>NC_064871.1:78866779-79172404 GCF_943734695.1 Anopheles maculipalpis
ATAATAAAGTAATAAAAAACAATAAAACATCAAATAAAAATATGAAAGTCAAAGAAATAAACCGAAAAAAATTAAAATACATGACAAATTTGATAAGGAAACACTATAAAACACGAATAAAGAAACCTCTAAAATAGTGTTCCTTTTCTTGTTACCAGAAGCTAAAAACATTCTTTCACTTCTTACGGTAAATTGCCAATAAACTCAGTATGAAGCAGGATTTCAGGAGCCTAAAAGTTTGCAATTTTTCTATTTGTGTAATATTTATGTTTGCTTTCTGTTGGTTTTTGAAGCACGTGATGAGGATGCCCCATTCAGGAACGTGTTAGTCAACGATCCTTTTTAAAAAGCGAGGTAGAGGAGCACTGCGAGCTCGTTGGCTGGATCAGGCGGAGATTGAATGCAGCCGTAGCTGGAGGAATGCATTCCTGAACTTAGGATCCTAGAAATGGATTTACGACCTGGCCTATTTGGATAGCGAAGAAAAAGAAAAGAAATTTTTTGCAATGCATTTTGTATAACTTTAGGCGTTTATTTACTCAACGTTTGATTTTTGTGTGATTTTTTTTTTATAAATATTTTTTGAAAAATCTTTCCAAACCCATCATAAACCATAAGCGCCTTAATTAATGTAAACTGCAATGTAAATGTATGGTTCGTTTCTTTAACACATTAAATGTAGCAAATCAAACATAAAGGACTTAAAGTTACCTCCATCCAAACGTTATTTATTTATGCCTGATTGGTTTTAAATGATTGTAACATTAAAATCCATCGGTCTGTAATTATGTTTTCTAATAACGAACGTAAGCAACCCCACACAATCCAAAATGTTGCTAGGTTCTACGAAGGGCACACACACACACACACACATCCAGATAACCTGGAAGCGAGGCAACATGGTGCACTAGCAAACAATGGCACTGAATTTGCAAGCCCGCAAACGGTAAGTTTTCAGTTTCCATGCTTTCCAACTATGGTCTCGCTTAAGCCGGTGGTGATGAGTAAAGTCATTTGCTTTGTTTTTGTTTTGTTTTGGCCGGAAAATCCTCCCAACACTACGCTGTCTTCCCATCCATCCCTTCTCTGTTTTGTTCGTTTCCGAGTGTATCCGTGGATCGCCTAGTATAACCGGAAAGAATAGATACGTTTTTGATAAAATTTAATTAAAATTTCATCTTCCCTTGTGCCCCACAGCCACGCATCTCTCTCATGCCTGTTGAAGGTGTTTCACTATCGCAGCAGTACACCCCACACCCGATCGAGTCTCATCGAGCGATTTTATGGCCGAGGCTAGGCGATGGGATAAGTGAAGCGTTGTTTCTAGGCTTCCTAGTTTGTAGTTGCCTCCCGTATTGCAGCGCTACCAACAGTTTTTCGGTTGAAAATGGAGCGCAAAAGCAACTTCCTACTCCACCGGTTGATAGTTTCCAGTTGCCGAAAGGGGGCGGAAACTGGAAACACATTCCGATACGCTCAGCAGGGATGCTGCTATCTTGTTGGAAGTGAGCAAGAATTGAAATTGGATAATAATTTCACATTCCATGCAGCACCGGTTCGGTCGTTCGGTTTTGGTAGGTATTTACCGGAGGCTAGTAACAAAGGCAGTAATGAGCAACAGACGTGCTTATGGTTGGGCGTTGGTTTTCCAAAAATCTGCACACTAAAAACAATCCCCTCTCGCACAGTGCGCTAGGTAGGTGCTTAATGAGAATTATCTCCTTTTGCCGTTCCATAAATACAATCGTCAATCGTAATGAAGTACGCAGAATGCAGCAGGAAGGATGAAATTCCTCTTTGAAGATGTAACAGATACTACCCACTACCGACGCGCGCTTTGTAGATACACAGATGTAATATAATTTTGACTTCGTCCTTCACTTCAACCAACCGCCCAACAGGGAACACACCGACGTATCATCGATAATAAGGGATTACATGGCAAGCAGCAGCGCCCGTGTGTTTTGTCGGTCGGGCATCTTCCCTTGGTAAGTTTTGCACCGAACAAAGCAAAACGCCAATTCAATGCAGATTGTGGATGGGCAGAAGTGATGGGCCGATCGTGCCCATTATGCCAATGTGCAATGTGTACGGGCACAAGCTGGTGTGCTTGCATAAATTCTGCACTTTATGCGTTTTGGCCGTTGCAAAAGGGGAAATCTTTTAAGCCCACTCAAACGTAATGAACAACGGTATTAGACAGAAAGAAAAGCAGGGAGAATCCCGGAGAGGGAACCTTCCTTAGCATTACAAGCTGAGACTTCCACCACCCACTTGAGGGTTTCTCTGATCCCTTCCAAAGAGTGGCCAGCGACAGAGATCGTCCTTAAGTCTCCGTTGTCAACAATGTACTTGTGTTTTGTGGCCGGGCTTGTACGAAGCGTCCACCAGGATAGTCCGAACGCAAGGCTTAAGATATCTATTTGTGTTTGGCATTTTTGCTGTCGGACAACTTTCCTTGACGCTTTTTCTTTTATGCGGAAGGGGGAGGGGAGTTTGGATTTTGTTTATGTTTGGAACGATCCGGATGGTCGAGCATTAGGCATGCACACGGGCAAGTCTGTTCATGGTGCAAGTGAAATCTTCATACTATCCTGGGCTAAGCGCATAAGTTAAGGAACACTTGCATGCTAACAAACAATCACCCAATGGCCACTACAAGCTCATCGGTTGCAATCTCCCTTTTGGCTCAATAGAGAAGGGATGATATTTCAATTGAAGGGATTATCCCTTTCTTGGGGCAGCGTATTTGCTCGGTATCGAAAGAAGAGTTGTTTATTTTGTGCAACAAACCTCCTACATGGCACGTTCGCTATCGGTGACTGCTTACAGAAAGTGTTTCGAGTAAATAGTTACGCATCCTGGTCACGGCACCATATTATTAGTACAGATTGGAGGTTGGTTTTAAGAAATAGTTTGCATACGTGATACCCGAGTTGACACTAAATTTCATTGGATTGTGTTTTGTGTTTACAAAGTGCCTGAAGCCATGCCATCGCTTTAAAAATATTTCATAAGAGCAAATTTCGAACAATGGATTTGAATTGAAAAATTGTGAGATAAGGAAGGCTTGCAAAAAGGTTTCAATTGGTTTTTGAGCATAGTTTGTGTGTTAATTTTTTTCAAAAATATTCTTGTTAATTTTGGATAGTCAGTAGATGAGGTGAACGTAAAACAAGTGAGTAAAATGATAAGAAAATATTTCATGAAAATAATAGTGTAGCATATCTGCTAACCATCTCACTAGAGTATACATTATTTCGCATTTCGTAACAAGCAGATAGATCAAACGACGTATGATATCCGGCACATTTTAGGCATACTTAGCAATCATTCGCACCGCGATCGTTCAGTTCAATAATAGCGAGACATTTCTTGCAAGTGCAACAATCGATCGCACCGCGACACATTTTGTGCTTACGTAAATATTTTTGTACTAAGAAAAACCACTGCAAATGCAATAACAAAAAGAAAAACCAATAAAGAACAATTTTTGGTTACGAAAAACGGGCAAAAACTATTGTAAGAATTGGGTGTTAATAAAGCGATCTAGGAAGCGATCGAGCGATCTTCGGCCCAGCCAGATGAAGAGAGAAGGTACAACAAGCTAAACCTGGCGTTCAATTCTTTCTAGAGGTTTGAGTGTACCCCTGCACAAGGTAAGGCCTCAAAACTCCAACATGGCTGTAAAGGGATATTGGAGGTCCTGAACTAAGGATATTGGTGGCTACTGAACATCCAAAGTCGCCTGGCCGACTTGCTCCGTCGATGAGCATTGAGAGTCCCCCTACCAAAGGTAAGGCTTCGATGTCTCCAACTTTCCAGTGAGGAAGATTCTCAACCAGAATCTTCAGACTGCCTAGACAGTCAGATAAAAGAAAGATATTGGTTCGCACAGCCAGCAATCACGTTGTTCCGTTCTCATCGCGATTATAAGTCCGAGTAATTTCTTCTTCCCACCACAAAAGTTTTCCTACTTTAGTGGAAGGAAGTGGCGAATCCTGCATATTGTTCCAAGGAACAAAAAGCTCAAGTCGATAATCCTTTAATGGATGAGAACTAGATGAATTTTGAATACGATAAGAACACGTTTGCCTTCTTCTTGACTTAACGATCTTCTAGGTTACACCGGCAATGGCCACGGATTGGCTTACTCGTCTTCTCGATAGTTGGATAGTCAGTCCTCACTTTGGGGTGACGGTCCGGATGAGATTTAAACCTCGAAACACATCGAAAACATGTTAATACGTTTCATTAAGCTGCTCTAAGAAAAGCCCAAAGTACCTTTGGGATCACTTAGTATCTTTTCTACGGTGGCGCCATCTAACGGAATTATGCTGTAGTAGTTTTATAGATTAGTAGAAGCGTAGTAAGGTTTTTTGAAAGCCTTTATTTTACTTCAAATTTTGCTTACTTTTTTTAAAAGAATTCATTCTATTTGAAATGCAGAATACTTTCAAGCATTCTCCCATCAAAAAACTAATACGTGACATCGTGATGTAAATATGTTGACGCTTCCTTTCAGAGGATTTCTGTAGTTCTGTTTTGAAATGAGGTTGAAAGGTCTCCCATGCCCAAAGCACACGATGACGTAGACAAGCAAATTTCATTTTATTATATTTATTCATCGATCCGTTTGATGCTTTTACTCAATCCCCAGCCTAGCATCCATTGAATGTGGTATCATTTTCAGCCTGAACTCACTCGTTGGCAGTAGCTACGCAAAAATGAACTCCATCAAAACACAGATCGGATGCAGTTTGCGTCGGAGTTGATGTTTGGACTTGCAACCCTAGGACGGATGTCCAATCCAATCAACGGGTACGGGATAGAAGAAATCAAAGCAATCACCAAGCGAGGGGTTGACGTGCAGTGCAGCTAGCAAAACATACCATACATATCCTTTGACGCTCGGACGATGGCGATACATGTTTTGCAAACGTTATTATATTCCTATCATTCAAATGAGGCCTGATGTTGTTGGGACGAGTCGAACTCCTGCCAGAGGTCAGTCAGTTGTAGCTGGAAACAATTTCAAACATAACAATTTCCATGTCGGAAAGTGCCATGCTATCATCGTCCTGGGTTTTAGATGCATCTTGTTATTTTCACTGCATGTGCCTGCCTTAATGGAATAGCCAGGACTCCTTTTGCTACCATCAGGCTCTTTATTCCTCTCGTTTGAGTACACCACCGGACGTAAATAGCATCACCTTTTTGCTTTCCAAAAGAGGCATGGTTGGGATGGAGAGTTCCAACAAGTGCCCCGCTGCTACAATTCGAAGAAATTCCTCCCAACCACCCAACTTCTCCAGCTCCTGGACTCGAAACAATCGTCTGAAGATGATGGAAAGAAATTGGAAAATGTCCACTCCCGGGGCTAGCCTTTCACCGGCAGCCTAGCGTTTGAGACAAAGCCATTCCTGATGAGTGCGCACAAGAAATGTTCGAGACCGGATTTCTGAAAAGTTCTGAAAAGACAAGCTCCCTCCCGCCCCACGTCACCCGGAACCGACTGTCCACTCAGGGAGGAAATGGAATCTTTATCAAACAGCACTCACTCACGATGAGAGGGAGAGATGGAGACAGAAATCTTTCCGGTGCAAATCCGTCGCCTATGGCTTTGGAAACGCAGGTGAAGTTTGCCGAGCTTTGGTGGGATGCTTGTCCAGGCTGTGCTAGAGTATATCCTGGATCCTTCCTAGTGCCATCGCCGAATCCGGCCACCACCCAACCAGCCCAAGATCTAAAGCGAGAAATGGTCCGGCTATACAAAACCATACCCGAAGCCCTATTAATCAAATAAACTTCGAGCAAATGGTTCGGAAATGAATGGTTTCGGTGATGTCCGATGCGATATTGATTAGAATACTGACAGCGCACCGGCCGGGGGTCACACAAAAGGACCGGGCGATTGCTTTTCTGCTGACGCTACGGGGTGGACAAACACATTTCCACAACGGCACTGGGAATTGGCTTTTCTGGTGGTTGGCGGCGCCACCGGCAGCAGATAGGTTCGCGAAGACCGGTTCCGGTGTACGGCCGGCGAATGGTTATTGCTTATTGCTGAAGCAGCCGTACGATTCCGTTTCATTAAACATTAAAGACATCTTTGTGGTTCAGTGGAGTGCTCTCGCTCTCGCTCTTTCCGTCAGACTCCCTCCCTATACATTTCCACCCAATTTCTACATAAAGACTTTGATTCCGAATGAAAGGACACACACTCCCATCCATTTTACAAACTGGTGGACAGTTTGTAAAGAGGGCGTATCATTTTCCAGTGCACTGCAGCGAACTGTTTGTGCTGATTTTGTCATCAAAGATTTACAATAATTGGATGTGTTTTCAGTGTATGTTTACAACGGGTGCGTTTACTTTCCCGTTGTTCAGCGTTACTTAGTGTTTGCTTCGTTGGCAAAGCAAACTAAGGTGACGAATAATTTAAGCTTCCTTTGCCTCGGTTGGTTGGCTTGCTTGTTTGCCTTCTGATGGAGTAATCGAGTATCGATTATGAACGGTTATGAAACGACGGTGGTGAGTTATGGCATAATATTAGAATATTAGAGCTTTATGCACAAGAAAGGACATATCGACACAAATATTGCGTAAATACTATTATCAAACTTGCGGTTTAGTTTGGATTTTTTACGTCTAGATGGCGCTTCATATCCTATGGCAAATATGTTGAGTAAAATGCCTTAATCCCGTGAGAATATTTTGACAGGGTTTTCATGTAACCAACTTTTCGTTCATTGCTTAGGAAAAATCGATCTTTTTATACGGTCTCTAAAATACTATATTCAATAGAAAAATAATATTGAAACACACCCAAATAGAGGATCGTCTATAGGAAACAAAATACACATACAAGCAGCTAAAGGATGACAATTCATGCAGCAGAGGATCATTGCGATCAACTGAGGTGCGACGTCTAGGAATGATTAAGGGGGGACGAATACGACGGGTACAGTTGGGAACATAAAATAGATCTCGGAATGGATCGGCGGCGAGTGTCAAGACTTTCAAGTCCAAGCAGCTGACACCTAGGCCGATAATCAGGGAAGATCCCATCATCAGGATCAGGCAGCAGGTAAGGATCTCAGGCTCTGACTGACCAACAAACTGACTTTTATCGAACACATCGATAACACTCTTAATGAATTAAATAAATTGGTGGGTCTTATTAATCATGTGTCCTGAGAAATTCTTGATATTCTTTGTGTCTTTAATACCTGTACTGCTGTTGGATTTTTGCAATATATGAACATGTTTCTGTAGTTTGGTTACTACAGATGGATAGAATCAACCGGATGCAAAAAAAATCATCTTGATTGTGTTCCCGACGGGGACAAGGTTCTGACAACTACTCGAACTTTCGATAGCACAAGCCATGCTTAGGATGAGATTTTTTTAAGAGAAGCCTTCAATGATTATTATCATATGTTTAATACAAAGGACAATATAATACAAAAGGTTTTACAATTGAAGTTTGTAGCCTAGCTAATAACATAGAAGCCATTTCTGTATTTTTATCAACCTCACGCATACTTACAGTTGGCATAAAGTAGATAATATACGTCACATTCAAATGCGCCTTTGATTACTCGATAACGCGTGGTGGTGTATCAATTTATTAACATTTTTTGTTATTCCTTCTGACAGCTGGAATACCGAACCAAGCTCACGAAACTTCAAACGAGGCAATTTTAATGTACCGTCTACGTCCGCTTACCGTACGAATGCCTTGCAACCAAGTTGCCCAACAAACGGAACGGTTGCAAGCTAAAGATGTCGTATATTATCGTCTATCTGACGACCTTTATGTTTATGGGTTGGCAAAGTAAATGCACACAGAAGTTCTATTTTTTCCCCTCCCGTAACACACTGTTTCGGTTCGAGTTTAGAATGGAAAATTGGTTGGAAAAAGAAATAAAAAAAAACCCCGAATATTACAAATGGTACGCAAATATTTAAATATCGTTATGGAGCACGCAATTGCTTCATCTGCTGTTCACTCGCCCTGTGCCCTGTGCCCTTTGCTTGCGTTTTGCGAGCCGGCAAAAGAAGCCCGAAAAGAACCATTAAGCCCCTTCTGGTACGATACTTTCACTTTCCCGACCTTGATACGCGCTACGTTTCCATTATGGGAAAGAAAGTTTACGCTTTTTTTTTTGTTACTCTCCTTCGAGACCAGGCAGCTTTGCTTCGGAAGCGTGGCGTGTCAGCTTCCAACCAAAAATAGCAATTCACCCTCTTCAACGCCACTGGTGACATCGCTGTTTCACCATTGAGTTTTGTGCAGTTTGCAAAATTTGCTTATATATTTCCTTGGGAAGGGTGAGAGGGAGAGAGTGTTGAAAATCAAACGCCACCTCCTGAGGAGCCGAATTCTGTGGCACAACGGGAAGGAACGAAAGCCCCATAAAGTAAGTCGTTAGAGCAGACTTCTAAATCGATTGCACACAAACAGTTTCTTGCGGTCGTGCCCAAAACTGTAGCATAAAATTAAACTTCTTCTAGAAAGTAATACTCCCGTAACCTTTGCCATGATGTCACAGGCTACAGACATAGGCATCGGTTGGGTCATAAAACTGTAATGGACCTTCCCATTGCCACCAAGCACGCACTTGTTTTGTTTGTTGGGTGCTTTGGGCCATTAGTTAAACGACATGTAACATTTCCAGAACTAGTTCGTCCGTCAAACAACTACCAAAAAAAAAAAAAAATGTTCCCCCATCACGCCATAGTGAATGGGATTCTTAATGTTCTTAAAACCTCATTTACCAACAAGAAGTAACACATTTTAACACAGCAACTGACGTGCTGCACCCTCCAACGATCCTTAAAACGGTCTTTCCCTCTCTCTCTCTGTTTGCGCTAGATTTGCTTCCGATGGATGGTTGGAAATTAATGGTGGATTTAAAGTGAGAACTGAGAAGATTTCATGCGTCACTTGGGAAGCCTTTCCGAGCAGGGCTGAGGACACACAATGTGATGTGTGACACGAGAAGACGAGCCTGTGTTTCGGTTGACTCAGTTTGTAAGCAATTATTCGAATGTTCCTTACCTTTCAGGGTTGGATGTCTACTGTAGGACCACTGTTTCATTTTTTTTCTTCTGGAGATGAGACTACCCGGTTTGGCGGTACAATGATTCGGTGCAGATATCACCATTCGTGTACACAGCAATCGAGAAGCTGCTGTATTTTAACGACCATTTTCTGTTCCTGCGTCCAGGTCTGTGCTCCGGTTTGCACTTAACCGCCATAGCACATAAAATCCCATCCCAACAAACAGCGCAGCGGAATAAGGCGCGCTATAATATCGTCCAGCTGGCGAACTGGGGCCTTGCGGGACTGGGACTGGGGGCCTTGCGTAATAACGGCGGGCGCGCGATAGTCCGACTCGAGTTCGAAAACTCGTGCCATGCGGGGGTCCATTACCCAGACCATTCGTTTAATTAACTGATAACGAATATAGGAAATCGTTTACCCACGGCCAGATGTGGATGTGTGGCGGGCGTTGGGGCGGTGAAAGATGCAATAAAATCTTCCGCCAGTTCATTCACGGTAACATTCACGGTAACGGCGCTCACTACTGTTTCGGTTTGGTGTACACCAACGGAAATGTTCAAGTGGGTTCAAGTTCTTGCGAGATCGTTTGTGGGGAACCTCTTTCACGAACGTTTCGGGCTATACGCAATAGGAATTGGTATGATGTTTGGTGAATAAAATTTACTTTTATCGTCATTATGATTTCGCTTTCATGCGCACAGTAGATTACATGAAGCACAGGTTGTTAGGAGGTTTGCTTAATTCTTTCTTAAGTACAAATCAGATTGAATAGTCTATTCTACACACAAGCAAAAAGGTAACCGTGCTGTAAGAATTGTATAAATTTGGGCGCTCGTTCGAGTATTTAGGTGTGTTAACTCCAAGTATGTTATTCGACATTTGAAGAGAGATCAGTGTGCTCTACAAGTATGTTAGCCAATCCATTAAACAGTGGAAAATTAATGTTGAGGCATATTTTTCTTATTATTCCATTCTTATTCTATGTATCAAACCTTTCATTAGGGCTGCGGGAAATTTTAGTGAACCTTTATTATCTTTTGAAAATTGTTTGTAAATATGTAGTGCGAATAAAAATGTTCTAACTAATCCAAATAGATTTTAGCTTTATTAAAGTTGGTAAATTTAGCAAACAGCATTTTCGATTTAGTTGAGAACATATTGAAACGGATGTTCAAAACTACAAACGAGCCGTTTCAGTTACTGAAATAAAATATTTTATAAAATTGCAAATATAAATCAAATTTGAGCTTGCAAGTTTTTGTTTATTTCCTTACAAATTATTCGTCGGGTGGCGTCTACCTGTATGGACAGAGAACAATCTATGTATATCTATTGATATTCTTTTTCATTTTTGCTATATTCTTGTCGTCACAGTGTTATAAAAATTAACACATGGAAGCCATTTATCTGGTACAATAAATTATTGCAACACTAAGACTCGAGACTCGAAAATCTACTAAACAATTACAAATGTTTAGTATGACGGCTTACCTTCCTATGTTTATATATAATACTATATACTAGTGTGCCTGAAAAGTAAGGTGACATTGGATGTCAAATTTCGCGCGCCAAAAGCATCTCCTTGTTTTTATTTTTCAAACCCGGCTAGGAGTGACAATTTATTTTGCGGAGTTGCGTCAAGTGTTTTTGTCCATATTGACCATGTCCAAGTATGTGGAGCAGCGCGCATATATCAAACTTTGTTTGCGCAATGAAAAAAAAATGTTGCGGAAACATTGTGGATGTTTGAAAAAGCCTTCGAGGAAGAATCTATGTTGAAGAAAAATGTGTACAAATGGTACAGTGATTTACAGTCGAAGACGTGGACCGTCCGGGGAAACCATCCACCTCGGCCAACAACAACTGGCACCCATATTGTTTCGCAACCGCACCGTAATTGGCCAGATTTGGGACCAGCCGACATCTGGATGTTCATCAAACTAAAACGAGGACCGCTTCGGGGACACCGTTTTGATACTATCGAGGAGATAGAAGTCGCAGCGACGGTGAAATTAAAGGACATCTGTTTTTGAAGGAATAAACTCTTATCAAATTTTCTAAACTGTCCACAGAGATTGTTGACTTAATCAAGAAAATTGTATACTTTGAAAGGTTTTTTTTTAAACAAAACATAACCCAAACATGTTAGAAAATTGTTAAGGTTTTACCGAATATTTACTCCATGTCGGTAGTCTAGGAGTCAGGCAAAAGTATCTGTTGCTGCTTTTATTTATTTTTTGGTCAAAGTATAAATTCATCCGAAGCGAAGTATGCACAGTGATACCGATGTCTAACCTTATTGTACAAACCAATTAAATCAGTCTATTCAGATGGCTAAAGACAAGCTTTAGAACCGCTCACCAGATTGAAGCTAGCTTTAGTACCTTCAGCAGAAGTGAGTGGATTTTATTGGTGAATTGTAAGTTCCCCTTTACGATAGTAACAGTAACCATCATCGATACCAATAACACTTAACCTCTTCCCAGCCCACCTAAACCATCGTAATGCCGTTCCCGGGTAGCCGCAGTTTAAAATTTAACACCAACCTTTAACGTACGCACGAACATTAACAATACTGCTCGAACAGGGAGTTTTACAGCAACACACAACGACCTGGATGAATCTGGATGCGCGCGCGAGCATACTCTCATCCGCTGCTGGCCACCCAGGGTGAGGAAATGTCTTGTTTTTTTTTTTAAATGCGGATGCACATGTTCAAGCACATGGAGGAGGGAAATTTCATACATCACCCAAAAAATGTTCACAAATAAAAAAGTTCCATCCAACTGTACCGGGCAGCAGCACCCCAACCAGAGGCGGGTTTAAAAAGAGTTAACGAGTTTGTTTTACGCGTATTATCTTTACCGTTTTTGTTGTTGTTGTTTTGTTTGCCAGTCCAGTACTTTCACCATTTTATATTGACAGGAAGTTCGCTTAACGGGAAGGTGCAGTTTTATTTGTCGAGATTTAAGTGTGGTGCGCTTCGTAGCGCCATCATTACACGCCATTTCCTGTGCGTCCAGTCCAAAGGGAATTTACCTTTTTTTTTTTTATTTCGTTTTGGTTAAATAGAAATAAAACCAAACGCGAATGTTATTCGAATTTGCGGGGGGCATGAGCATTAAAGATAAAATCCGTGCGAACGCTCGGTTAGGGTACAAATGATGAATGAGGGAACAAAGGGCGTGTGGTTTTTATTTCGAAAGCATTCAAAAGGAATACTGTAAAGTGAGTAATAAAATGTTTGGTAGTGTTAGAAAAAAGCTCTTGAATTTATTTGTATTTTAAAAAATAGGTTTCATGGAACAAAATTGGCGCGCAAAAAAAAAAAAGACAAGAATTTCCTTTGGTATTGTCTGCTACAGGAGTCCTTAGGCGATGCTGAACCTCAGAAAGTTGTGCTTCATGTAGCTAAGTTATGGAGCACTTTATGAATGTATTTATCTGGTGCAGAGATGTCTTTATGTAGAGGTTTTCTTAATCTTATTTCCTAGCATTTTGTAGTCACCCTTAACGCCAACGCTCATTTAAAGACACGGGCTCGAACCACAGGAAGTTACTACACAAATGGCAGAAAAGCTTTTGAACACTCTTCTGGTGGGACATGAGTCCGCCTAGTCAAGGCAGCCGTTTTTCTGATCCATCTCACAACGATTACTTTCAACATGCATTATATTGATCCTCAGTTTAATCCTTCTTGTCATGATAGGCGATATTTACCATACTTTCTAATGAAAACACATTTCTTTGCTTTGGATGAGTCATAACTACGTATCTGTAGCTTCTAGCCCGTGACTACCTATTCCAAACTGACCATTCTGAGTGCTGTCCGCAGCTGCTGTTGTTCCATGACCAAACTCCTTTTTGTGACTGCTAGAACGGTGGTTCATTATTTTATATGAAAAATTCAAATTTTGATTGGTTCTGTAGTGTGGAAAAGACTGCACCATCAAGTGCATGTAGTTCAGTTTTTTGCTTGACCCTGTTGACACTCCGCATAATTATTTACAATGCTTGTGGGAATTGAATCTATTTGGTTGGGTTTGTCGAATATCCAATGCAATCTTTTTTCCATGCGCCAGTGGCGCATTACTGAAGCTTGGTGCTCGTAGGAGCTACTTGTGCTCAGTTCGGTTTAGTTTTGTTCTAAGCTCAGAGACAACTTGATCGTGTACTAATTAATCTGATGTACTAAGTGGCATGCTTGCATTCAATGTTCTAATAAGTTGCATTAAGCTTTTATACAATTTGCTAACGCAATTAAATCGGCTTGCAAGGTTGTTTGGTGGGATATTTCATTTGTTTTCCCTTGGCTATACAAGTAGTCTAATATAGAATCTTAAACTAATCTAAACCTAAACGGTACGCAGATAAAGTTGCAGCATTACAAAAAAAAAAAAACAATAAAAAACAAAACAAAACAGAAAAATAGCGAAATGAAGGAAAGATTAGGAAGTGGATAACAACCGAGAAAGGAAAGAAGGTAGGAATTTGTTGTTATCAAAGTGATGGGACGAGGAATTAAACATTTTGATGGCAATAAGGAGGGGATCTTTACGGCCCACTGCAGTGTGACGTAAGGCAACAAAAGTTGGGGGACGATTGGGAAATAGAACGGCATCGGAGCATCGGAGAAGTCGGATATGCTGCTAGATTACATTACTACATAACATTAAGGCCGGGCTACATTGATCGTACTCGCAAGCGTAATTTTTATATTCACTAGCGCATCTGGCGGCGACCAGCGCAAGCTAGATGTGGGTATAATTTAAGTGCCAAAATTATTCATGCTTGGTGTCTCATCAATTTTCGACCAGGCTGTCTGTATGCCGTAACACGTGCTATTTTTATATTAAATGTATACAAATAGGCCGGTAAATTTTGCTTACAATTTTATAAAAAAAAAAGTTCTACCAAGCAATATGACAAAGCCGTTCCTCATGAATAAAAAAACTCGCTCTATACTAAAAACCGCTACAATACCAAAACGAACAACCAGTTTCACACACTCTGCAATGTAGTTTAAATGATGAAATAGATGGACAAACCCTACAACAAATTATTTAAGCACTTGTGAAACCTACAAACACTACATTTTTCAATAAAATGTTCAGCTCAATTGCGGCCCCGAGCCGAGCCGGCGATTCACAGACAACAGTTCACACACACACACACACAATTTTCGTTAAAAACAGTTGTACTTACTATTTTTTCATTGCGTCCACTGCTTCCTGCTTGTTCCATGGCTAGAAATACAATATGTATGTTAAATTACCACATATTTTCAAAAAAACATACACGACAAAATATCGAACATACTCACCGAGCTGTTTGTTTACTGGTTTGTGATCAAAATTATAGGCTCCTCGACCCAAAACGCTTTTTGACAGATAAATTATACCAGCCTCTAGCTTCGACCCGCCGCCGCTAGATGGCGTATGCGTTCACAAAAATTACACTCAGGAGTACGATCAATGTAGCCCGGCCTTTACATTTCTCTGTTGTTATTTTTTCTGTTTTTCTTTCTGTACTTCATGAAGGACGGTCTGACCGAGCTGCTTTGCAAGTATATTATCAAATTTAGCAATTACTTATTTAAAATCTAAAATCAGGGCCAAACAAAATGAATTAAACTATGCAACCTGTTTGTTCTAAAGCTTGGCATATAGCTGGTTGGTTGGCTGATTAGTTAAAAGAGACATTCTGGCAGGGACAAAAATAAGACAAAAATATTTTCGTCTCTCGATTTAAAGTCTAAAGTATTTGGTCCAAAGTTATGGTCCTATGAGCCTACATATAAGAGTGCAACTTCAAAAATAATTTTACCATAGAATGCAAGACAATTGGAGATTACTCTGAGAGATGGCTTAAATAATCAGTAGAATAATGATGGATGATATCAGTGAGAGAACTGCCATAGGCACCCTGAAACCACCAAGATAATTTGAATTTCATGTTGAATAAGAACACTACCAGACTTCTCTCTTCTTGTTACGAATTTTTTCAGATAAGAATTACATAAAGAAAAGTAGGATCAAATCTGCAGGGTCAGGCTGTCATAATGCCATTTTTATATAATGAAAAACGCAAGCCTGTCATACAGTTCGTCAGCAGTTCAAAAATATATATTACCTACCGTCATTGCATTGCGCTCTCGGAGAAAGCACCAAGATGGAAACACACCTGACATTAAGCAGCACCCGGTACATGACGTGTTTTGTAATGAATGCTAAATAAATATGCTACGCTAATTCTGCCCATCAGGCCGAAGCGAGCGTAATGCAGCTCTGCAAACGAAGACGCAAAGCAAAATGCAACCGAATGCATACACTTTTGCTGTGCGCAGAAGAGTGCAATTGAAAATGTCACCAAACTCATAAAGAAAGTGATATGTTTCCTTCGGCGCGGTGTGTATCGCCCCCGTCCGTATCTCTTCCCACCAGCCACACGATCGTCGGAAGCTCATTTGACACTGGTAATCTTTTTAATGCATTTTCACCATTTTCCTTCGAGGAGGAGGAGGTTCAGATATTCAACGGCTGCGCGTGTGTGTGTGTATGTGATTTCTAATATTAAACCAAATGGTGACAGTCAGTCTATGAATATTTGCTCGCTCGTGTGTCGTTGGCCGCAGTGCACGATGCGAACCGAACCATCCAACGGTACAGTTGAGTGACAGGTGAAAACGGAAAACTATTTTTCCGCCTCCGAAACGGACAAACGATGGGTGGGGAAAGCGAAGAAATGCGACCAAGGATGTGTTTGGCATGTGTGCACGGAGGGTGAAAAACGAAAAACGATACTTGCAGTCAGGTTCAATTTTAAAATTAATTTTCAAGACTGCCAAATGGCAAAGCGGAATGACGTACGATCAAGGAAGTGGTACCAGATGTTTTGGGGCTGGGGGTTATGAAGAAAGAGGGGGAGATGGGATGGGGGGCGGGGGCGGAGGGGAAGTCGGAATACGCAATCTAATTTTAGGGATGTAAGAAAGGAACATTACAAATTTCCTTTCCATTACGTCAATTGCATATACGAAAAGTTACAAGAGTGTGTGAACTTCTTGTAAATTAGAAATCCCAGTAAAATTATGTCACGTAAAGATAAATAGTATAAAAAAAGTAAAAGTAGTAAATGCCATAGAGTAAAAACAAGTAAAAACATCTCCGTTTGAAAAACAATGAATAAACCTAGTAAAACAAAGAATCAAACAATTGACAATTTACATTGTTGATGACAACAATAAAAGAGGATTTTGAAAAATAAGTTACAGACCATGGATAAAAAAGGGATAAAATAGAAAACAAAATTTAAACAAAAACCCATAATCACACATAATAAATGGCCAACTAAATATAAAAGAAAAAAGCCGAAAAATATAAATAAAAGAAATAAAAAGCTTTTGCAACATCTTTAATGTAATATCTTAAAAAAAAAAAGAACAAGATAAGTGAGGTTCAATGAAATATAAATAGAAAGAAAGAGTTGAAATCAATCGGAAAAGTGTAACAAAAGTCAAACTTTTGTAAGAACTGAAGAGTAAACAGTAAAAAAGCTTTAGTAAGGGATTTTTTACCCTTCTTTGATGATCCCTTGTGTTCCTATCTGTGGCCAACAGCTAGAGACAACCGTCATCGACTGTCTGATACAGTTTTATCCATACCATCTTGCAATATTTCTACAAATTATTAAACCTCTCATCCAACGGGCAATATTTTCCCCCCTCCGGTGTATGTGCCAAACTGCAAACATTCTTCTTTAATTAATTGTAGCGCATTAAACATATTCCCGCTTGTGCCTTTACATACGCTAACGAGATGCGCCCGTGACATACGCCATTCAATTGGTGCACTCCGTTCGGCCCCAAAAAACACAAGACCAAGTCCAATGTGTGCACAAATGATGCAATAAGTTATAATTACCAGGCGACGGCGGTGGTAAGAGGCCGGGCCGGGTGGTATAAAAATCGACCTCCCCGAAAAGTGACATGTATTTATATCCACTTGAGCGAAACAGCAGCATCCTCATCATCGTTTGAATTGCATGCTTGGGCTGGGGCTGAAACGGAAAATGGGGAAGGAAAAGGCTGGTGAAATGTTATAAATTCCATTTGCCTGTGGTGAAGCGGTTGTGGCGGTTGACTCGTACAAAAACAGAATAAAACACGGGAAATGTAGTTGAAAGCATATGTGTGAAGAAGTGATTTTTGACAGATGAGTTAGGAATGTGCATGGAAGCGGGATGACGTACTGCTCCTGATCTCAGTGCACTTGCTGGCTGGCGGTGGAGATCATCTCGATTGGTTGTATTTAAATCGGGCAGTTCAGGTTTGGACACAAAGAGGTATGATGATGGAATTTTGTTTACGGAACATTTCAATTATATGCCAACAACGTTCGTGTGGTCCGGTCCATGTGTACGGTGTGGAGCACCGTGTATAGCACCGTTTTGCAGAGTACGCATTTTACAGCTTTGAGTGACGTTTTGACTAACTGCACGGTATGGCAGGAATGTTTCTGTTTGAAAAAAATCAGTCAGTGCATCCTGCAATGTGCAACCTAACCCACTAGCGTCAGATTACTGATCCTAACTTTTGATCCACAATGGCGGATTGACAAGCGCTCATATATGCGACAAGCGCTGTATGGAACTTGATGCCTTCAGAAAAATCAATCAACAGAACAGAACGCTGTTCCTCGAGCAAGAGAGGAGCTGACGATGAATTATTATTGATGAGTTGAATGGTATCAATATAAATAACTGCAATCCATTATCCAAGTTTCCAGTATCCAGGGTTAATTAATATTAAGACAAGCTAGTAACTTGAACTCCAACATGAATTTATTTCTTCATTCTTATCCATAAAAAGATAATATAGCACAATTTTAGTGACTTGCCGCAATAAAACTTACCGTCAAACCATTGCTAGGTTGACTGTCACTACCCCAAACGGCAACCTCAACACATAAATCTATCATTCCCGATACCCGAATCGATATTTTACTGCCCCGTAAGGTAACACTCAAACTACAGAAGGAGACTGCATCCGAATGCAATGCCAAACGGGTTGTGTTTGCAAATCATAAACCATTTCTCCTGCCTGCCTGCAATTCGTTCGGCAATCATTAGGGCGGCTGGACGGCCCAGAACCAGGATCGACGGTCCCATCATCACCATCGCAAGACGGTGTGTGCTGTTGCTCTGTTTGCCGAGATAATAATAAATATGAATATTTGGTAAATATTGGTACACGTATCGGCTAACCGATCCCTCCCTCCCCCTCCCACGAAGTACAGTAACGGCTGGGCAAACACGGACAGCTGGTGTTGGGCATCTTCGCCGTTCATAAAACGCATAAAGACATTGCCATCAATCCATTTCACGGGCCTATCGGATGTGTGAATATTATGTCCTCCCGCAATAACTTTCACCCGCCAATTGGAAACCTTCCCGTGCGAAGGCGCAACCGAAGACGGCATCCAAATTGTCCACTTTATCATCAGGCACGGGGGCGTTGTCATCGCGGGGACCCGCTTAACGTGGCGTGAAAATACGGAGCAATTCTCCTTTCATGCAGGAGAGGACTCGGCAAATGGAAAGAGGAAGAAAAAACAGAGAACCAAAGTTAAGTGAAGTCAAGCTGCTGTTCCGATGGTTGCGCCTGAAGGTAATCAATTCCAATATGCGTAACGACCTGACGGAAGAGTCGTAAAATTGATTTACTGTAGCCACGTACGAGGTCGTTAGGCTGTCGACGGGCAGCCGGAAGCGGCGTCCTATCTTCGAAATTGGCTACCGATAACGCCAAGAGCGGAGTGGGTTTTGTGCCAATCGAGCAGGTTGTAATAAAGGTGACGATATGGAATTTTCCTTTGACAAAAAAAAAGGTCAAAAGAATAAGAGACACATTACCTTCCAATTTCCAAATAATTATGCGGACCATCCGGAACAACAGGAAGCTAATTGCATCAGGCCAGGCTGTTTGCTGGAGACAATCTTATGCTAACAAACCTTTTTTTAGTGTTGGTCTGTTGCGCTTTTTCAATCATCCGCTTTACCCGGACCATCGATATGGTGCCGTGACCAGGATGACATGCTGTTCCTAAGGTGCTTGAACAAGAAGACGAAGAAAAAAAACGGCACGACCATCGGATAAAGTTCTTGAGCGTGATTTGCATAAGGAAGATTTGCATTTGCTTACAGAACGGGTGGTGGAGAATGCTGGAAGTTCGTCAACTCTTCAAAAACGAGAGCAGAACTCGGCCGGTCCTGGGCCAAGTGTTCCAATTTACAATTCAAATAGTGGTGCTGTTCAATGCACAAAAGTGTTGTCTCGGTAGGGCAGCAAGCAGGCAGACAACCAGCCAAGTATTGTCAGCTTGTGTTCGATTAGTTGTTCCTTCTTCCTTTACTGCTTGGAGCGTTGCTCGCGGTGGCCTCGGAACAGGTATTACATTCGCATCTTGTCAAAGCTTCTTGTTAACGGGTGAGACAAGAGAAGGATCGCCGGAGTTGGTTTAGAGGTTTACATTATTCACCAACGTTGCAGGGTAGATGGGAACCGGAACAACCGGTGTTCATATTGGCAGGATTCTGCCTGCCGGGCGAATTTGATGGGCAGATTTGGTCGGTGGGTTGTCTAGCTGCAATTGGGGAAAGCTATCGTTTATGCGAGGATGCAGTTGGTTACACAATGGGCGCTACACAATTATCCAGCTAGGAACACTGGCCTACCGGTATAACGTTGTTTTGTCGGCTAGTATTAATTAGACTTCATGTCAGGATTCCAAACAACGTCTGCCTAGTGGCCGATAGTAGAAGATGGTATTTTGGAAAAAGGAATGAGTATTGTTTGATACTGAAAGTGCTGGTCGTGTACATACTTTCATCCCTTACCCCATCAGCTGCTCCAATATTCCAACATAGAGTAGTAGCACCTTCCCTCGATAGGTCAAGACGTTTTAGGAGGGATAAATATTGCGATATTTTTAAAAATAAAATAACACAAACAGACACTTTGTTTGTCAGGTGATCTTAAAATATCTCGTGGCGGTGTAGTAGTGATAGGACTTTAGGAAAACCAACAAAAAACTTGTCAAATCTGTCAAAATTCAAATCCTCTTTTCCCTACACACGTGCGACACACGTTCTCGTTGCGTATGTTACGATCATAAACTGCAAAGTTCTCGTTTACTTCCATCTTTCCGCTCCTCATTATCTTCATTTGCCTTGCCAGCTTGGGTGACGTTATCCGCCAATCAAAAGTCAATCATTTTGCCTCAATTTGGTCGATTACGATCAGAACCTTGACGGGAGGCAAGCACAAGCCACAGGACAGGCAACTCTTCAAGGTTAAAGACGGTAGGTAACGGCGCCCTCGGCCTGTCCCGTAACATTTCACTGTTCTTGAAGTAGTGAAGATCTTCTCAGCGGTTAGGTTCGCACAATTTTCGGGCCGTGTCAAAATTGTTGGGGCGAGCTGGCTGTTTGCGTGTGCACATCAAGTGCGTGCGGAGCTCTCGTTTTGTGACAGCATTATACGAACATCAACAGCATCGTTGCGTTCTTCGTCACCCTAAGAAGAAAGCACAGTAGCTCATCCATCATCTTGAGCCATCGGTGAAGGAATATTCGTAAGTAGAGGATGATGCTGCGGGAGAGGGAAATTAAGGAAACGTGGTCTTAAGTACGCGCTCTCGATGCTTACCGTCGCGGTAGTTGTACAATGAAGATTGGGGTAGACCACATTAAAGGTAGGTTTTGGAACTGTTGTTGGCCCATTTCGGTCGTTTATTGACCTATCGAGGAGCACGAGGAGCGCGTAGCGTACAAATCTGTTTAATTATAACACAGAATGGCGCCGATGATGGGTGATTGGGATTGAATGGTACACGCGTGCAGCATTAGGAAGGCACGTGTTTCGCTTTTGTTTGCTTAGAACGTTGCACGTCTTTCGTTACATTCGACGCATGGTGCGTATTGGGTCGTTTCGGAACAAAAACCACAAGTATTCCAATCTTTCTCTGTTAATTTTTGATTAGTGTCGCACATAAAGTGACTAACAAACTGTGTCTTGGCGGAGGACTTTTCACTCTAACTCCCTCTCGCTCTTTGTTCATTGTAGCAATCGGGGTAGAAGAACTACAACATTCCCTGTTTGTTCGATCAATAGCGGAATAGCGTCTTATTGTAGGGGAAGACATACAACACGTGTGCTAAGATGGTGGCAAAGTAATTAAATTGAACAATTAATTGTTGGGACACGACGTTCACTGAGAAAGCGAGAGCAAATATGAGGTGTGTGGATGTGCACCTCAGATGTAATATTTGCAAACGTCCTTCAGATAATGCACTTTGTACAAGTCAAGCTAATAATTCTTCATTTTTACTTGAAAATTGAACATCATTTTATTAGTCTTGTTTTACAGTGGCAATAAGCAGCGAATTACAAGATTGGCAGAAAACTTGAGCAGATGACCGAAGAACTTTTGAAGTCAAAGATTTCATAACTCCTTTACTCAAGAGTATTGACTTTTATAATTATTATCTTCAACATTGCTTGGAAAACACTCGAAATGCACAACATGAAGCATTAAAATTAGCTTTACGATGGTACCTTTAAACTCCAGCGAATGTCCATGTCCGTCCATCGCTTATCTCATCCCTAATTCGAGTATCCAAGCGATCGCTCCACTGCGAACCGGAATCTAACCGTGTGTTTTAGACATCAAATGTTGGTCATAAACCTATTTATGTTGGGAAGGTTTTGTATTTTGTTCGCTGTTTTTTCTTTTGATATGCACAGCGAGAGTTGAGATGGCCTTGAGGGATTACGGCAGAGCCAGTCCAGACTCTTGCACCACTAGGCTTAACGAAAGAGGTCCAATGTGATCCAATCTTTACTACCAGAATTGAAACATTTTTCTTAAATTATCCCCATTTCCTTACCTTTGGTGAAGAGTTCTGTTTCTATTTCCGTTGTTGTTATTGTTGAGTGCCGAAGCTGCCACACATCATTACCCGAATCGACGCTTTGTTTTGCGTTGTTTTTGATTACGCACCGCATACATGAAATCCATTTGCTGATGATCTGACGATGACGATGATTGCGTGCTGGATAGGGATGATCGTGCTGGATACTAATAGAGACTGTCTGTCAAAAAAAGCAGAAAATAAACCTGAAACAGGCCCACATGTGCGTCATAATCAAACAAACAGTTTTCCCGAACAGTCAGCTTGCAAACTTTTACCTTTTATCATTCTCCGGTAGTTAAAGTTGGGATGATGATCATCACACCCCATCGTGTGGGTGTGTGCGCGTATCATTGTAAGCAGGAGTTTCGTTTTTGATGGCTTTTTCCAAACTGCCTTTGTGAGTTTAGTTTTTACGAGCTTCGAACTCATCGTGCCCGTGCGCTTTGTTCGATAGGGCTTGGGTGGATTGCTGCTTTTTTGCTGTTGGAAGAGTTTTGTCGAGTGTTTGGCATCCAGATTTAGTTTATTTTACGACTAGCTACCGACAACCCTCCCAAACCGGCACGGTACACGGACACCACCTCCTTCCATTCGCACACACACACGCACACTTGGGAATCGATTTTACGCTTACAGTTAAAGGAAAGTCAGCACAAAAGCCGGCTGTAGTCGATCGGATAGCCATTTTTCGGTACGAAAAGGAACATCGAAGCACACTTTTATGTCGCTACAATGGACAAGTTTTTATGGGCCTCGCCACACTCGATGGGGAGAACGGGGGTTAGGAATAATCCACGGATGTGTGCTTTCCTAGAAAGGACCCGGTTTCTGGTGGCTGGAGAGAAAGCATTCAGAAAAGATAGACCACCTCATAGTGGTTAAAAGTAGTAGCAGTAATAGTAGCTGAAATAGCTGTGATTTACTCTCTTAGCTTCCACTATCGATGTTTGTTCCGGTGGGTATCGGTAACAAACAAGAGCGTACTGGGAACTGTCATGCTCGGGAACTAATTAAAAAGTAATAATTACTGACACGAAACCCCGAAAAAGCTAATGGCGGTTGATCCGGCAGCGTTGCCGGCGACGATGTGGGACGGCTTAGGTGCCGTGGCGTTCACTGGCAAACTTCAAACAGCGGCAAGACGTGCACATCGCCCCTGCATCGCACGCCATTATCATCGGTTGTGGCACTGCTGCGCGTCCGACGAAACCGATGTTGACAACTATAATTTACTTTTTCACATAATATCACACCAAACGAAGCAACGGTTACACTATCATCATCATCCTCATCATCCTCATAATCATCATGATCATAAGCTACCCGCACCGTGGGGAATTGGGAGGCAACCGTATTCCCGACAGGATGTTCACCCGCAACATGCTCGTCCGGATGGCGAGCGTTGCCGGAGCTGATTGGTGTACGATTGTCAGCGGATTATGATTTATGATAACGCTACTTTAATGACAGTTACTCCTACTGCCGCCAGAGTTCTGATGACTTTATTTCTGCCGTTCCGGCTTGCGAGGGGTGTCGGGAAATTGTAGGGCTTTTCGATTAATGACGCACACACACACACACACACACACACACACAGCCAGTGTTGGATAAGTTTCCCGAGATCGTTAGTATAACGTCCTCAAAGGAGAGAAGAAACTATGAGTGTGTGGAAGTTTGTGTTGATTGAGATGTTTTGGTGTTGTCCTCCCACCGCAACACCGTTGACATTGGACAGGCGCCGAATATCTGGCGACCGGAAGTCGCCCTGTTTGCCAAATGGGAACCAACAGCACATACACGCATGTTACAGCTGACATGGGATAGTAATATGTAGGGCAGTCACAGCTTTTTTTTTCTTTTTGGTTGTTGCTGAAGCTGCCCCGGTGCATTTCTGGAAGGTGTCAAAACAGAGAGGGGGGAGATTTTTGACGTCAGCGGGGCAGTCATTAGCGGGTGCAGCGATCCGCGATCCGCTGCATGATGGATGGGACGAAGCGTTTTGATTGAACTTTCGAAACGGTGGTCTGTCTGTCATTAAAGGTGGCAGGAAATTTGTGAGCAAATGAGTTAAGGAAGGGGAATGTGGAGTTGGCTTTGTTTTGTAGGTCTGCGCAGCCATCAATGGTCGTGAGAATGTGATGAGGAGGGCCTAATTGACACGCTAGATGACAGAGCTATTAAGACGAGCTCTTCTTACTGCTGGTTTGCTATCGTAGCCTTTCAACCTGCAAACGGTGGTGAACGATGTGCTCACTAGAGGCCACACAATGGAATAAATCTGCGGAGTATTTGAAGGAGCTACAGCTGAGACACTTTTCTGAGAATAACCGTTATTTATTTCACTAATGACCCCAAGAATTTAGAGAGCAGCAGCGACATTTTGTGTCCTAGAGAACACTTATCGGTTTCTTCGATCAAAATGTCCCAAGTCCAAGAGTTCATCTGCAACCAAAGGAAATTGATTGCCTGTAAAGATTATCATTTTGCAAGCGAAACATTATCGCTCATAGGAATATGTCTCTCCAATGGTAAGCTTACTACAGCTTTGATATCGTCCAGGTCCATGTCGAAAATTCCAGTAGGATTCTACATAAGCGAGAAATTAGTTAAATTTCGTTAATGTTACGTTGGCGACCCTGCATAAGCAGTTGAAGGTTTTCATAATTGATCAGATGAAGGATTGTAGGACATTTTAATGCTTTACGAATTCAGATTGCGGTTAATGTCGTTAATCTACTCCAACTAGATCTCCAACTAGATGCTGCAAATGTGGGTCGTTATGTCATGCAATATGTCACCAACCAGTTCTTCAACTTCAACTCTTAACCTTACAGCCCAAGTTGCATAAGGTCCTTATGCCTTCAAACGTCCCACATTTCTGTGGACACACTGTGTGACTCATTTTTAATTTTAATTATTCTAAAGCTCCTTACGTGACTCATTAGTGCCTACCACCAGTATAGTCACTACCATAAAATAACAATAAATAGTCCTTTAAGGCAGTTGGTGTAAATTAGTTCTCTGCGTGTCTTTCAGCGTTAGCCAATATCTGCAAACTCTAGCAACAACGCATCGGCAAGGAATTATCGCAACATGCATGTGCGTGTCCATCCGGTGCGTGAACAGGCAGAAGAAGTTCCGCCGGAACGTTCATTTCCATATAGCGAAGCCTAATTGCTTAGCCCGGTAGCCGTGTCTGGAGCAGTGCCAAGCCACAAACCGTGCGCATATGGTGGCGTTACCGATCGTAAAGCTGTCCCGGGGCCTGGACGCTCACGGAAACACGGCCACGCATAATCGTAAAGCGTCCCCCGAAGGCAAAGATCATAACAATGAAAATGCGTTTTTCCAACGACATCGAACCGATTTTCCCGCGAGTATTGGCCGTTGAAATCAAGCTGTCAAACGGGTCACGCTGAGGTGTGTGGTGCGTGGTTTTCACAGCACGGTCGGGCCACCAATAAATAAGCTTGGTGAGGTTCCATCCGCCCGCCCGCACTGGTGTGTTCTAAATTAAAAACCTCTCATGGGAAGGGGAAAATATAGCAAATAAAAAAAAAACCAAACAACATCACGCACCCCTGATGAGCGTGTGTGTGCCATGCCAGGTTGCGGTCGTTAAATTTGCTCATTAGGTGACAACGGGTGCTGTTGCAGCATAAAGCAGGAAATTTGATATTGGGTGAGGTGGACGCCAAACACGCTTTGCACATTTTAATAGAAAGCCATTAAAATTCATTACGATTATTATGGCTCCATGAGCGAAAGCCTATGCAACGCATTTAGAAGCGCCGTAGGAACAGAGCATTGGAGGTGAACTTCCGTTTAGAAGAACTCGTCGGCAATGTAGAGCCGTAAAGGGATCATCGTGGCCCAGTAACAGCGGTCATTTACATCTGACCAAATCATCCAGGTTCCGGTGATGGGACACGGCAAGTGTTCATTTCGAATTCGCCACCGGACCATGATTATGGAAATGATCGCGATGCCCCCGCGAGCGATGGAACCAATGGCCTCAAGAGATATCTCGGGAACGTTGGACTCTCCAGACTCCCTTAGCAACAGAGATCGGTCACAAAACGTGTGTACGCACACACACACACACATACTCTCGCCAGCGCATGTGAACGATCGGACCGATCGAAACCGTGTTTCGAAATGCATGCGCGGCAGTTGCTACGGCCTGTGCCACCCGATTTGCATTCAGGTTGGGTGAATGGCCGCCGCTGGTGCCGTTGGTGATGAAATAATACTAAAGCTTTCCCCCCTCATGAAAGACCTCGATGACGGCGATGCTGCCGCGTATGAGAAGAGGTCCATCAGCCACGGTTACGTGAGGGGTCTAGCCTTTTTTTTTTCGGGGGCTTTGGAGAGAGGCAAACCGATTGCGTCAAGTCGTGCGACAGTTTGACGTTCACTGAACTTTGGGTAGTGTGGCCCTGGCCACACTACAGCACCACCGCAGGCTGCTCGTATCTTGGAGTTCATAGACCCGCGTGATGTGCCTCCGAAAAAAAAAAAATTGGAAAGAAAACGCTGATCGGTATCGGTAAACGGTGAGCACTGTGTGATGTAAGAGTTATTGTTGTGTATTGTGAGCTGTGGCTGTCGGGGGGGAGCCGAATTTATCCATCCAGATTATCTATGGAGAGGGATTAGAGCGGCTGATAAGTACCTCTTCTTTTGTTGGTTCTTTCTGTGAATTTTTGAAGGTTTTTTGGAGACTTTTCTACACCTAAAGTTCTCTCTACATGCGTAGTGATATTATCTCGCTTTCGAAAGATAGTTGCTACACTGCTGATTAAACTAGACTTCGTTCTTTACTACCTCAGCAGGTGCTTAACGGCCCAGTAAAACATGACCATACCCGCCAGATAGCCAACCGAACGCTCTCCACTATTTCGTAGCACCCCATTGATCCACTTCTCGTAGTACGCCACGTCCATGTACACACCCGGCACGTTCGGTTTGGCACACCCATCGCCGAAGCTAACGATGCCCGCCACACGCCCTCCAGCACACAGCAACGCACCACCCGAATCGCCCTGACAAGCGTCCCGACCGGGTGCCTCCGCACACAGCATACCCTTGGTGAGCAGCTGATCGAACACGACATTACACGTCCCAAAGTCACTGATGGCCACATTGATGCGCTGCAGGTTCGGGCTCATAACGGTCGAACGTTCGTCCGTTACACCCCAGCCGGCAAGGCTACACCGATCGCCGGGTGTCGGCGTTTTCTGGATCCGTTTGCCCGGGAAGAATGTATCCGTTTTGCGGAACTCGGACGCTACCCTTAAGATGGCGATATCATTGGCGAAGATGGTCGAATCATACTGTGGATGGATGGTGATCGAAGAGACGCGACGTACTTGTCGTGTAGGGCTGCCCATATGCTGCAGGATGTACAGGTCGTCACCCATCACTTGATACTGCAAACACAGAATACGATTCGACTCAGGTGCGTTCAATGTGTTGCGGATATATGTATGTTGAAAGTTTCTTACATGATTTGCTGGTTGACCAATACCTCGCACATCCGTCACGCAGTGAGCCGCCGTCAGCACGTGACCCATCGTAATCAGCGTTCCACCGCACACGTGTGCCGAATTTTGCACCTGCTGCAGTGACACCATGGCCGGGAACTCTCCGGCCGTTGCCATCGCACCACCAATGATCCGTGGAAACCATAGCACCTTCCCGACCGGGTCATAGTGTGCATGGCGAAAGCGTGGAATAGGCTTCCATTCCGGTGCGACCGTCGCCAGGGGCGGTAAACTATTGCTCGGCAGTGTGTGATTTACATCCAGCGATACGTTAAACGGTTGCGGTAAGGTAAGGTTTGTCTGACCCCGCACAACCGGCATAAGCTGCAAAACTGCAAGCGAGCGAGGATTAGTGGCGGAACTCTAAACGCTCATCACGTACAGACAAACAAATGACTCACCGGTGATGCTGAGCACCAAAACCAACAAACGGCCGTTGTTTACCGTGGCGAAATGCATGGCTGTGCCCTTCCGCTGCAAGTCCGGCTCTGGCGCACACTGGCATCGGTTAGGTTTTTTGCAACCCTACACGGGGCATATCTTTTGGTTGGTTGGTATGTGATAAGTGAAAGCCGCCCAAAGGGGTTTTAAGATATCGAGTACGATAAGACAGGCCGAGAGCAATGTTCTATCGAAAACAGGGCGCGCTAGCATTTGTACAACGATGGCTGACGGTATTAGTGGTTCGTAGCACTCGTGATAAAGCCGCCCGTTGGTATGCAATGTGTGTTACAAGGTTATGTATTGAGTGATAATGCCTGAAAGTATGCTATTTTATTTGAAATCGCCTTTTTTATTAGTCTTTAACTTTTGTTTCAATAGCAATACGGCCAGGCAGTCACTTCGGAAATCAAAAAAAGCTTTTGTTTTACACATTTTTTGCGTGATGTTCAAAAAATCTTTCTCAATTTATTTGTAACAATTTTGTTTCCATTTTTAAAATGATTTGTAATTTGAAACTTTTACTGTTAGTCCTTACACATTTGTAATCCAAAATTTCATCAGAAAAAAAAAATAATGAAATTTATTTATTTTATGCAATTGTAATCAAATATATCCGAATCCGGATCCGAAGCCTCTAGAAGGCCAACACAAGCTTTCCATGCTCGACTCTTACTCAATACGTCCACGACGTACAGGCTGGTAAACTTGTCTTTCGAATGTCTGAGCTCGGGTAAAATCTACCACGGGGGACGATGGGAGGCAAGGCTAAATTGAGGGGATAAGTCATCCCGTTCCATCGCACCACAATGACTACGGAAAGCCAAGGCATAATTATTCGGTGATCGCAAGTTTGAAGTCGTCCTAAACTTCTCCTATCTCGGGTCAAAATTCAGCACCGAAAACAGCTAAGAGATGGATTTGCGCGCTAGGATGCTGGCACCTGAGCCTGAGGAAACATTTTACCTCATAAAATCTGTCGTGACGGTCGAAGCTGGGACTGTATCGTACCTTTATAGTTCCAGTATTCACATACGCCGCTGAGACATGGATCCTGTCCAAACCCTCTTAGCCGCGTTCGAGAGGAAGATGTTCAGAAGGATTGTTGGCCCCGTATGTGTGGAAGGACAAGTTGTACGAACTGTATGACGACCTCACCGTCGTGCAGCGAATTGGGCTCACTAGGCTCCGATGGGCTGGCTATGTTATACGAATGGCACCAGACGACCCAGCTCAGAAAGTCCTTTTAGGCCATACACACGGACAGAGGAGGCGTGGTAGACCCAGATTGAGGTGGGAGGATGGCGTGGAATCATCCCGTCCATCAAGGCCGGGTTAAAGGATTGACGGACGACGGCGCGGGACTTGTAATTATGCAATTGCATATATTCAGGCATTAAACAAGAACCTAGAGTTGAGTAAGATGAGATTTTTATGATTCACTGTTTTCGGATAAATCTCACTCACTTTGTGCCGATTAATGACTCACTCTTTTCGGTTTACTCACTCACTCACTCTGTGTACGAAGTAATCACTCCCATATTAAATAAAACTAAATGTCTTTGAAGAGTAAAAATTTGTCCTAAAAATATTACTTATCTAAACATCTCTAGAATCGATTCTACGACAGTTCATCCATGTATAACCCTGTCAAAGCTCAACTGCAACGAATAGCAACGAAATTGATTTTATCGTATCAAGAATAGCAAACAAAAATGGCAAATCAATCAAAAACACGCTCCACCATTTTTCTCTATCGCTCACAGCAGAATGTTTATATTAGCACAGAACCGTTACCGGTTGATTGTATGTGTGTGCGTTTTATGATTTGTTTATTTAATCCCTTTTGCTTCTGTGCTTCTCCCATGTCGAAGGGGTGTTAAAATTCATCATCAGTCATCAAAAATTACTGTTGCTCTGCTGATTTAGGTTGTATGCCGCGGTCTGCCCATCAGCAGCAAAAACAAAAAAAAGGATTTTTAATTTAGCTACAAAACAAATCCGAAAAAAGAAATGGAGCAAAAGGTTGAAAACAAAAGTCAACAATAAACAGTACACTCTTCCTGTTCGATTCCTGTTGCTTGCAGTAATGGTCCAATTTTTGCCTTGGCAGTACCACACCACCATAAAGGCAATAAAAGCGAACAGGATTGGGAGGACACACTTTTGTACGCGGCTTGCCAGCATAAATTTTCCATCCATGCTGAAGAAGCCGTTTTCAACTCCGAGGGAGGTGGGGTGGGTGGTGTTTCGGGAGCCCTAAACAAACGGAACGCGAACAAACCCGCCCCGTCCGAAAGCATCAACGACAAGTGGGCTATTTTTAGTATATTTGAACAATTTTTAACCGATGGCGTGGTTCGCTCCAAAAGCGAAAGTCGAAAATCGCCTATCGTTTAGCGTAACCCGCCCGAGAGCAACGGGTTGTATGTGTGTATGTGTGTTTACACAACTTATGGATAATCCTATCAACGCTGCCCTCATCCAGAAGGCAGGAGGTTTGCCTTCCGAAAGCCATCAGTCGCCGTCATCAATCTTTCGAATTCTGGCTCCCTGCTCTGGCCAGGCCGGCCTCGTCATGCAACGGATCCTTAAAGGAAAAATCAAATTGAAACGTAAAACCGAACCCGAACAGCCCGAAACGCGTTGGATTAATAGGGGAATCGGGAGGAGATGAACGGCCATTTGTCCTTGGTTTACGGGGTGCAACATTGTTGACCCCTTTTTCGGAACGGTTTCGACTGGCGGTGATGATGTGTGCCAAACGGACCCGATGGACGTTGGCTGAAATCGGATACACTCAGTCATTCACGTCCTGGTCAGCAGGTCCCCCTCCGTCTCCCTCTCTCGCTATCGGTGTGTTTAGACGTGGTCAAATAGGAAAAGGGAGGGGAGAATGACCAACTACGGGAGGTGTAGAGCGCATGTTGCATGATTGATATGCCTCGGAAATGGGATCGAATACTTTCCGACGCCCGAAAAAAAAACCTTTTTCGATTCGGTGTAAAGCTTGCAGGGCGAAAGAGGTGATTTTAAGTGCACAGCTGCAACCGTAGCTGCTTGCTTTTACAGTGACGGTCACAAAAAAGTTGTTATAGAAGGATGGATTTTGGATTTTAATCATTTTTATTCCATAAAAATACTTCAAAGAATCTAATATAAAAGTTAGATGGATTAAAAATTAATACACAAAACGAACAACAATGAAGAATACTTAAAACAAACACGGCATCGTCGTTCCGGACGATGTGGATGATATCATTTGACAAGATATGACGGTGGTAGATTCATCAGCATTATTCACGTTTCAGTTGCTAAAGGATAACCGTTTGGACAAACGGTGGACTGCCAAATTTTATTATTATATTACTATTTAAATGATAGTGTCTTTCATACAATTATGAAAAATAAAATTATTTAAAAAAATGCGTAGAAGGAGGACACATTTTCATTCTATCTTCCATTCAATTTACACTTTTAAATGTAAAAAGATTGATTGAAGATTCTGCTTTAATTCTTCTATATTCTTTTCATTATTTCTATTTTAGTTTTATATCTCTGGTCTGGTGGAGAGGGGGGGGGGGGGGGGGGATGAGGAAATGTCTGGGGTGGAGACATTTCCTCATCCTTATCCCGGATAAGCTTGGACGTTTATGGCCACTAAAATGTAGAAAAATATATAAGAGTATCGTAGATGCTTAATAAACACTAAAAGAAAACAGGAAAGACTTTAAAAAATAATTGAAAATGAAGAATTATTTAATTTATCATGAAATTTAATAGTTTCTAATTATTAATTTCAATGCACATGAATGAAAATTGTTTGAAAATATTTCTAAAACAAAGCAGTGAATTAACTTTGTTTCAAAACGATGTTCAGAAATGAAAAATGACTAAGAAAGTACTCATAAAATTTCATGCTCAATGAGAAATAAATAAATAAAGTAATTTACTCAAAACAAATTATGGAGAATGCTAGCAAGACTATTAAGAAGGAATATTGCTTAAGAAACAAAGTTTTACCTGTGCGGCCGTTACGCGGTCGGCCACTGTATTTGCCTTACAACAAGGCAAATAAGTATGATTGTAGTTTGTGGTCATTCCGTATGCAGTTGTCGTCGAATGGAAGAACGACAAGCGGCGGTTAGCTATTCTTTCCCTAACCAGAAACATATGCATCTCAAGGTTCCGGACCAGAACCACCACAATGTCGTGCGTGCGTGTGACTCTACGCGTTGAAAGGTCCTTCTACCAAAACAAAGCTACCATCCAAACCCGAAACCAGAAGGGAAAAAGTCAAATCAATAAAAAAAAAAAACAAGCAGCGTAAGCAGTTTCCTTCACCAGAAGCCTAGACCTTACAACAGTTTGCTTAGGACTAGCCATAAAACCCATCTCCGGATCGGTACACACAAAACCTTCCTCCCTACCTTTAAGTCGTACCGTTAAAGGTGAAAGTTGGCGGATGACGCAAAATATTCACTCGCACACCTTGCCACCGTACCGTCAGTGTGAGCAGTTTACGTGGTGGAAAGTCTCTTCAAGGTGTCACAGTGCGATAGTCAGATTAAAGCTGCACCTGGATCGTGTTCCCAGCTTGGGTTTAGTACATTAAAGAGCATTGAGGAGCACTGTCTGTACAGGGTTGGAGTTTTGAATTCTTCACATTTTCCCACCGGTACCCCGGCATTAAACAACTGTTTCCAGAGGCGCGTGAAAAATGAATGCCAAGGAATCGTATTTTATCTCTGCCATCTAAACCATCTAGAACCGGTTCCGAGCACCGTTCCGTTCGTGGAGAGAAAATCCAGCGGCATGAACTTTACTTTAAAACACTTTAAAATGCGCGATGAAGCTGATGACAGTTGGCGGGAGATACTTGGGCCGTTTCGTACCACTAAAAATAAACTTTCCCGATTGCTCAATATGGCGCTATCAGGACAATTCCCAATACGGAGTTCCTTAAGGAGAGAGAAAAAAAATGCACATCTTAATGTCGCTCGGTACAAAAATGTGCCCGGAAACTGCTAATGATAAGTTTAATTTCCTCATTGTGAATTCAGTTTCAGATTATTTATTTATGAGAGACTCCTCGGACTTCTCTTTAGGTTCGAGCGTGCGAGCGTGAGACGAAGAAAGTCCCCCATTTCGGTACTCTTCACGTAGCAAGGAAAGTTCATTCTGGCCGGACACTACCCGGTCTCCGGTCTGTGCAATTATGAATTCGAAGACCGGAAGAAGCACGAGAATCGCCAGGAAATGAAAAGATCAGAAGAATCTTCTCCTCTACAGCAAGCAAACGACGTCCACCTACTGAAGACACCCCGAACCTTACCGTGGAGAAGTATTGTGGAAAGTTCTTTTCTTCTGCTGCTTTCACCAAATTTCTTACTGCTCGCATCTCTCTTTCGTTCTCTCCAGAGGGAAGTCTATTGCAAATGTTGGTTCTTTCGCCCATTTCACTTGGTCCGTTTGAGGTTTCACTTTACCGCCTTGTTTGGACTTTTAGCCGACAGGTTGGCATGATTTGAAGAGTTCGCTCAAACTCACCCATAGGTTCCGTGGTGCCTTCCATGTGGTGGTGTCTCATTAAAAATTTTCTACAAATACTGCAGCAAAAAGAAATTGAATCAACCGATAAATGAGGTTTTGATGAGAGGACGCATTTTGCCTTTTTGTATTGCGAGGAAGTGAAGGTCTTCTTTTTTTTCTTTTTGGTTGCCGGTCGATTTTCTTCCTTGGCGTTTCACCATTTTCCAAGAACAAGTGTCAACACCAATCGCACTTCCTTCCTTCTGCTGGGCTGCTGATGAAAACACAGCGTAATATTTTCGTTTTCTTTGATCCTTCGATGATCAACGCTGTGAACATGCGAACTTTCTCTACCGTCCCGTGCGCTATTGGTGACCGATAGAGTGACCAACGGGGCCATCTGTTTCGGGTGTGGCAAGTAATGGTGGTTTTTGGCGTTTTAATTACACATCATTAGTGGGGCTCTTCAGCGACTCTCGACATCATGGTAGGAGGTGGTGCATGTACGGGAAGCTTGTACTGGGATTTTGTTAGCACACAAGGTAATAGGCTATTGTATGTGCGATGTAATTCATTTATTTTAAGACTGATGGCATTTAATTGCAATACAAGCATCTTTTACCAAGCTCTGATCACTTTGCTTAACAAGCTCATGAAAATTCCGTTAGAGATTCGCTTCCAAGAGCTGTTGAGAGGTCCTGAGGAACTATACTATGCTATGTAGAGTATCTATTAAATGCAAACGAGTATTTTGAGTCTCAATTTGTATCATTTTTAATAAAATCAATTACATAATGAATTTTCCGTTCAAACTATTGATCTTTGCAAGAAACTTTCAACTATTGGGTCCACTTAAATGTCTTCAACTTTTCGTTAGAATCCGATCAGCAGCGGCTTCTCTTGTGGGATTTACAAACATATGAGAACAAAAATCCGTCAGAACATCTTTCTCTTCAACGCGATCAGGAGAATTCCGTCAGTTTTGCATAAAATCCATGTCTCACCGACTTTTGTGAAGGGTTGTAGCTGTAAAGGTTCTATTTGGTCCTAGCTTTGTGAGTACCGAGAAGTTTCCTCAGGCTCACCAGTTGGTAGCCAGCATCCTTCGCATAGCTTAACATTGATAACAGCGGTGCATCGGATTATCGGTGCTGAGTTAACTACCCGAACTGATATTTGACTTAGAGTAATTCATATTATAGTTAGCCAAATTATACACTCTGCAAAGAAAAAATGAGTTTTTCGTCATATAAAAAGCATCTCCTAGATCATATTGATATTGGGATTTTTTCTATTCAACAGTGGTCAAGCAGTATTGATAACGATATAGCAGTTGATTGGCATGGAGGGTAAACTATCAGGGAAACCGTAGAAACAGAGGTCCTCCAAAAAGTGTCTAGGAATCCTTTGTAAAAGAGTTGCAGAATCAAGAGTTTTTACCACAATAATAACACTAAGATTGGATGGTCTGTTCTACTGCTTCTGCTGCCATATGAATCTAGGAGTACTATCAGAACGATAGAGAAAGATGACGAAATATTTTTATTTTTTCGAAAAAATCAACAAATCTTTGTTTAACGTGCTTCAGCTGATGGCACGTGGGCACAGGACAGCAAATATCTTAACTAATTTCTCTAATGTTTCCCTAGCAGTACGCTGTGCATTTTTTATTCGGTCAGCTACAGTAGTAGAAACTGTCCTTCATCGATAGCGAAGTTAACCCGTTGGTTTAGGGAGGACCACTTTGTGTTGTTCATTTTCGTCCACTCGTCGTTGTGTTATTTAATTATGCAAGGATATTAGATCACCACGGTATGGTTACGCCTTACCGTCTTCCTCCTCCTGCTCGACAGGAAGCGAAGAATTATTGGGAGTGTGCAACGCGCGTGTAAATGTTTAATTCGCTGAACGATGAAAAAACCGCTTGACAGCTGTCACTTTAACCCTAACGTAGTGCGCGAACAAGAGTTGACAGATTGAAGCGTAGTAGTAGTAGTAGTAGTTCCCGTTCTCGAAACCTCCACCTTTTTTGCCACGGACGCGCGTTATTCATTTTTTTTTTGCCAACCGATCCACCGAACGCTTGGCATGACAACATCAACCCCTTTTTTACGCGTTCGTGGAGCACCGTTGTAGGTCGAGAAGGTCGGACAATATGAGAATAACAAAAACGGAGTTCTTGAAGCAGAAAAAAACAACCTACAAGAAGAGAAGAAACGAATTAGATAAAATAGGAATCATGTCAGCAGTGATTTGCATAACTCAACAACCGTCCACCACCGGGCGATTTCCTTTCCATCTGTAACCACCCCATGGAATGGCGGAAAGGATCAAGAAATTAAAGACGAATGCGATTCATATAACCCTGGCTTTGCCTGGGGCCAGAGTGCAGGGGTGGCATCACGGAACGTAACGACAGTCGGTGAATTTAAATAAGTCCTTGCTGCACACAGACCCACGATAGCAGGGGCAACCAGTGCACAGGTTGCCGGATGTGTTTTGCGTTGCAAAAGATGCAAAGAAGCTTCACCCTTTCGGGTAAGGTACGCGCACTTTGTCCGGCACGCAGCGTTCTGTGATTGTTTGGAGCAGGGATGAATATCATTCCTGGTACGGGTGGAATCGGAAAACATAGCTCCTTGTACCGGGTTCAGCTAGCTATGCTCTATGTAATCTTCCCGCGGGCATAAACCAACAACAGGTAGGAACGAGAGATCCGTATCTCCGTAGCCCTTGCACCGCTGAAAGATAGAGCGAAAAATCAACAACATAGAGACAGCAGGCCCTAGCTAGCCTGGGGAAGAAATTGGCCCAACATGTCAGAAATGTAAATTCTCCACCACACCGAACCAACAACCAGCGCACGCAAGCATCCCTTGGACTCCGGGCTGGACATTGGAATGGTATGGATCCTAGGGAGGGTGTTTTTTTTTGGAACGGGGTTGAGAATTCCTTTCCTGCAGAGATAAAATCTGCACGAATCGAGTGAATGATGATCGGTGTTGTTCCGGTTGAAAGCCAGGAGCGTTACACAATACGGTGAGGGATGATATAGAAGGTGCGGTTGCGAGTCCGGCAGAAGGGAGAACTGAAATCAAAATTATGATTGATGATATTTCGCTCTCAGTTGGAATTGAAGGGCTTCATAGTAGGGTGAAATAAGGTGTGCATGGGAATAGCTGTCGAATTCTGTTCTACGGCACACGGTGATGAAGGATAACCGGGCCTGATGAGTGAGTGATATGGATGTGAAAGAGTTTATCCGTACAGTAGGGGTAATGATAATAGGTGAGGATGACGTGGATATTTTATTTGATTATATTAGGTCTAACAGAAGAATAAGTCCTTAATGAAATCCTATGGCCTTTTTGCGACTATCAGAGAAGTGACAACTAAGGCTTCTTTGTCGAATTCCTGATCGATAAGCCAATGTAAATGACAAACATATAGACACAAGGTGACTTATGGACGCGTTGGAAAAATGATAAAAAGCACATGTCGTGTAGGTGAATTTGGAATAACCCAATTTCAGATTATTCTTGACCTGCAATTGCTGGCTTCTTTGACTCAATTTGCCCAATACTACATCACTGTATGACTACTACCAGAGATCCTCCTTCTTTTGCTTAGCTTAACGACCTTTTAAAGGTTATGGCGTCCAGCAATTCGCTTACTAGACTTGCTGATACCCCATAGTTTGAGTCCTCACAACGGAGTCCCACAACGGAGGTACGGTCTGATGAGGTTTGAACCCAGGTTCTTTCCTGTGAAGACCGGCGCCGGTGGTGCCAGAGATCCTAACATCTTTAAAAACTCTCCAAATATTATAACCATCACTGTACCTAACGTCCAGTAATCTCCCGCTCGAGTTAAAGGGCTTCTTTTCTTGGTCATTTCCAAGAACCGGTTTCATATCTGTGCCGATATGCACGATTATTCTACCAACCCTTCCACAAATCTTCCTTTCGAAAAACTCAAGAAGGAAAAACTGGACATGACATGAAAAGGTATTTACTTTAGCTTCCAGCAAGAAACTTCCCCCTTTTCTTTATACGCAACAAACTCTAAACCCTTGTTTGTTTTGCTATGAGCCGCTGGCACACCGAAACTACGCAGTTTGGGACTTCTTGCAGGTTCTTGCTGCTTTCATGCTCATCCCAAGAGAGGCACACGGGACCCGGGGCAGGGGCAGGGAGTGCTGGTCAAGCAGGTGCCGCTGCTTGATGAGGAAAATATCTTTTTCCATTTGTCAAAAAATAAATAGATACCGAAATTGAAAGAAATAGTAACGAGATGGCCCATTCGGATTTCGAACCGCAGGACAAAGAATAGAAGAACGCCGGTGGAAAAGGGTTCTGTTGGAGAAGGTTCCCGTTTAGGAGAACGGGATTTGCACGTTGTTTGGTGTACTTGTGGGGGTTTGATGTTTTTAGATGGAGACGAGCGAAACAAGAGGGAATGATTCGCAGGCTCAACCAGCGGCACTGATCACCGAAACAAGAGCTGAGTGATGAGTGGGTAAAAGTAATAGCGAAAGTGAAGAAAACGAGCGAAAAAAAAATGATGTAAGCCCTCCCGCAAAACAATGTCCAAAGCGATAAAGTTCGGGAACATCACATCGGGAAAGTATGGTAATAACCATCGAAATATCCTTAAGCTAAGCATAAATAAACGGGAAAAAACAGGGGGATGATGTGCGGACGTAATTTCTCCGAAAAAGAAACACAACAAAAGGGTAAAGAAGAGCGACTGGAGCTTGTAGGAATATAGCCGACAGATATTGCCGTTTTGGAAGTTGTATTGTATGCTTTAGCGAAGGAGGGCTGAGTGAACCGATGTTTTGATTACAATAGATTAATAGATGATTATACATTCATAATAATCAGAAACCCTGTGGGTATATTAGAAAAAAAGCACAACATAGGGAGAGAGGCTTTTTGCCGTCGAACAAGAATGCTGCGAATATGTAATGAAAGAAAAATATTAAAAGCACTGCAACAACTGCAACAAATTTGTCTTTCAAACAAAGCAAAGATTCCTTTGAAATTCTTGATAAAAGAAAAAAAAACAGAAGGGTTTCTCTGATAAGCATAATTACTAATTAACTTAAAATAGAAATAACAAATCCCAGGGCAGGCTCGGCCTGCCCTTTTCTGATGCTTCTTTTCTCTCATTTTCTTCTTGGTGCCTCCTAACTGGCAGGGCGTTGGGAATCTTATAAAGTTCCGAACAGGACTGATTGCCAATATCCTGTAAACTATTGCCAATACGATCATTGCACTTATCGGTATTATCCGCGCAACTTCCGAACTAGAAAGTTAAAGGACACGAGGCTCTTTGTGATTTCTGATCAGGGGCTCTTTTTCTTTTAAATTATGTTTGCCATTTTTTTCAGCAAAGCATACCCATCGAGTGATTTGGTCCTAGAAAATCGACCTTCTTTATGAGCAAAGCTAAGAGGCGCTGTTCTCCTAACTCCCTTGAGCGGAAACTAAGGATGAGTAAATGCTCATTTGTTCCGACTCGGAGGCATTCCGGAGCTTACTCCGGAGTAAACTCCGGATTTTATATGTTGAAATCGGAATGGATTCGTTAATCCACTCCGGAGTTTCTATCACTAGCGGACTCTACAGACGACGGCTATCGACCACCTAGTTAGATAACAATCATTCCTCACTCCCACGGAACCTTTAGACCTGAGTAACTTTAGTTACACCACAAAGGCAACGTTAAAATTCAAAATAATAACCGAATCTATATACAAGTCGAATTGACAACTCTTAAACAACTTCTCGACCGGATGATCCTTTTTGGATTGGACAGACACCTGGTTGGCTACAGTTGTTTAATGCATTGACTGACGCCCTTTTCGGGGTAACATAACACGCACATTAGTAGACAGAACAGGAGTGATGCCGATAAGCAACCACTCGATTGCCTTTCGTCAATCATTAGCTTCGGCGTTTAGATTAGGATGGCAGAGAAACGGGACGGGTGCTCGGAGGATCGAACCGGACAACCCTTCCGCAGCATCCCGTTCTTATCGGGGTGTGCTGAACGCGTTCGAAATAGGAAGGAAGTAACAAAACCGAAACTTAAAATTGCTTCCATTCTCATAAGTGCCGATGGGGGAAGGACAAAAACGGGACATAGGTGGTTGGTTGGGTAAGCGCTTGCCTTATCACGATTCACAACACAAGCCCTCGTTTAGGATAAAGGCGAAACAAGCCTTTGCGTTGCGTAGTAGTATCTGATAACGTGAGCTCTAGCTTCACGGTCCTTTGCACGTATTATCTTGTCTGAAATTTGCCACAGAAAAAAAAAGCATATCCGATTTCCCTTTCAAATAGACACACATACAACCATGGAAAACCGTGGCTGGTGGATGCTGGTTCGAGGAGAAAATTAGGAAAACTCTCCCACAGGTATCCCCTCGCATCGGCATTGCAGGTGTATTCTCAAGAAAGATAATCATCTTTGCTCCAATAGTCACACCAACAACCCAACCACCCAGCTAGATCTATTCCATCGTATTTTAAAACCGGTCGGAGCAAATTGATCTCACCAGCTGTTTTGGAAAACTTTTCCAACCTACCTGTACATCCTTATCTCTGCTGCATGGCGCCCCTTCCTCGGGGGATTCGTGCGTTTTGGGAAATTGTGTAGAAAATGCGACACAGAAAAGAGGCGAACCTCGTCGCTTCCGTATCCTGTTCAGTGGGCGCGGGTTATCCCGCTCGGGATGGATTTCTAAAAAAGGACGGAACGGCAAAAAAGCGAACAGTTGAGCTACGCTTCTACCCGTGGTCGAAGTTTTAATTAAATATTTAACGCCTGCTTTTCTTAGTCCCGTCTGCGTCCGGGCGGAAATTGTGCATCACACATTTGATGCTTTCCTGTCCCACCGGGACACCACGCGCTTTACCTCATTCGGTTTCGGGCCACCGGGAGACACAATTGTCAGGCGTGTAAGCCGTCCTCGCCAAGATGTAGAAGCAAATCTGCTACTGAGGTACCAAACTCTTCCAACAGGTAGACAATGTTTCGGGAAGAAAAAGCTCGATTTAAACTTTTGACTCGTTTCATAACAAAAAAAAAAAAAAGGGTGTGGAAAACCTCGGCACACGCTCAATTCCTTTCTTCACACCGTCAAACGCGACACGTACGGCGCTGTCTCCTTCCTATCCGCATCAACATAATCTAGCGCAAAGCATAAAGGTGAACGAAAATTCGTCGAAAAAATATCCTTTCAGCGCTGGTAAAACTTAAAAGATATCTTTTTGTGATTTTTTTCCACCCCTGCAATCTACCACCAAAAAGAATTTTATAAGGCTCTTCAAGGCTGTTTCGGAGATGGTTGAGCGTTTTTTTTTTGTGCGGATGGAGCAACAACAGAAAAAAAGGAGCGCCTAATTAGCCGAATCGACAGTCAAGCAGGAAATGGTAATTTTCAGTTATTTCAGGTGTGACGGGCGTGTGGGATGGTTTTTCTGTTGCGGAAAAGCGCGCACAGTGAACCTGCGGGCTATTCCTTCGTGATTCGTTTTTTCTTCCCCCGGTTTGGGATGGCCGCTGGCAGGATGATGATGTTCTAACTTTGGCACTTTCCATATCGCAGCCATACGGACACACACACACACGCACACAGCCGAATAGCCGAGAGCAAGCTTTGGGCGGGTTTCATCGAATCGGCGAGTTGATTAGCTTATGTTTCTTCCGCGTGTTTCCATAGCCGCAGGATGTACGATGATGGGTTAAACCCTTTTCCCATGGAGAAGGAAAAGTTGTTCGATAAGTCCGGGAAATGCTTTTTTTTTTGGTTTCATTCGAGGAAACTGCTTACCACAATCCAGGATCTGTGCGGTGTGTTTCAGGAAGGAGTTTAATTAGCTCGATATTTCGGGGAATATCCGGAAGCGGATCCAGAAACGGGCCCTGGAAAGAAGCGCAATACAAAAAAAGCGTGGAAGTGTGTTGGTGCATTTTGTTGTTTAAGCGATTATTTAAGTGTTTTAGGTGAGAAATTACCATTTGCCTAATTTATTTACTGCACAACGTTGTGATAAAACGCACAAACAGAAGTGCGTTGTTTAGCTGTGCATGTTTTGTACATTTAATTCTGAATAATATTTAATATTTAGCTATCAGTTTTTGGAATGTCTGGAAAAATGTGTTTTTATATGATGAACAAAAAACCAGATTTTTCATACTTCTCAAAATATACTATTTTGCAATATTTGATTTGTGCTATTGATGAGCGGGTCGATTGGAACTTACTGGGACGGAATCATCCAGTAGCGACCCGGGGCCTTTCGAGTTGTGTTCCCAATTCTAAACGTATTCACGTCGACCAGAGGCACCTTCGGATTTCGCTGCTTTCGTTGTTGTCCCAAGTTACGATCGTACCAAGGTAGCAGAAATCCTCTACTACCTCGAGATTGTCGCCTTCAACTGATACTCTGCTTCCGAGTCGGGCTATATCGCGGTCAGAGCCTCCGACAAGCAGGTGTTTTGTCTTCGCCGGATTGATGCTCAATCTAATTCTATTGGCCTCGAGTTTCAGTCGGGTGTATGCCTCGCACACCGCCGCAGTTGTCCGTCCGATGATGTCGATGTCATCCGCGAAGCCAAGGAATTGGAGAGATCGGCTGAAAATCGTGTACCGGATGTCGAAGCCCGCATTTCACATGACAACCTCCAGAGCGATGTCGGGACAAACTCGGGTAACATATTTTGTATAAAATGTTGCATATTTTGAATTGCAAAGCTAATATCCTTTGATCTACTTGGTGTGTTGTCGTATGTCGTATTCAAGAACGATGAAGATTCTTTTTGTTTTGTTGCATTTTGTAGAGAATTAAGAAGCACGTCGTAGTCATATGACCCGGTCAACAATAACTCTCCAGCATACTCGATCCCTATTTGCAGCTTCCCATCCATGTAGATATACGATCTCACCAGATCCAGCATACGAACACGCCGTGCTCGCCGTCAGGATGTCTGGTTCGCCGTACAGTGCACCAAGCTCGTGATTCATCCTTTTCCTACACACTTCATGATCGAATACACCTCCAAAGATGGTCCGAAGGTTGCGTCACTCAAGCACGTCGAGAGCTATTGCATCATCCGCTCGGATGGTCCAAGACTCGTGGCCAAAGAGGACCTCCTCTCAAATTAACGTGCGTTATAGCCCACATTTCTTGCGATCTCGAAGTCTTCTGCATATCAGCAGATGGTGGAGGCCGTCGTCTGCTCAAGCACTCTGCATTCACCGGGCTCTAACTTTTGCTGATCGCCCAACAAGCAGATATTTTGTCTCCGTCTTTCCAATCATGTCAATCAATGAAGGCAGCAAGGCCAAGAAATTGGACAGACCGGTAAAGAATCGTGCCACGGATGTCGTTTTAAATTCTTCAACTGAACATGTAGAACAGCAATGATCTACCCCTGTAGGTGGTTTTAGATTCGAGGATGTGGTCATTGAAGCGAAGGCTAATTTTGTACTACATGATACATCGTATTAAACTGCTTTTTTTGTTTATTTGCACACGTTATATTATTATTGAATAATTTTCCCGTTCGATAGCTTACCGAACGTGCTCGGACAGGAAAAACGTGAATTTTCCATCGATTCTTGCGATTCTGATTTGTGTCCATATCAATTTCCTTTCCAGCGTGCGGCTAATCCCAGCCTCATCCACTGCAAAGCTGTTGGCCAGTTTGGTCTGTGTGACAAGGGAATTAAATTTATGACAACAAAACTACTGTCAATAATGTTGGACCATGGATCTTCGAACGTGTCTCTGAACGTGGCAAGAAAGCAGAACGAACAAACACAGGGGAGGTTAGCAATTTGAGGTTGTTTTTGCTACTACTATTTGAATTTAGCGTCAAGTCCCTGCTCACCAAAGCCGATCTCCGCGCGCACAATCTTTTCCAAGAAAACATAGAATCGTTCTAGTTTTTCCCTTTTTTTCCCCATTTGGCTGCGGAATATCTTCCAATTTCATGGTTCCGACGATTTGGTTCGGAATGGGAAAATTCGGTCCTTACCCAGCGTCAAACGAATGCCATAACCATTCATCTTTGCCCCATAATTAAGTACATTCCCAATTTTTCACATACGGAACGATAAATCCATCCATTATCGGTGATTTACCGCACACCGTCCGGGTCCGTTGTGTGCTCGAGCGACGGGCCCGTTCGGTGACACCGTGACTTTACGGCTCCACTGCTTTGCCGAATATTATCATAATCGAGGCAAACGGCCCCTCTCCATTATCACCGTCGGATAGATGCTCAAAAGTTGTTGTAAAAAGCCGAAAACAAAACCTTGGATCCGCACGGCCACACTGAAATTGGTAACCCCAAATTCGGGCTGACCGATTCTACCGAATGGTGGAGTTTGTGTTTGTTTTTCGGGTTCCAAATTTTTTGTTCCCCCGTCAGAAGGAAAAGCGTTCATAATTGGTATCGGTTTGAAGTGCCATTAAAATGGAAGAGGACAATTCTATCCCACTTGGAAGATTGTTGGACAATGCTGGAAGAGGGTTTTGGACGGAGTGGCGTCTAAGATTGATGTCGAATGGAGAGCAAGCTGCGGAAAGATAGGAGGAAGGATACATATAATAAATATTTTTTCCTTATGACCTGGTGGCACTGTTCCTGCGCCGTTGCAGGAAGGTCGGTAGGGAGCAGGTGGAACTAATCATAATATATTATGTTTGCAGGAGACATTTTCTTTGTTTCAGCTTCTGCTATCGATTGGCTTCGTACGGCAGGAGTGATCCGGCAGAACAGTGGGAAGGTAGCAGGACTGTGAAGGCGAAACCACGAGGCAAAAGGTCCAATATTTTCCACCAGTCCACCAACTATGACAATACGACTTCCTGGATTGAATTAGTTCCATATGAAAGTTGTATGATTTGTGGTGAGAGGCATGAGGATAAAGATTTATCGTGCGGCCAACACCGTACGAATGAAAAATGACGTCCAGTAGTAGTTGTCATACGGACATCACGGAATGGTTTGAGCGTTGTATTTTTACCAGCTTTCTAGTAAAAAGATTTTTTGGGCTAGGAAGTTTGCCTTAGGAAGTACTAACGTCCGGCATGGGGCATGCAATCGTGTGCCCAATATTCAACGAATGTCGGGACGTGTCAAGTTCTACAAAATCTACGCCTAATGAGAGCGTCTTTATTAGTGAGCAAATGGTATGGGTCCTGGCAGAGAATGCAGAACCTCATGTTTGGAATGGCATGAGGCACGCACAGCGACGGAAAGTACTAACACGTACTCAACGTTTCATCAGCCGTTTTAGACGAAGACGAAAAACGATTCCGAACTGGCACGATTTGTTAGGACGTGTACCAAATTTTGCTGCCGACGAACGGCTGCCAAACGTGTTTGTGTGTGTGATCGTTTCGGGATGACGTTTTTCGGAGCAGAATAGTTTGCAATTTCCAAAACCTCTTCCCCCTTTTTGTCTCGTCTCAAGGCACGATTAGCAGAGCATTTGGCGCAACTATTGCGTCCCCGCTCCGGGACCTATCCCGAATGTGTCCCGGACATAAAACAAAGTCAACGCGCATAAACCTCACCACACCCCGTCCGGTCCCGAAGTTTGCGAACCGGAAAAGGGAAAAAATCCAATTACGAGACCAGAATTCCCGGCCGCCAAGGACTCGGCCGCCCCTTTCGGGGTGCCCCAACATTTCGTTACAATGTACCAAAAGCAGCATGGTCACAAATCGGAAACATTCGACAAGCGTTCGACGCTTTGAGGTACTTCTGGAGGCGGGTTGGGAACCATAAAAGAGTCAACCGATTTCAATCACGCAGAGGACCGCCACCGTAATCGCTCTCATTAGAATGTGAGAAGGAAAGGATCACAAGCACAAACCTGGAATCGGACCAGATTTCCGTACTGGCTGGTTCGTGAAACTGCGGACGCACGAAACATGCTCGCAATGGAAATGGCCAAATTATGCGCCCTGTCGACGTTTTTATGCGCTTTTTTTTTTGCCCTGGGAGGGCTCGCTTTTCCGACAGCTTGCTCATCAAGCGAACCGTGGCGCAGTTTTTCGGGGCCATTGCCATTGTGTAACGGTGCCCCCCTCCCGCCAAACACGTCGCTATGGAATTGTATGCAGCGGATCCGGCGTTTTGGATGTTTGTTGCAGTGTGGATGGAAGGGTGATGGACATTTTTCAAATTAACCCAACAAATGCCAACGTGTGCACACGGATCGCGATGCCTGCTGTCCAGCGTCCAATCGGGGTATCTCGTTGAAATCACTAAACCACATCCAGTCCGGGGGATCAATCTCGTCTCGTGGGTATCCAGGGTAGGTGCCCGGGCTGTAAACGACTCCTCGACAGGCACGGTCTATCCCGGACGACGCAACAATTATCGTAAAAAGTAATATCCGTACCGAAAATGTGCTGCACAGACACATATTCCCGACATTTGACGTGGCCCTAGCGTTTTGTTTGTTGGTTACTTCAGGTAGGTTTGTTGGCAAGTTGGTGTGCAATTTCGGGATACTGCTCCGGTGCAATTCCGAAGTTCCAACCGTCCATCCAGTTCGCGCAAAACAGGCGGCGTCGGTTAAATGTTGTGTAACGAAATGACTCATTAAGTCAAACTGTGCACACGCATAGGGATGTCTGACTCTGACACGAGTTACCAGGTACCACACTACCCCTCTGCTACTAGTACTACAGTCGGTGACAGACGAAAAACGCGTCAGGTGTGAGTGAGTTTTGGATTCAATTAGTGTAACGATGATGGGCGAAGGTGATGACGATCCGCACCGGAATAGCGGTTCAATTAAATCGAATGATACAAATCGACCAAAATCGCTCCGGATGGTACAATTAATTGTTGAAATTAATTGTTTTATTGCGCTGCATTGCGCAGTATAGGTGAAAACTGGGAATTTTCAATGTGAATTGTCTTTTGTTTTGGAGAATACTAATGAGCTATTTAGTGTGAGATATTATTTTAAATGAAGTATTCTTTCATCATTTCACGGCATTTCCTGCCAGCTTCCTACATTTTGACACAACCTGTAGAAGACGAGCAAATGGTAGCCATAAAGCGAGGCGCCTGCCCCTGTCATTTCATCGTAATGTCATCGGATGTGTTTCCTAGCAACCGGTGCTTCGGTACAGAAATACTGCGGAGAAGAAGCAGTCGTTTTTAGTTGGTTTCCCAGCTGTGCAGAAAGCTGCTTCATCATCGTTGGCTGTACGGGGTCATCAGTAAAGAATTTCCCGTTGACCTGTCCCAGTCTCCCAAGAAGGAAAAGCTGAATGTCAGTGCTAGTGTGGGGAAAGGATAAAATCACGGTACCACAAAAAGAAACCATCTTCAGGTAGTAACTAGGCAACACCAAACCCGGATACTTGGATTGTAATGTCAAGCAATCTTAGGCCAGAACCGGCACTGCTTTATTACGATAGCAGACACTAAATGCGGCTGTGGAAAAGTGAACGAAGTGCAGTCATGATTTTATGACGGTTTGACGAGTTACTCGTTTTAATTTGCCACCGGAGTGGGACACGAAATATAGCTCCGTTTCATACGTTTCATAAAACGTTGCGCCAAGATATCCCAATTTGTTTCCCGACTCGTCTCGGGTATCTCTTTAATGGTGCCTTCCAAACATCCATTGACATAATATGAATTTAAGCTAAACAATCTTTGCTGTACAAAGCCTTTTTTGTGGGGAGGGTTTAGCATTCTACCGTCGAACGAAACCCTGCCACCAGGCACCCAATACCATCGCCCTCCGCGGGCGAAGTAAGGTTTGTTCAGTTACAGTGCTGTTCCCGGGAAAACTTTCGCGTCCTCTCACCCTATCCTGCAGATGCCCCTAGCTACACTAGCGTTCCGGCGATCCCAAAAGTTCTGAAAGTCGTTGTGATAAATATTCATATCAAGCACCGACAACGCAACAAAAACCTCCAACTTCTGCACCGGCGAGCATCAAAAACTTAGACCGGGTGCTGGTGTGGTGAAAGTTTCCCCGTTGCCCGAAGGATGCCAAAGACCGGTACGGTGGACTGGTTTGACGTGAAGAGATTTTAGTCCACTCTTCTTAGTACAGCGAGAGAGAAAGTGAGAGGGAACTAGCACCTAATGGTTATCGGAAGACAGTTTCGGTCTTTGCCGGTATTGTTATTCAATTAGAACTGGAAATTAAGTCGTTACACACACACGCATACACACATACACCGGCATCTTACAAAGGACTAAAGGAAAAGCTGGACGTGAGGCCACCGAGTATCTCTTCCATGCTGATGGTGGGTTAGTGGATCGTACGCGGTACACGTTCCAGTGACTTCACGGCATAACTCGTCATCACCATGCAGTCAATCAGGAAGTCTATTGATATTCCGCACAAAGTGCCGGATGTGACAACCTTGAGATGCGGATCCCGGGATATAAACCGGCTTTTCTAATGCCGTAACTTAGACTATCGCATTTACCAGTACTAACCCGCTTTATGTCAGGGTGTCCCAATTTTTGGACAATTTTGACAGATTACGGTAGCGCTTAGTAGTATTCGAAGCGGTTTGACTTGGCTGAAGTAACCTCGTGCAAAAAGGAATGAACTGTCAAGTAAAGCTTTCTAATGCCGCAGTTTCTAATGCGGAAGTATTAAATTGTTTCCTCTTCCTACCCAAACCGTCCAAAATTGATTTAGCGTACAATAAGTAAAAGCGTGACTGTTCCAAGAATTTACACCAACAATAAAGTGAAACATATTCGCCAAATCAATACAATCGGCAGCACAAAAGAACTCTCCTCGAACACAGTGCTCGGCCTCTGTTCGGTTGAATTGCGTTAGTCGTACTGATTCCTATACAAGTCCTTCGTTTTCTATTCCCGGCCGGGGGTGGGCAAAACGTCAAAAAACAAATTTTTCACGGGAACTGTGTCTGATATTCATTCATAGAAGAAAACCCAGAAAACCGTCCTTCCCGACTAGCTTAAAAGCCTGAGAGTGTAGTACCTTTTAATATTTGAACCGTAGCAACATGGCGTACCAACTCCAAGGCTTCCTGCGAGTGTGCTGCTTTGCGAAAATAGGTTAAGATCGTTCCCTGTTTTCAGGAACACAGGCGTGAAATCGGCGCCTGGAAAGGTTGAGCATTGTATTTTTCATTGTAAATATATTAAAGACAGAAATTTATAGCTCACCATCCTGCTGGCTTCCAATGTTTGAATGTTATTGAATTTTTTCCTTTAACGTCACTTCCGGTTTCTTTGGCTTTCTTCCCGGATTAGTATTAATTTTCTCGTCGCTTCCTGTTTTGTGATGTAGCAGCAATACTCTCTTGCTTTCGTTCAATTGATCACAATAAGTACAGGCGTTGTTTTCTCAATGATGAAGCTTAGGGGTTTCCCCTCCGTAGTAAGCCATGACGACGACGTTTGACAACCTGGTGTGTCTCTGTGTGTGTGTATACATAAATATTCCGAGGAAATCCTGCCAAAAGGGAAAACGGAATGGTGTATTGATGTTTTCATTTGTGCAGTATTATTGATGAATGGCAATGAGTGTTTTGATTAAATTTCCAGGCTTTCCCTCGCACCAGGAATGTAGCCATCATCAACCCTCAATTATGTTGGCGATGAGATTTTTTTCGCGACTCCCTGTTACAGAGATTCGTTCCTAAATTCAACGCGTTCGGTAGTAAATGTTTTAGTAGTAGTAGTAGTAGTAGTGTTAGTAGTTGCCAATTTTGCTTTACGTTTGCGAACAGGAAAGCGTATAAAATCCAATTATGACCCAATTTCAACCTCATCAGCATGTAAATTGACCTCGGCCGGAAAACGTTCGTCCCGGTGCCGGAAATGCTCGTCCCGTACGGAGGAAGACGGGTCTACAGCGGTTGGTCTGGTCAGTCAGAAGTGGTAATTAAATTTTCAAAACCACTTCAAAACTCGAATCTGAATTAAATCGGCCAGTTGGTAAAGTGTGAGAAGGTAAGGAGAACTAGGTTTTTTTTTGGGTTAAAATAGCACTATTGAAGTACACGGAGATAGGGGCTTGGGATTAAGATTTTTTTGTGTGATCCAACAGCTAACTTCACTCACAGGAACTCTTCTTTCGAAACCTTTGTGGAACCTTCCATTTGATGATTTCCGTGTCATTTTGTTGGTTTCCAACCTAAGGTTTGGGACACTCTGCCTATCCTTCAAAATGACCTCTCGCAATGATTCCTTTTCATATCCGTTTCGGTCACTCCCTCTGGCAGCACAAAGTGCCTGATGATGGATTCCCTGTTTTTTCTATCTTTCTTTCATCAGCCATTTTCCAAGAAAATGGCCTTTCCCTTTTTGTCGCTTTTGTTTGGGTGGCAGTGATGTTTCCTACACAAGGACGTACAGACAAGTGGATGATGAAAACCTGTAATACAAAAAGCCACACATTAGGTTAGATTGAAATGACATTTTCTGGAGGTCCTGTTCATTGTAACAAGTTGAGCGAACACGCATCAAAGTGTATTTGCCCCCCATGCTTCTTAGGGGATGCTTTTTCAGCCTAGTTAGTGATGCTTGGTGGTTTGGAGCTATTCATATTTTTACATCAGTTCCCATCATCCACTGAAAGTAGTGTCCAATGTCCGGTAATAGAAAAATCGTGATTTCTTTTTTGTTCAGGAAGCACAGCAGCCTTTTGGGTGATGTTCGTCGGAAAGAGTCGTTAGGACATAACCGCCCCTGAATTCTTCTGATTGACATGAATAAAATACATTAAGCACAAAACTACGACGTAGAAATGGGCGATTGTAACTCCGAATGTCACTCAGTGCAGGAGTCGGAAACCGTACCACATGGCAAATGTCCTGCAGGACACTCCAGGATTGGATGGTAAAAAAATAGTGGTCTTTCTCTTCTGCAAACATCGTCAACCAGGAAAAGTATTACACTATTGTCCCAGAGATGAATGTTTAATTTCCGCTTTGGACTAAAAGTGACCAACGGAGTAGTAGAGCCTGCAGATTGTGATCAGATGGTTGGCTGTACTGTGATGTCACTCAGGCTGCCCTGTTTGCTTTCCGAACTGTCCTTCAAACACGTGTTCGCTGACCAACCCGGGAACATGCGGTTTTTTTCGATGGGGTTGTAAAGGTTGTGTCCCCTTCCTTTTCTGGCACTGATTAAATAAGTGACATCTAAATTATTAGAGTACCCCGTGCGTGTGTGTGTGTTCTTGTCCTATGGTTTAACGTAAAAAAGGGGAATTTCTTTTTCTGTTTCCATTCAAACAACGCTTTGTAGTGTGTCCCACAGGCTGACAAGTACTCAAAGTGTCAGTTTGCTTTGAACGATACCCGCGTCAGAAATTCTTTCAGGATGTCGGTGCTTTCCTGTCGTGTCGCGTCCCACACCAACAAACGATGATTGAGGGTGATTTCTTTATGTTCAACGTGGTCATGGCGGTACGCCTCCGTAACAGCGCGTATTTCGAGAGCGAAATACGCACCGTAATGCCGCAGGGCCGGTCAGTGGACCACCGTGTCCACTTTTTCTACACCGGAAATGAACGCCATTTTGCTATCCTGCTACACTGTCAGAATGGCAGCACTTCTTGGAGTTGGGAAGAGTCGCTTCGAATCCTAGTAGCAAGTTGGATTCTATTCCTCCGGACATATCCTGATTCTAGTGCACGCACTTGTACGTTCTGTGTAATAGGACGTAACAAAGAACTCAAAAGAAACGACAAAAAAAGGGTAAATTGTTAAGGAACCACACCGATTTGAGTTCTCCAATGAAACCAGAGATGTGAATTGATGTCGCGTGGACTGTTGAGAAGGGTCAGACTACGGAATGTTGGTCCTTTGCCGTGCTAGAAAACCCTTGTTTGCTAATAATAGCGCTACTCTAATGGTGGTTTATGATAATGCGTAATGCTTGTTTCATACTTGGGTGGAATTTTAATCTAAAATCTTGTTTCGTTTTTTCTTTAGACACGTGGAGAAAAGTGCTTCTTTCAGTAGAAAAATGAATAGCTGTAGATATAAAAAATGGATGCTTTGGGGAGAATCTATGGTGAACGAGCTTTGTGCGTTCTACGGTCACTATGATTGACATTAGTTGTATGACGATGTTGTTTATAACGTTAGGTTTGAAGGTTTGAAGGTGGGTGACCACTAGATTGGTCGTTTTTTGTGGACATTTCAAGGAATGCTATTTACGGATTAGTTAGCATCAGATAAAAAATGGAGGAAATAAAGCTTTAGATAGAAATCCTCACATGAAATTAATGTCTATGCGCCAAATCTTGAGCAGCTTTTGTTCGATTTAACATCACCACTGACCCTTTAGCTTAGGTGATTAGGAACTCCTTCTCATGCCTAAAGTAACATGCTAAATGAATGCGCACCGAATGGTGATTTTTGTATGGTGAAGCATCTGTTAATACGTTGTAAGGATTTGAATAATTTTCTACGTATCTTGCAGCATTTAAGGAACGCAAGGGTGGTGCGCTATTATGGAAATTACCACAAACCATCAGAGGACAAGTGTATCCAGGTATCGCACCCAGGCAGGTTCCGTGTCTGGATAGTGACATTCTTCTCCCCCTAAAAGCCATCATATTCGAAGTCGTCAATGTCAAGGAGGACTTAACCGTGGTTCCAAAAAAGGGAACCCGACTATCATCGGCCATCCGCACCCTCCCCCCCCCCGCATGTTCATAATATGGAACACGTGTCACTGAGCGGTTATAGTTGATGAACTCGACACCACCATTTACGGAGCAAGCGTCAGTTTGGCCGCGTTTCATGACTGTTGGTACACCTACGCACCGACCCGGGTGCCGTATGGGCAGCCCGAAAAGCCGCACCGTTTTGCGGTCAGCTCGCAACCACGTGATGGAATCTTTTGAAGCTGCTGTGGTGTATCGATATGTATCAGACGCGGGCAGATTAATCTTCAAGAAGGGAGAACGCGATGGAGCACGGTTCAATTTGCATAAAATTATCGACTCCCAATCCGTTTGGGGGTCGTGTCGGCTGCGGTAACCAAATCTGATCAATCTCCCATTTGCCAGGAGGGGCTGGTGCTTGTGCCCTGCGTAGCGGGGCGTGTGTGTGTGTGCATGTGCCCTTGACAGTGGACACACAGTAGAATGGGGTTCTTTCTACGTGCGGTGTTTGTTTATTCGGTTTAGCGATTGTTTTTTTTGTCGTTGTTGCTGTTTCGACTAAGCTATTTTGCTTCACTTTGCCCTCTGTTCAATTTGCAAGGGCACCAGTGTTTGTGGCGCCGATCAAATGCAAGTGTGCGAGCTCATTTACGATAGACCTGGACATTGCGAGTTTTGATACACTGAGGGCGCTTCTATTTCCCCGTCCGTGCCGTGTTCTACCGCCGCCGTGTTGGACAAGTGTTGTCAACAACTAGCAAGCCCCGCAGTGGAACAATATGACCTATTCATCAACTTCTCGTCGCTCTCTTCCCTTAAACAGCGAGACGTACGGATTCTCGGTTACGAAAGACTCATTTGCATCTCTGTACACACGGTGGCCAGTGGCAAGGAGAGGCACACACAAACAACTCGCCATATTTTTGCGTTTGCGTACCCGTAACCTGTTGACGTTGAGTCATCGTAGAGGGTTGTACGGAGGAGAGAACTCGCAACTCCCTCACAAACCCCCCGGATTGATTATTTAAGGGCTATTTCGGAACGTTCGATTCGATTCTGGAGCTCTGTTCCGAATATATAGCACCGAAGTAGAGTGTATCCGATCTAGGAGTAATTCGTCAAGGATGACAGAAGTTGTGAAGTTGTCACACCGTAAACAACATTCCGACTCTCAACTCCAACTCAGATAGCACCCCCTCAAGCAAACGGAGGGTTTGACCTTCAGACAGAGAAGGCTTTAGCTGTCTGTATTTTTAGCTTCTGGCGAAGAGAGCTAGCGATGATGTACGGACAAATATTAGCCACTCCGGTGGGTACTTCGGCAGACGGTCTGTCAATAACACTCCGGTGGGATAAACAAACAATTCATCTCCACCATATTTGCATTCCTAGACAATCTCGCACAGACAGCAGAGCCCATCATCAAGTGGGCCCGACTGTCGATATATCACACGAGTCAATCGCGTTCCCTCCCTACCGCTGTGCGACACGCTTGTGCGCTTCAAATGAAGTGGTTAACAATGTAAAATTGACTGTTTTCCCCTTCGGGGTAATATATGGGGCGGGAAGAGCTCTTAAATCATGCTTTATTCATTAAGCGATGAGCACATGTTTCAGTAGGTTGTATGCTGAAGATGGACCGAATGTTAACAGTCGCTGAGAATAGTAAACTGGAAGGTATACTTAGCGCGAGTCGCTAATCAATTTGAAGCACTCTTGAAACGTACAGGCTTTAAAGAATCGCTAGGGATGTGCCCCTATGATCCCCAACCTATGATTTTGAAAACTGTTTCCTTAGGGTAGAAACTAACCTATTTCACATTTCTTTATTATCCATCAAACTAATCAAAAATTTGTTGCTAAATGATGGATAAAAATAAAAAACTGCCATTTGTTGGATCTTCGTGACAGTAAACCAGTAAAATTGTAAAATTTGAATGTACCGCAATTTGTTCAACATTTCTGATAGCTTACATTTAGGTTTGGAAATTCTAAGGTACTCTTAAGGTAGCAAAAATTATGCATCTTTAGGTTGATATTATATAAAGGGATCAATATACTTTTTGAGCTAAAGTACGATCTGGGTGTTAACTGGCCGTAGCGATAGAGCAACCGGTTTTTTCACACGTCAGGAGCGGGCGTCGAAGCAAAGGTGTGTGAGGCGTACACCCGACTGAAACGTGAAGCAGCAAGAATTGGATTGATGATCAATGCGACGAAGACGAAATACCTGCTTGCCAGAGGCTCTGAACATGTTAGAGCCCGAGTGGGAAGCAGCGTGTTAGTCAACGGCGACAACCTCGAGGAAGTAGAGGAGTTCTGCTATCTTGGGACTGTCGTAACTTCGGATAACGATGTCAGGAGCGAAATCTGGAGACACATTGTGCAGGGGAATCGTGCCTGCTACGGCTTTCACCGTCTGCTGAGATCCAGAAGACTTCGAGACCGCACGAAATATGAGATATATCGCACACTGATTCGCCCGGTGGTCCTATATCGCCACGAGTCTTGAACCATCCGAACGGATGATGCAAACGCTCTTGGCGTGTTTGAGCCTCGCATCCTCCGGACCATCTTTGGAGGTGTGTTCGAGCATGGAGTGTGGAGGAGAAGGATGAACCACGAGTTTGCAGAGCTATACGGAGAACCCTACATCCTGACGGCAGCATAGACCGGCAGGATACGGTACTGTAGGAGATCGGGTGCCTACACAGATGGGAAGCTGCAGCCAGAGATCGAGTTTCCTGGAAATCTATTGTTGACCGGGCCATGTCACGACGACGTGCTCTTTAGAAGAGCAGGCCAACATGAGTGAGTGAGTGAGTGAGAGCGGGTGTCGAATCTCATCCGGAACGTTACTGCGCAGAGAGGACTGACTATCCTACCAATAACTCTCTGGTAGGGCCATTAGATGACCTCCGTCATGATCTAGTAGGTCGTTCAGGAGGAAAAATAAAGGATATGGAGAAATACTTATCCTTTAAACCGATCCTTTGTTTCACGAAAGAAGACAGAAGTAGAAGTGCTCCCAAACTACGTAAAAAGTTCAGATATACTGTCTTTCCAAGATGAACTTAATCTTTTCATGATTATTTTGTTGAGAGTTTAAAAAAATTCGTATAATGTCTTTGTAAGAATAATGCTCGTGAAAACTAGTCATTTGCATGATTAACATTCCAATATTAAATTTAATGTTTCTTAGAAGATAACAGATGTTTCTTAGAAGATAATATAATCGGGACCGTTCCCTGTATTGAGGACTGATTATCTAATTGTTTGGTATCAGTTCCAATGTTTGATACTTGGTTTGCTATGTAAAGAATACTTAGGAATGTCTGCGGTATGGAATTGGACCCATTTTTCTCGGTGAAATCATGTTCCTGATCTTAGAGTCGATGGTCTTTTCAGAATGCTCGTTGATGCCCCCATTTACTCGTAGCTTTTTTGCTTTGTACTTTTACTTTTAAGCCAAAATTTTGGAGTTAAAATATCTTCATGATAATTTCGTCCTTCTCAAACCTGTGTTGGGGTATGAAGTGGGAGTTATCATCATACGTCTAGTAATGGCCGGCGTTCTGTTGACCCTAGAAACCCATGTTAAACCCAGTCATAAAAGAGAATTTTGGAAACATTGTAAAATGTCTGAATTCCCGTGGGAACTACTGTATATAAAGCGCACGCCATCAAATCCATCCAAAATCTGCGTATTGCACCTGGAAAGCGTGAATCGTCCAAACCAAATATTCCAACCTTCCGCTCGAGCCTGATGGATGGTCACTGTGTGGTGTGTTTGCAAGCAATCAAAGAAAAACGTGTGCCGCGAGGGTAAACAAATCCGCAACAAAAAAAAAAGGTGTGTCCGACACTCCACACACCCGACACACCCGAAGATTGTCGCATGAAATGAAAATTGTGTCGTTGGTCAAGTGCCATAGGAGGCAACACCTGTCCGGTGCCGTGAGGTGATAAGGTTTCCTCTCCGCTTGCCACGCCGGCGATCGCTTGTTTACATTTTCGCTAACGAACTGCAACGCGTTAATTTTTACTTCCACCACATCCACCCCCCCCCCCCCCAACCCCCCCTTTTCACAGCTCGGTCTGATCAGCGCCGTACTGTGTTTGATGAGTAATGGCAGTTGATTGAAATTCAAACTTACTTTTCCATTACCGTTCGGAACGGGTGGTAATTGTTGCGGCGAATGGTTAAACGTGCAACCCGAGGTGAAACCGTGGCGTGTGCGTGTGGCTAGAAGGAAGCCGGTCACAAACAACGCCGCAAACACTGCGCCACCACATCGCCGTTGGTCCGCATATGCGACACGCCTGAGATTTGCATTCGAGTATTAATTATTTATCGTATTTAATTACCAGCGGAGCGGTCGCAAAGAAGCCGCGTTTGATGAAGATGGCACCCCGGCCATTGTGCGGGGCGTAGTACAACCGAACCGACTCACTTGGGTGTGTCAGGTACGTGACATACAATGGTAAAAAGTGGTCGGCATGATAAAGTGTGTGTGTGTGTCCCGCATTCGTGATGCATTTCCGTTCCGGACGTCAATGGAAATTATTAACAAGTCCGGTGCATCACACGACTTCGATCACAACCTTGTCCGCTTGGTGAAGGAAGAGCTGGCGATCAAAAAACAATCGACAGTGTGTGGTTTTGTGGTGCTGGGTGTGACCGTGCAGGGGTGTGTTTGTGTGCAGGAGATCTTTTGAATCACACCTTTCAGCCTGCACTGCACCACAAAACCAAATCCCAATTCCTATTTTGCTGTACTAATACTAGACGTAAAATAACGGCCATATTTTAAATTAATCTATGCAATCAATGCTCCGGCACAACATAAACCTTAATGGGCGAAATGGAGGCCATCGTTCTCTTTCTCCCTGGCCCCATACACACACTGACATTTCGGGTCGGGTATCGTCGCTATCGTCACCATCATCATCATTTCTCCCGTAGTTTGTTTGGTTTCGGTTATGTAAAGTTTTATTCCTCCCATGGTCTGCACTGCATACAGTCATCTCCACCCGTTTCATCATAAATAATGATCCCTTTTTTGTTCGGGTGTTTGAAATTGGCCCGTAAAAATAAATTATTCTTCCCCGCACCGAACACACACGGAACGCCCAACAATATGGACATATGAGCGTTGTTCTTCAGGAACGATCGTCCAAGCAACGTACGTTCGATAATTTTCCAGCAGCGGTGTTATTTTCGGTAGATGAATCATATCCTAACCCCTGCCGGGTGTCTGACAGTTAGGGCCACGTCTCGAATCTGACCATTATCCGTCATCAGCACATCGTAAAATCTGACGACAAAACGAACGGTACGTCGTGAAAGAACCCTAAACCCGAATCAGAGCTATCTTCATTTTCTACGCCTCGATCTTTCCAATGCCCCCCCCCCCCCCCCCCCCCCCCCCCCGGTATGGAAATCAACGCATCTCAACGCAAAACCCCATACACACACGCACACACACACACACACACACACACACGAACCAATAATCATAAAACACGTCCCATTTCAGGCACAACACACACTTTGGAGGCGATCAAATGTGACTGGCCGTTTGCCGTCCTGCTGCTCTTGGTAGCGAACAGTGAAAGTCGTCATGGTCGTCGATTAAAATAACGCACCTCTCTGGAAGCGTCGTGTGCCTAGCAAGGGCTATCCCGTCACTTCCGCCCATTATGACATTTGGGACATTAGGCACAGCGTTACCACGCCGTTTGATAAGATAGCGCAAACCATCCGGTATAACTCTTCCGGATGGGTTGTGTTCTGTTTTCGAATTCGGGCGCAACATATTGTGCTGATTGTTATTGTTCGCTTGAGACTAGCCTACACGCGTTCCCGACTAGCAGGGATCCTGCGAAAATCAAACCACCACTACCAAAGGTACAATTTTCCTACTCCAATTGTGGGAAGGCTTAAGAGATATTAATCGGACTACCAACTAACATCCGGATATGGCCACTAAAGGGCCGATTCTTCTCTCTCCTTTTTTGTTCCTTACTCCAGAAATCTGCTTCCGGGAAATGAGTTGAAGTGGAAACACTAACCGAACTGACCACCGAACCCAACTAACTTGGCTGACGCAGCGTGTTTTGGTGCAAGGAGTGCTACTATAATCGGGCCAGTAACCATGTAACCGAAAAGAAAAGATAAAAAAAAAAACGAAACAAGGAAGCCTGTACACAACCTCCCTAATAGCCTTTATCATAATGGCATTAAAATAATGAAGGAATGAAAATGCAACACCGTGTAAAAAGTGCCAAGTCAGCAACGCTCCTACCCGGAAGCTAAACTAGACAAAATGCGCACACCTTTTCGCATTTGGGGAAGTTCCAGCGACTAGAGGGGGAAAAGAAAAAGGAGAAAACGTTCTCCAATTGCTGTCAGTCATCCAGGGAGGTGAGCACGATTCCGAGTAGTTCTTTGTGTTGTGCTCTTTCACAGGATCCAAATCCGCGGAAAACCCCAGCCCGGGAGTTTCGGAAAAATGGTATCCCGGTGGTGGTACCCATTAAATTATTAATCCATTTCGCGTTGATTGCACAAAATGTTGATTACACACACTTTAGGTTGCAAGGGAAAAAGGGTGGGGAAGGAAAAAAGGTTTACCTTTTGAAGTACTTGACCGACGGGGTTAGTAATGGTGGTGGTCGGATGTCCGATTATTGATAAGTAAGGGCGGTATCCCGGAAATGGGGTTAATTTTGGGAAAGTATGAGGAAGCTTTCTTTTTACCTTCTTGCCTGACCCAACTTCAGAAGAAACCGTTGGAAAGTTTGCAATCGTCGGACATTTTTAACCCTAATTGTATCATGGACTCAAACACTTTTTGAAAAGACGTTCAAAAGTTCGACATTTGGTGCAAACGTAATAAGGAAACGATCCGTTTTGGCCCTTTTTTTTGCTTGTAATTAAACTAATTATTTCACTCCTGTTTTAATTGTTATCATGTTTGGGTTGTTTGATGTGGGCTCCTACATTCTTGGTTATTCTTTTTATTTCAACCTTTTTCTTATACTGTTATTTTATGATATTTTGCTATTTTTTCATTTACTTTTACATATGTTTTCAGTATGTTTAATATGTCGTTTGTTTCTTGTAAATTTTTGCTGAGGTGGATTCTCATGTGTACTTCTTTTTATTCACAATTAATTCTTATTTTATTAGAATTTTGCTTTTATTATCATTTTATTTGCATTTAATTTTTTATTTGTTTTAAAATGTCTCTTTTTGGTATTGTGGTTTTTGCATGTTTTGTTCTTGTTTATTTTACAATGACAAACTATCCGACAAACGATTGTTATTTGAGTGTCGAAAGTATATTTTCATTTTTCTATCAATTTCCTTACTTTGAACAGTTTAAAAGGATTATTTTTTATTGTATCTTTTCATATAAGTTGTTACTGTTTTTTTCTGTTTTTCTTTAAGAACGTAAAAATTGTATGTACTGTCAATATTATTGTAAGTTTTTCACAATGTTTTTTATGTCTTACTTTTTAATATTTTGCAACTATCCTTTACAACAATGTTTTTAATGAATCCATGCTAGTGTTGCTGTATATTGGAGAAGATAGTCTGTACTATCAAGCAGCTTAAGAGCAACAAGTCTGCTGGCAGCCGAGTTCTTTAAGAAGGGGCCCGAGAGGCTTACCATCGAAATGTTACCGCAGAAAGCACTGGATGGAGAATTACCAGAAGCGACATGCACTACCTAACAAGAAATGTCGGTGACAGCTACCAAGCTGGATTTTTTGGAGGCAAATCCACCACCGACCAAATGTTCACTCTTGGGCAGATCCTCAAGAAATGCCGAAAGCGTCAGATCCCTACGCACCACCTATTCATCGATTTCCAGGCAGCCTCCTAAACCATAGATCTGAAGGAGCTATGGAACACCATGCAGCGGATCAACTTTCCTGAGCAGTTGATGAGGCTGTTGCAGGGGACACTTCGTCTGTCTATTCTTTTAAATCACCTGGTAAGGCGTCCCACGAGCTTCGGTACTAGGAAACGATATGCGCGGCACGATCGATAATCAATGCGACTAAGACAAAATGCCTGCTTGCCGGAGGATCAACCCGTGAAAATGCCAGGTAGGGTAGGTGTTAGAGGAGTTCTGCTATCTTGGGACAATCGTAACTTCGGCTGACTCTATGACTACGAGTCTTGGACCATCCGAGCGTAGGATGCAAACGCTCTTGGCGTGTTGGAGTGACATATCCTCCGGATCATTTTTGGCGGTGTGTTCGAGCAGGGAGTGTGGAGGAGAAGGATGAACCACGAGCTCTGCATGGCGAACCAGACATCCTGATGGGGATAGCAACACTGTGATGTAGCACTGGAGCACAGTGAGTTCGTTGACTAGATCTGGTGAGATCGGGTACCTATATGGGGATGGGAAGCTGCAGCCAGGGAACTCCAGGAACCTCCACTCCACTTTCCAGGAAAGTTATTGTTCACCGGAATTTCTGCTGATTATAATGATTATGAAATAAGAATTTCCTACTTTTTACACTAATCCATCCGCAATCATTGTATGCGTGATTAACGTATTATCTTTTCTTTTGTCCATTCTCTTTTCCATGTTTGATGCTTATCTGTTTCCCTACGGATTACAAAACGAATCCTGCCTCCCTTGACTCTGCAACAATGTTGCATTTTATTGTAGCACTCCTTTGTACACCTTTTTGTGTAATTTCAATTTCCAACCAAAATGTATGTTTTTCTTGAGGTTTTTCTTTTTATTCTGCTATAATACTCAGGCGTGATTTATTGCTGGCGAGTGTGTTTTTCATTTGTTCGTTTTAACGCGCGATGACGAACCGCACCCGCACGTCATTAGTTTTCGGCAGGCCAAAAAAAAAAAAATGCTTTTCTTTGCGCTTCGTTTTCACTAGCTTTTGTGCAGCTATTTTTGGTGCGTGTGTTTGTCTTCCATGCTTACATTCAGGGGCAGTGGAATTTTTATCATTAGCCACCTTTGTTAGCGTGGTGTGTATTCGATTTGTTGCCGTTGCTGTTGCCTCCCCATCATGAACCGTCACCCGTGCGATGGTCCGTCCAGGACCGGATGAAGTTTTCCTGGCCCCGGTCTAAAGAAGGCACGCCTGTTCGCCCATCTTGTCAAACACCTTTTCCTGGTGGCTATTTTGCTATGCCGGAAAGAAAGTTTTTGGCAGGAGAAGCAACAGCAACAACAAACAGCAAAAAAAAAAAAAAAACGAAGAAATGAACCGTTTTTCTTTTCGTTCGGCTTAGTGTTGAATCTCATTTTTCTTTCGGTTTCCCTAATTGAAGCTTTTTGTTTAGAGAGTGAAGAAGCGTACCGGCAGCAGTTGTGTAGCAGCGAACCGGGTGCGCACATACACGCTTCGCTTCGGAAGGAAAATTGGGCGGCCCGGGAAATTGCCACATCGTTTCATAATTCATGAGATCCTCGGACGGTGTAGTGTGCATCGCATACACACACACACACACACACAAACCGTTGTCGGATGGTCGTCGCGGAAGAAATATTCATCATCCTAACGATGTCCATCTTTGTGTTTACTTTCGGCACGAATCTCCTAGCGTCTGGCGCTGGATATCTTTTTCCTGGCCGTACGATTTTAGTTGGTCGTTTGAAGAAAAATTGTGTGAAAGTGACAGCTTAGCTCACGGTACCAGGAACGAGCTGCTGTGTGGGAAAATAACAAGGAAATAAGAAAATCACTTCAATAAAGAGGGAGAGAGAGAGAGAGAGAGCGCAAAAACAACCCACCTTTATAGGGCGTAGATAGGACAGCGCAGCTCGAATGCCTTTGACCTGGTAGTGGAGCTCTGCGCTCGGTAGATTGTTTCGATTTGTTCGGAGGATGTGGTTTTGTTTTCCTCCCACTGTTCGTTATCATACCATTTATTAGTTGGATGAAGCATATTTTTTGGGCCCCTACTCCCCTCGAGGGAAGAAGTGGGATTGATAAAGTTGAGCTCTTAATCAGGTTTGAACTAATTGCCGTAATTAAAATGTTGAATCGCCTGCATCACTAATTAGTCAGAAGGTGGAGGATGTCCTGATCTTCCGCGAGACCACTTCCGGTAGTAGCTGTTGCGGTAGCGAAGTGATTTTGAGTGGAAATAAATTGCTGAAAGATGATCGATATTTTTCATGCTTCTCCTTTTGCTGCTGCTGGTAGGAATGTTTGTGAGGAAAGTGCTGGGCAAACCGGGTCAGCGATCGCATTCGACCGAAACGGCGTAAGAAATGGTAAGAGGAATTTTGATTAAAACTGATTTTGCTTCATTTGCATACGACTCTTTTGTTCGTTTTTTTTTGTTTTTGGTGGGTTGGAATTTTCCCGGTTTAATGAGCGAATGGGTGGCTCAAACGAAAGCGGGGAAATTCGTTTTAATATTCTAAGCTCGGATAGCGTTGCTTTGTGCTGATCTTTCTTACTTTTCCTTTTTATTAACCGTTCAGTTTTGTATTATTATTTTATCGCAGGATGATGAGGACAAGAGAAATCCTCGTAAATACAATACAGCCTGATTTTTTAAAGCCTGACAAGGCTTACATTTTTTATCAGGAGATGCAAGGACGGCGATGCCGTATTGCTTACAATTAGCTAAAAAGGAAGAGACTAACAATCCGTTAGCACGGCAAAAAACGAAGCTAGTTCTCAGATAGTCCTCATCACGGTTCCCCAGTAGGTATCAGAGTGTTTGGCAACTTTCCAATGCCTTGGACTCCTTCTAGCAAGGCGAGTCGAGCGGTGGTATCCGAGGCCACAGCTACATGCTTTGGAGTCGACCTGTCGATCACCTGAGATGCCGTGGAACCAAGGCTTCAAGGACACTTGGGGAGTGATCCAATATAGAAACCTCCAGAGCTCATCGGTGTCCCACAAACTCTGCCACTGAGCCATGCAGAGAGACAGTGGAGCACGCATGTACTCGTGAGAAAGGATAAGCTTGTCGAAAAAGGATCCTGCTGAAGTACCTTTTTTGGCCAATTGGTCTGCCTTAATTTCAATTTTTGAGTATGGATGAATATTGAAAATTGTGATTTATTTGTTAATTAACAATTTGTTTTTTGACTTAAGGGCTCAAGAATTAAATCCACTCAATTAAGTCTATGTAATGTTAACTTTTAAATTCCAAAAACAAAGCAGAATAATTAGAAAATCAACTGGCTGGACGGTGAAAAGGCTTTTGATACCATATGGTACGAAGGTATGATAAATAAACTGGTTTTGTTTAAGTACCCTCCATATTTGGCGAAAAGTTTTAGTATCCTTCCTTTAGAAAAGACAGAACAGTGTCCACATCAATAACACAAAATCTAATACATTCTAACCAAAAGCAGGTGTAACAAAAGGAAGTGTTTTGTCACCACTTCTATTCAATTTTTACATATCAGATCTACCAACTATGAAGCATTGTGAACATGTGAACTTTGTGAATTGTGTGAATAAGTATTAATACGCGGCAAACAAAAACAATAATAGGATCGCTAAATAATGCGTTTAAGCGATACAGTAAATTTCTGCAACAAGTGGGCTTCTTCACGGGTTTCTTCTTCTTGGCTTAACGACCTCTAAGGTCATGTCGACCATCGAAAATGGCTTTCTACACTGCCGATACCACGTAGTTGGTTAGTCAGTCCTCACTACCGGGGGACGGTCCGGAAGGGATTTGAACCCCGGTCCTGCCGTTTGGAGACCGGCGCCGCTGTCGCCTATACCAGCGAGCCGCCTGTCACGGGCTATGCTTACTTGCTTATTAGGCGCTACAACTGTCGCAGGAGATTCCGGAACCGCTCACAGTCCGGCGCCATCGTCCGCCAATCCGTTATCCCGGCCTTGATGGCGGATGATTCCACGCCATCCTCCTCCCACCTCAATCTGAGCCTTTCGGACTTTCTGCGCTGGGTCGTGCGGTGCCATGCGTATAACATGGCCAGTCCATCGAAGCCTGGCGAGCCCAATTCGCTGCACGACGGTGAGGTCGTCATACAGTTCGTACAGCTCGTCCTTCCACACATACGGGGCCAACGATCCTTCTGAGCATCTGGGACTATGCAGAGGCTGATTTTTGACCCGAGATAGATGAAGTTTTGGACGACTTCAAATTTACGATCAGCTATCCATACATCACCCCTACGTAGTTTTCTTAGTAGGGCCGGATTTCTTAGTAGGGCCGTTAATGGTGCCACCATCAATTTGGTCTTTGCCTCGTTAATCTGCAATCCGAATTTTTCTGCCGCCTGCTCGAACCCTTGGTAGGCCTCTGCTACCTGGGAGAGCCGCAGACCAATGATGTCTTCATCATCAGCGTATGCCAGGATCTGGGTTGACTTCTAGAAGATGGTTCCCGAAGTCTCCACTTGCAAGTCACGGATGGCCCTCTCTAGCGCCAAGTTGAATAGGAGATAGGCGAGCCCATCTCCCTGACGCAGGCCTTTGGTAAAGGTAGTTTAGGTTTAGGTAAATGTATCAGTGAGGAAAGATTCTAAATCAAACCCGTTGTAATAATACATTATATTGTGATGTCACCTTACAAATATTGTAAACAATAAATAATAACTTAACTAACTAATTAACAGCTTTTCTGTGGAACAAGTATGATGCGTTCCGGATTTGGTGACCGTTGTCCAGGCTGAAATGCAATCATTTAAGAAAAATAACAATTATTCATTCAATGGATTGTAATGGATACTGCAATGTGTTTCAATTGACGCTTTTCTATATCCTTTTCCATTTTTTTCCTCAATAAATATTGAGACGTAATTCACTGTCACATTTGAAACGTTTAAATCTTTTTAAAACATTTCCTTGGATAATTGCATCCTATCTAATGTTTACCTTTTATTGCTTCATTTACTACAGACACTAAGGACATCGTTACAGAAAAAGCTATTAAACTTCTGAACCTTCCCGATACATCGCGCGTGTCTCGGTACATGGATGCACTCCCCTACCGTTTTGCTGGTGAACAAGAATCGGTGTACCCCTTCGGATCACACATTAACTTCATCCTTCAATGACCTGCCGTTTAGTTCGGGGCTCGGTAAAATCTAGCTGAGATCGTTGTAATGGATTAGTTTCCCTTGTGGATCGTTTCCACTGCATTGCTAATTATCCCGAAGGACATTGGAGGACCTTTCGACTGCAACTGACGCTCCCTGTCCAAAACTAGAAAAAAATAAATGGAAAAACGATAAACCGTCAAAGACAAAACAAGACAACCGAAGAACGTTGAACAACAGTGCCGTCTGTCCCCTTTCCGGGTTCCGAACAGTCCATTTCCAAGCTGGCCAAAAGTGTAACCGTCCAAAAAACAATCGACTTAAGAGGATTTACGTGATAGCGAGAAGCCGATCCCCGCGCGCCATCAGATCCCGTCAGCTCTCCATGGCAGGTTCGTCTTAATGCGTTGCTGCTGCTGCTGCTGCTGCTAACCGTCATAAACTTTTCGGACGCCCGGGTGTGTTATCTAATCTCGTTTGAAATTTAAGAACGAAGCAAACCACCATTGACGTCGCATCATCTCTTGGTGTATCGTTTGTGAAAAAATAAAAACGAAGAAAATCCGGTCAGTGGAAACATTGAAGGACATTGCTAAACCTGACGTAGAATTTCAGACATAAGGGACAACCGTCCAAAGCCTGAAGGGCGCCAGCTTTTGGGAGACAAATCGGAATAAGTGCCCATCAGTTTGTCAGCGCAAGAACACACACACACACACTGGGAGGATGGCTACAGTGGTGCGAGAAGGCGATAAATGTCACTGGTGACAGTTGTCCTTTATCGTTTGGTGCTGGTTATGCTGTTTTTTTTATATTTTTTACGCCTTACTCCAATCGTTTAGCGTTCTGGGCAGCTTCGGGTTTGCACTCGTTTTTGGTATTAGAATTGATCCTATCTTGCCCTCGGTTCTGTTCTTTAATCGTCCACAGCGCTAGCAGGGTGGGGTCGATTTATCGAAAGAACATTCTGATTTGAGCGGACAGTTTTGCAGCAGCATTGTGAGGTTTATGTCGGATTCTTAGCGGTTTTTGCTGCTTCAACCAGGCGATGTCACGCCAAACCTAATTCAATTAAAAGTCTAGACATTTGCACAATTTTTCCTGCACAACAAGCGCAATTTTCGAATTGCCGAAATCTTGCGCCCTTTTGCGATGCAATAAAAATTTATGTTATGATATCGGTTTTACCACGGAAAGAACCGTGCCGTCCTTTCGTCCAAGTGCTCTATTGTTGCTCGGTTGCGGCCGAACGAAAGTGGACAATCGCAAGTACGAGGAACGGGAGCAAATGCTCATTTCAACAAATGTCATGTTCATCCTGCGGAATGTCAGCTGCAATTGTTTTGTCATTCCTGAGGAAAAATTGCGTTCCCGGGGATGCGCACCCGTCGGATACGATGGCAATGGTGTCATGGCGGAAAGACCGCAGCACAAGATAGTGCCTCGTTCGCTTCTGTTTCTATTGGAATCGTCAGTGGACGGCCACTGAGACGATTGTGAGTAAATTACTTTTTATCGTTTCAGCCGAGGAAATTTACTTCCTCGAGGATGATGGTATCTCTGTTTCAAATTTTGGAAAATGTAAAACTGTTAAAATAGAACTCTTGAGGGAAAATGCACTCACACACACACACACAAGGCAGGAAATGGGCCGAGGAACTTGTCGGGTTTTCTGGGGCAATTTAAGTGACCTATAGGTGTGACGACAGTTGGCTTGGAATAGTTATTGCGAACATTTTGTGGTTTGTTTGATTCAAATTTATGTAATCGATATTTGAGAATGATTGTGTATAAGTTGATTGGGAAAGTTGAGAAGTACTTTTTTTATGGACGCTCAATTACTGTACTTAAATTCAGACCATTAAACGCTATTCTATAAGCTCCAGAATGTGGTCTAAGAAATGGGTGATTCAAGGCGAGTCTTGCCTTCTATTCTTCTTAGTTTAACGGCCTGATATAAGTCACGCCGACCATCGAAAAACATTGTCCTGCCGTGTGAAGACCGACGCCTTCACCACCAGTCGACCCGTTAAAGTCTTACCTCAAAAAATGTATTAAAATGGAGCTCATTAACAAAGGTATTCCAAAGCTGATATCAATTTCCCAACCATACCTAAAGCGTACAAGCTGTCAAGAAATAGCATTCCCTCCTTCGTAAATTCTTTTTTTTTATCAGCATGGCATACACAAACGAATACTTTCACTTTTACAAGTTTTAGAATTCTACGGCCTTCCATCCGTAACGGAAAATGCTGTCCGGAAGCGAATATCTCGAAATGCGGGAACCAACAGATAAGTACTCCCCCTCTGTTTTAACAAGCAACGCAAACGGACCAATATAGTTCCAATAACTTTCCGATAGTGGCACGCGGTGACGCCGGTGAGGAAATTCCAACACTCTGTTCATTCTCTAACGGTCTTCGTAGCCACCGTACAATTAAAAGCAGTGACAAATTAACTGTACGCCGGTGAGTGAAGAACACTATCGCTAGGGGTGAGGATCGCTGAACCGGAAACGAACTTTTTGAAATTAGGACGAACAATTAATGCAAATTTGTACTACACAGTTCCCCAGACACCCAGTACAGTGGGTACGTATTTTAGGTTAAACTAGAGGACCGTTATGGAGTTATGCAGAGAGCAGATGGGAACATTATTTTGTTTGCTTCACTTCACACTTTTGAAGTGGATGTTCTCTATTGGTTTTTGATGATTAAATATATTTCCGCATTTTACTATTATTTTATACAACTTTTGTAGTTTTTGGATGGTTTTTCCATGACGTTTTTCTCGTCGTTCCATGTTCCATGTGGTTATCGTCGTTTTAGTTTGATAAAAAATTAACTTAACTATTACCTTTAGACTTATTATTTCAAAGAATTGTTTGATTTTGTCTTTATGGTTATTTATTTTATTTAAAATTTACTTCAGTTCGTTTAATGTTTGTCACTTGAAATTGATGTTTGTATTTGTAATTTGATGAACAAATATAGTTTGATTTAATGATGTTTTAATCATTTTCATAATTTTCTTTGTCAGGTTTTGATTTTGGTTTGTCTGATTTGTGCTAGTTTCTCAGCTTTTTGACATATTGTTTAGCAGTTTTTTGCTGATGAAGTGTTTTATTTTTTGAACTCCTTTATTCAAAAAATGCCTTCCATAACTTTGTTGTAAATTATGTTTATATGTTATCTGATTTATGTAAATTTTTATATTCATTTAACAATGTTTCCAAAATTCCTAAACTTCCCACGCGTCGAACGAATAAGTACAGTTTAATAGTGCACTTTACCTTCGCCCACCAGAAGAGCAAAGCCCGCGTTCCGACGTTTACGCGCACCGGGAACTACTTCCGCTTCCGTAGTGGCGGCGGGTCTTTTCTTTGAATAGGAAGAAAAAAAAAACAATAAGCGTCCCGAGCAACACAAAAGGGTAAAGCCGGGTTAATTTAATTGCCGAATTTTAAATTCATAAAAAGAACACGAAGCTACCCCGGTCGCGAGACGCAGCCACAGCAGCAGGTAACGATTTCCCATATGTCTCCCCCTGTGAGGGAGTGAATTTGAACAGGAATGCATTTGATGAGGGGCTGTAGGTTTCAACACCAAGAAGGGGGAAAGCAAGCAAGGAAGGAAGGAAAGATTGTGGAACATAAATTCTTCACTCTAATTCCAACACCTTGCCACAGTGCTTGGGGCTATCTTGTTAGGGGAAATACCCTGTACACACGAATAAAGACGTCAGCTGTTGGCAGGACAGGCACACTCTTTGTGCCGGAAGGTAATTGTAGGTAATTTTTAAAACATTTTTTGCTCCTGCTTTCCGTTCTCTATTTTGGACTTAATGGTTAAGGTGGCTAAGATATCCTCAATCTTGGATGTTTGAAGTTTTGGACAAGAGTTTTCCAACTAAAAGGTACTTCCTAAGACTGTCTTTTAAAATAGGCTCTGTGAAACAGACGGAACTGGAATATTTTGCACGTGGGGTAAAATATTTCTACCAACGGCGTTGCTGATGAGTTTGAGTTATTTGGAGGAAAAGTTTTTAAGGCGCGTTTAGGGAAAATGGATGCTTGCAAATTATTTTAATTATTCGTTGAGCATGTTTTAGCTTTTCTTGTTCTAATAAGAGAAGAATTTGAATTTATTCATAAATTCAAGTTCATGGAATCAACTTAGGCTTGGCTGAAGTCCTATAAATATTACAATAAAAAGAATGGTTTTCCTTGTCTGTTATGTTCGGCGAAGGTTATGAGAAGCTTTGAACAGGCGAGGTCTTTGTGATGTGCCCCAGGAATTCTGAAGCTGTGATGTACTGCCAGAACTTTGATATACTTCAGTTTTCAAAGTGTTTTGAATGATCGATGCCCATTTGGATATTAATTAAGATTAACCTTAGGTGACCTAGTCTTCTCAGGACGTTCTAACATTAAATAACATTTACACTACAAAATAATGTGTTGGATTATTCCATTCATAAAGGCCTTAAGATGACCTTCCACCATCATATCTGTTTCAGGGAAAAGAAAAACAAAATTCATCCTTCTGATGAATTTTCTCGCAATCCAAAAGATTCCAAGGAAAACCACAGTGTAAACACTTACGAGAAGGGAAACCTGAGTACTTGTTCAAATTGAGCTAAAACATGTTAATTGAATTACTGTAAAAAAAATTCTGTTTTTGAATAAAAAGGACGTTTTTTTTCGAGGAGGACGGACGAAAGGACGAACAATTTTGAGAAGGAGCTAATCACTAGCTCATAATTTTTGAATTGGATGGCTGCCAGAGTGTTGCAGGCGATGGATTATAGAGTGTTTGTTGCGGAATTCCTTTAATAATGAAAACCCTAGTGAGCTGGTAGAAAGACTCTTATGAAACAGTACTAAAACCTGTACGTTCCTGTAAGAACCTGTAAGTTTACATGCGCTGTGGGAATATTGCATTATTGGAGCAAGTTTATAAAGGCTACACGGTCGGCATAAGGCATCTAAACAATAGGGTACAGCAGTATACTTTCTAGTATTACATATTTGGATATTGAAGGTATTGGGCATCAGTATCAAATCATAAAAGTCTTTTCTATCGCAGACAAACTTCGTAAGACGCCCTGTTTTAGACTGCATTTTAGCCATCAGTTTTAATTAAAAACTCCTATAATTATTACTTGCTCTCATCCTTCATCATTGAAAAGGGATTTTTTTTGCTTAAGCGATTAACAGCAAACCTCTTCCAGTCCAGCCAGGCGACGAACTTCCATCCAAGAACCTTCTAAAAGGGTCCCTGGGAAAATGTTCCCACAACACGATTGGCCCAAAAATTAAAGTACAATCGATGAATGAATCACATAATGATAGAATATACAGCGTAGAGAGCACAACGAACCCGAATGCGTGGGACATTGCAAGGACCTTCAGGTTCTTTCTTTTTCTTGCCGGATCGTTACGCGATCGTGTGCTCAAAGAAGCTGTAGGTTCATTCAACGAAGCACATTTGCACCTTGTACCTTCCTTTATGATCTTTCTTCTAGACTCGCTTCTTAAATCGTACGAACAATAGCGTGTGCACGATCCACACGTACGTCGGTCGTTTTTTTTTGTTGAAGTAGATGACCCCGGTTTCGTTCCCACAACCCTTGGCGGATTGGGTTGGTGTTCCCATTTTTCGATCCTTCGGGCATCTACTCTAGGGCACGGGATAACCGGGGATGCATCATGATGTGTTTCGTGTTGTTTATTATCACTTGTATGTTTTCATTTCTGTATTGTCATCTTTTCTTTCTGCCTTAGCTGTCTTCGCTACCTATCGGGTGCTTTTCCTTCATTCCATTTCGTGCTCTTATGCTCAGCTGATCCTTCCTTTCCCTATTTGCAGGTGTTTTCTTTCGAACCATTTAGCCCTGACGCAATAGGCACGTGGGAAAATTAACTTTTGGCGCAATTCTTTTCTCTTGGGATGTTCGGAGTTGGTTTGAATCGCGCAAGCAAAAAAAAAAAAAAAACCGACACGAGGACACATTACAAAGGGTGGGCAACGTTGTGGTCCGGACTTACGATACGAAAGGTCCCATAAATCAATATAGAGCGAAGGCAAACACAGGCGAGCGATCGAGAGATGGGAAAAAAGGACGTACAACTCTCAGATATAGATTAATTTACTACGCACCGTCAACACCGTCGTGAAGACCTCGAAGGGACTCGAAATCTGCACCTTTTCTGCCTTATCCTTCGTGCCCAGCAACAGAACTCCTATCATACACCGTGTGGTAAGTTACGACATCCGACGCCTGCATGCACAAACTGACACCCGTACCTCTTCCGGGGCGAAGGTTTGAAGGTTCTAGTTTCTAGTCATAATTTTTACAGCCCTTAATAAATATGTCTTCCTCCATCGCGCATATCCTCGATGCCTCGGAGTGGCGGGTGGCCTAATACGTACGGTGGTGCCGTTGTAAACCCCTTAAACGTATAAAAGAGTGAAACAAAGAGTTTCACTGCCCTTTAGCAGCGATGCCTTTAAATATGTTTATATGTGGTCAATTTACCATTTTATTTCGATTCATTTTGTGTGTTTTCAGGGAGACAGCGCATGGTGGCAGCTTCACAACGGCTCAAAAGCCTGGACCTCGGCTGCAATCCAGTGCGTCGTTCCGGTTTCGGTTGACAGTTATGATAATTTATGATGCATCTATTTCCACCCTCAGCTGCATAACCGGCAGAGGAAGGTTATAAAATGTGCACCGATTTATTGTTCCACCCCCGGGTTTCTGTCCTGTATGTGCCGCGGTAGGGTTTTATGTGCTTTTTTGTTTTGGGGGGGTTTAATTTGTTAAGGTGTGGTGGTCAGTGTGTGTCTGTTTGAACCGCTTCGGTGCAAGACAAAAACAGATCTCGTTCCAATGATCAGTTGCAAACGGGTAATAAACCCTTTTTTCTTCTCTCTGTCTGCGCTCCAAGCTGCATTTTGGAGCATTTATATGCCGCATGGCCAACTGGAAGGGTTATATGGTTCAATCCATCAAATGGTAATTTTATTTAGTGCCGCTGCTGCGCGTTGGTGGCAATAAACGGGGAGGGGTGTTGGAAATCAATTTCTGGTTTACAGTGATTGAATTACACGTGGAAGGTGTGAGCGAGGTGGGATGGCAGTTTGAGGTAGAAGCTGGAGAAGGGTTTGTAGATTGCATTTATGATTCAGATGCACGTGAGTGCGTTTTTATTTTTGGACATTCGAAATGACTTGATGTTAGCATATTTATTGCATTTTACTTAATGAATATTCACTGCATTGTCATTTATTCAAATTTCAACCCTATGTTTCGAGCTTTAGAAATCTATTTGGGCAATAATAAATGTTTTGGTAGGATCTATAGATTTAGTTAGTAGATTTTGTGAATATGGATTTTGGGATTCTGTAATCTTGGGATAATGTGACGTTCAGTATCGGCGATCAGGTGATCTAAAATGATATGCGATCTTTCATAGTGATTCAGGAGATTGTTTAAAGGTACTGGTAAAAATCATTTGAATATCCGTATGGACTCGCATCTTCTGACGAAATGAAAGGTTTTGCTGGCTCGTACGGTTATAATATTTTATAGTTCAATGACAATGCACTGCACTCAAGCAAATTTCAATCGTTTCAGCTTACCAGTGTCCTGAAGTTCCCAGTGAGTCAATCCCCGATAGTCTTTGCAGGACGGCAATTTCCAGAATTTTTATGGAAAAGTATGGCCATTGGAGCAGCAACCATTTTTATGTTGACGGATCCTCATCAGAGCAGGGCATTGGTTTTGGCGTACATAACATTGTATCCGAAGCATATTTCCAACTACGCCGGCCATGATCGATATACGCAGCGGAACCCACCGCAATCTTTTACGCCTTGTTGATTGTAAGTGCTTGTCCTTCAGACACAAGCTTAAGACTAAAGATCTTAAGCTCATTGTTTGAGAAATCATTACGTATATCTCCTGTTTGGCTGCCTGTCCATTGCGGTATTGCTGGCAATGAAATAGCAGACCAATTGGCCAAAAAAGGTACTTCGGAAGGATCCTTTTTCGACAGGCTTATCCTTTCTCACGAGTACATGCGTGCTCTACTGTCTCTCTGCATGGCTCAGTGGCAGAGTTTGTGGGACACCGATGAGCTCTGGAGGTTTCTATATTCGATCACTCCCCAAGTGTCCTTGAAGCCTTGGTTCCACGGCATCTCAGGTAATCGACAGGTCAACTCCAAAGCATGTAACAGTGGCCTCGGATACCGCAACATAGATAATCTTCTATGGTTTTGTGTGAGACACGAGACACTATCTTCGTTTTTTGCCGTGCTAACGGATTGTTAATGTGATCTCTTTCTCCCCCCTCTGCACACACTGTTTGCCTGTCTTATATGTGTTGTATCTCGCTTGTATGCATGATGATGGATGAAAGAATGTAAGAAGGATTACGATGCGTGAACGGTTGGGTACCACATGCAAGAAATTGCACCGGCAGGACGGACAAACCATTGAAAGGGAGAATAAGGCCACAATCAAGGAACCTTCGAAATGGGAACCTATAAGACCCCCGCTACCATCAGGGCTACGAGCATGGAAACGCCCACACACACCCCGGGATAAGGTGCCCTCACACCGTAAGACCCTCGCAATGAACACGACTTTGGCTTTCGATGATGGAATAATACGCTAAGATGTAAGGAGTATCTTACTCTTATGTTGATTGTAAGCAATACGACACTGACATTAGGTGGTCCTTCGTTAACACCTTTACGTAACAGCATGTAAAGTTGTATTCGAAAACTTCTACACCTTGTTTATCGTAAAAGATGTCCCTCAAGTATTCTTAGAACTAGACTCTGTCTTCAGAAGGATCCAATCGTCAAAAATAATATGAGATCTTGATAAAATTCGTTCAAATCGTTTAGCAAATGACCCTTCTTGCCTGGTTTTCATTGAACATACAGAAAACGTGGTGTAAAAGAGCCAAAAGTTAGTAGTCAAAAATGTTCAAAAATCATTTGAGTATCAAAAATCGGTATTAAGTCACATTAGGTGGATTTTATCGTGGAGAGGAATAAATATTACCATTTTAATTCATACTGTGAACAGGATTTTCTTTGTATGATACATTTTTATTTGTCATCATATCAGAAGACTTAAAAGCACTGCAAACAGGCAACGCTTTGTACAACGTTTCAACCCTTTCTTTAAGACATCAATTCTGCCGGTTCCAAACACTCACACTCAGAAACGTGTCTGACGTTGTGTGAAATCTGGTGAGGACGCAAATTTCTTCACCAAATCCTGTTTCTCCCGCTGCCGATCCCTTACTGTCTACACAAATGATGATTAATTAACACCGATCCCATTGTTTTAATTGTCACAAATTGTCTACACGAGACTGGTGCCTCTTCCTTCCACACGGCGAAAGGAACAAGCGCCAGAAGATCTGAGCTATGTTTAGCTGTTGGTAGCATCGCTGTTACATTCTTTTACAAAAAATGCTGGAAAAGAACAAATACCTCGTACCGACACATGTGTGTGCGCCAGTGCCAAATTACAGCTCATTTGTGTGTAGCTGCTGTTGCTGCTGCTGGTTCTGGAAAACTTTTACCTTTCGACTAATCGAGCAAACAACTTCCACGTCCAAAAGTTGTTGGATCAGTAAAAGATGCGTTTATTTTTTCGTCCCCACACTTCCATCCTTCACTTCACATGAGCGCGGGTGTGTAAAGTGTCGTAAATTGAATTCTTGTGCGGGTGTCATCTTCTTACTTTTCCATCAAAATGCTACTACGCCCGCAGAGTAAGATGAGGGGGGAGAGTTTGCAGATGAGAAATGGGCGACTACATCATTCACCCTCCAACCCCCGTGGAAGTATAATGTTGGAAAGCAAAAATATATATTTAATGATTCAAATACACATACACACACATACTCAAAACGATTGGGGCTGAGGAAGTTGGGGTTGGGTTTGGGGATGCCCCAGCACGTGAAAAACGTATAAATGTATGTGAACGAGCTTTTTGAAGCTCGGGTAGATAACCGAGATAAGCGTCCCCCCATCGGCCGGTTGGTAGTCAACATATTCGTTGGCCAATTTCTCGTTCCAAATCCAACCTGGCGAACGACGACAATGTGTTCCAATGATAAAACGATTCCCATTTGCAACAGCAAACCTCCCGATGTGATGCCGTGGCGCTCTGGAAACTGAAACCAACTTTCCCTCCTGCTCCACTTCGGTACAGCCGTCTTCAAACTATTGCAGGCCTTTCGCATTGGCGAATGAATTATGGAACCGACGGGCAAGGATGAACAAAGCTCTCCGTGCTCTTATTTTTGGGGGTTGGAAGGCAAAACGTTGGTTTGTGTTTTGTGAACAGGAAGCTTGGTAAACTCTAAACCCTGGCAGTAGGCCGCTGTTACCATGCCCAAATGAAATGTGGAATCAGGAATCAACTCCAGAAAATCGTCCAGAGATTCTCTGCCAGCGCACAGAACGGAAAAGTTTAGAAACTTTCCATCCCCTGGTTTTTAGTGCCTTCAGGCTTGTTCTTCCCCAGTCGGGTGAATATATGACGGTTGTCAGCATGCGATTGGGTGTGCTTCTTCTCTGGAGCGGGGTGTAGAGTTTGGAATAAATTAGATAACATAAATAAACTGGTGTAATTTAAAAGTAGACTATTGTGCTAAAGTTGGTGGCACAAAACGAATGGATAGGAAACAAAACACACTCACACATAGACATATAGAATAGAAATCCTTTCGTAAAATCCATGTAACTAGTTTTGGTGATGGCACAGTACGAGACAACATTTGGTGCACAGTGCCGGTTGATGTTTAAAGCTAGATAATCAACTAAACTATTAAATTATGAACCACTACAGCGGACGGTCCCACGGTCAGGTGGGTTCTCAAATGTACATTTGAGTGTTCAATTGACTCCCACGAAAATATTAAATGTTTTTCAACGGTTAAAGTATTTCTCGTCCCATTCTAAAATCATTTGAAGTAATTTTTTCCGTTTATTTATAGACGCTTTGAGTCTTAGAGACTACATTCGTCTACATACTCTACTGTATTAAAAAAAAATGGTTTCATCTAATACACAACTATTATGGCAACTATTGAAACAATGGAAACTATTATGGCATGTGATAACGGATAAGTTAAAACTATTGGTTAAATTACTCTATATAAATGAATGATCCGTATGAATCGAATAAGGTGGTTCTGATGAAGTTTGTCGGGTGAAAGAATTGTCGTGTAGTCGGTGTCTAGTTGGCAGGTGGTGTTTATTATTCCGTTATCCTTTTGCTGGTATCACCCGATAGCGGTTAGCAGTTCGCGGTTCGCGGTACGTGGATAAAAACATTTACTATTTTTCTACAGCCGTCTTCTCGCGCTCTATTGCTTCTTCCTTTTCTTCCAGCCCGTTCCGCGACCAGTTTCTGCCATCAAGAAATGTCGTTTGACATCTGTCAACTTGGCTGTTGGAGTAGGAGTGCGTAAGGCGGGTATGACCTATACGAAGACGGGAAAGGACTCGTTGGATGTGGCTGGATTCAATATCTGCCCATGAAGAGGTGATGTGCTTGATAGGACGGAGTCTGTTGCTGAGGTCTACGTTGCGCCATATGGAGTTCCAGTGTTGGGAGATGACATTTGAAGTAATGGTTTGTTTGACCGTATCCTCATAAGGGCATCCAGGTTGATCGAATGATACATTATACTTCGGTATGTTTAGCAGTTTGGTGTCTATGTTTGATAATTCAGAATAAATCAGAACAATAAATAGCCACTAAAGTGATGGTAAGGACTAACCGAGTATTGGAAGATCCCAGGATATGGGTTACCAACTCTATTTTGAAAACTTGACAATTGTTTTGTCTTTTGATTTCTTATCTTGTGCTGGTAATGCCATTTCGAGGCGTCACGCTTTCCTATTCTTCTTTAAACTATTGCACAGGATAATCGAACGGATAGAGCTTCGAGATCGCGATAGCAAAATGGTAATAGTCAGCAAGAATCTTGCCTCATATCCATCCGAGAGTATTTCCTTTCATCAGGCCTTTTAATCAAGGATGCGCTTAAAATAGTCTACACTACTCTCGCTATCCTTCGGTTGCACTGTTCTCCATTTAATATCAATTGAAACAGAACAGCACTGCGAGTTAAAACTTGATACTGACTGTAACATCGCTTATCGTGTTAATGACAAAGTATGGGACGCCATTAGTCATGAAGTTTGGCCAAAAAAACCAGTGTCGCACAGCACAAATCGACGAGCCGTGCAAAAACTTTTACCGAATTCGTTTTCCAAAAACACTGTAGCGATTCACATCATGCCTTTCTGCTTCCAGTGATTATGATAGCTTTATAATGGGAATGCATTACTATGCTTGCCATTTAATCACTATCCCACATTGCAGACACGAGGCCTAATGCTAATAACAATGTATATTTTAGAGGATATACATGAGGATTAGAAAGGAGGCTTTTGAATGGCTTTCGGGTGATGATGAGCTACTACGAGGACGAGGATAAGAAGCTGCTATACACACACAACGAGCCTATCTCAAGTTGCCTTCCACTGTCTAAGCAATTTTAATATTAATAGCAACAAGAGCCATCCATCCTATGCTGTGTCCTTATACCATTCTTTATGGCGTGGTGTTTTATTTTACGATTATGTGTGACAGGGTAGGATCGACTTGTTCAAACTTTTACGAAAACAAGTTTCCGAATTTTGAGCTTCATTCACCGGGTCTTTTAAAAAGGCCCTATACATTTCCTTCCCAACAAAGGACTTTGAGACAAGTGTTGACAAAACTTTAAAGTGTCAGTACGCTTCTTCAAGTTCTAATCCTTGCACAAGTGCGACAAAGAAGGGTAAACAATAAAACTGCACTTAAATTCCACTACAGCTGACGTTGCCGCGGAAGAAGAGCTTGCCACACAAAGACCACGCATCTGACACTGAGTATAGCATCACTTTTGTTACTAAGGAGAATGCTTATCAAGGCGCTGGATGTAGCGTTTTTCCTGTGTAAATCACACAACCGGCACCATCGTAGGCGAGGAAACGGTCGAGCTGGCCGACCGTATGGGGTCGACGGAATGGTGCAAATGGTGGAAGAATAAATGTCATCACCGTACATAAATCATCATTATAGGAGCTGGAGCTAGGCGTTGTACGGAAACGTGAGTAGACATCAGTGGCACCAGCAGCAAGTACTAAAGGTGGAAGCAGTCAGCCACAATTTGTAGTATCATCACAACTCCGCTGCACTTGTTTGCCCCTACAACTCTACCACCGTTCGGCTGCGATGCGAAGTGCTGATGTGTGTCCTTAAATGTGTCGTTTTCATCAGGACACTTCTTGTGCAGTGTTCGGCCCGGGTGTTTCGGTTTACGTACGGGGTACGCGAAAACCCGGCGAGCAAAACTCCGGACCCGGGACCTGTCTAGTCATCAGCAAAACGTTAACGATCATCAAATCGAATCGCCGTATCTTGCCGGATGCTATCCCGAGCAGCAGTAACTGCAGTAAACTACGAGCCGACTGCACAGGAGAGTCCTTGAAAGCACACGAGCACGTGTGCGCACACCCATGCAGCGTCTTCTTTCGGGCCTGGACGTTTGTTTTATGTCATAAATATAATAACATAAATTCCCTTCACACATGCCCTGCGGCGTGTGTCCTACGCCACCGCCCGATTTAATGGGTAGCACGCACACCACACCACACACTTCATTCTGGAGAGGGAATTACCGTTTGGGCCCGAACCTCCCCGTGGCACACGCAATCCTCGGGAACGCATCCCACTGCGCGACACCCCGTGTTGACATAAATGATAGTATTGTGCTCCCATATTTATGGACGCGTCCTGTTTTTTTTCTTCCCAAAAATGTTGCCACACCACACCGGGAACCCCGACGTACCCTTACGCACTGACCTTTCAGGAGTGCGTGTTCCGTGTGTTGGTGACAGCGTTAAAGGACAATAAATTTTGCACCACTTGTCATCATCTGGCTTTCACTTTCTGTGAGAATCTGTGGGAAGCGGTTGTGCCGAGTGCCCTATCGCACGTGAGTGTGTGTCGTTGGGAAGTAGAGTTTAATATGGCTGAATTGCAAAACAGATTGGTGAGCAGGCAGCGTTTGTTTCCTGAGGGGTAAAGTTTGAAAAATTACAGTCGGATATTTGGTATTTTTGGGTCGGTACTTGGTGGTTTGCAGCAGAGCGTGTCTGCGAGTTTCGCGTGTCTGTTTTGCTTCATTTGCAAAACGGAATCAATATCATTAACCACCACCAACGAAGGGTGGTAAGGTAACTATTGAAATAAACGCAAATCTAGGGGAAAATATAATTATATGTTTAGTTTTTTCACCTTTAGATCTTCCTTCACTCAGAGCTTGTTGAACAAAACGTTTGAATTTGATCAAAAGATTGTACTGTGTACTTTCCTATCCTGTTGTTGAAAATAGGCCAGAAAAATTAGATTGATTTCTAACTAATGTTATGCATTTTGAAGCAACAGGAAATTGGAGGGACGATCCTGCCATTAGAAAACGGAAAAATGAGTATGTTAAGATATAAGAATATTTTTAAAAAATAAAATTTTTTTTGATTTGTTAACACCGTGTTGAATTTGTAGGCTTGGGACCTGTGACACAAAGTCTTAGAAAAAAATCGCGTTTTCAACACTAAACGAGTCACGTCCCGTTGCTGATATATGTAATCGACTTCAATAGCCAAATAGCTTCAAAAGATTACAATAGATGCCCAGGTAAAGGTGACTGGATTATGGAGCAGACTGCGGCTCCGGCCTTCACACAGTAGGATCGAAGATCAAGTCCCATCCGAACCGTTCCCACGTAGTTTTTCCCTTATAGTAAACCGAAAGATGGCCAACCGAGATAACCTGTAAGGTCGTCTAGCAAAGAAGAAATATGTCCAGGTGTGTAGAAAGAATTTCACGTTTTATTGGGTGAAAATCGTCATGTCAAACTGTAAAAACCATAGGAGAGTCGCTGGAGGTGTTACGTTTAAACAGAATCTCGTAATCTGGCTATCATATTTTGGCTTTTGCATGCAGCAAAAATATTACAACGTTATCTTTTGATTTGAAATAGCTGTGAGGAAGTCGTCGACGAATTGCAACTGAAGATTTGCTCGTACCATGACTTGCATTCGTGGGCAAAGAAGTTGGAAATATTGAAGCCTATCCAAGGGATGAATCATAGTATCAGTAAACTAAGCAGATGCTTAGAGCCCTGAGAGAGTCGGATCTTCTTTAAAAAAGTTGTTTAGCCACAGAAATATTGGACAATCAGACATTATAATGAGGCATTTTGGACTCACTTTTGGACAGTGGAAGGTACTTTGCTGTATCAATTTGCCACAGGCGTAAGGTTCTTTTATTCAGGGGCTCCGTTTTTTATTGTTGGGGTCTCCAGTGGTCGTGATCCGCAACTTGGTCTCTCCAGGCGGTTATGGCCGCCACAAGTTTACATTAACTGCTCATGCTAAGTGAAAAACAAACAATTGTAATCGAGAACCGTTCTAATGCAGAGAAAACTTAAGAGGGAACTGAGGCCTGATCTGATGGTTAGATCATCAGATCAAATGATGAAATGTAGCATCGAAAGGATGACTATTTTGAAATGAGTAGCTACAAACGAAGAGACTTTCAGCTGACCTCAACAGCGCCCAGTTTAGAATATCTTGGAGAATCGTTTATCGCGAGACCTTATTCTTCTGCAGTCTGGGAAAGATTATAAAGCTGAAACTTGGGACCATCCAGAACTAAAGAGGAGCTGGCTCTATCCCAAGAAAAAAAAGAAATAAAGAATTAAAAAATCTTTGGCTCATTTTTTACAATCTCCTCCAATCCGTTGAGTATTTTAACACGTTTCGCAGCGACATTAATCTCTCCAATGACAGTTGTCCTCTTCGCAAAGACCTAAATCCCCCCCCCCCCCCCCCCAACAATCCAGTACAAAAATTTTCACCTTTTTTTATTATTATAACGCACCCGTTTAATTGTGCGCGTCGACGTTTCGTCCGCATTATTCCATCACAATTCGATGGGTTTTTGCCAGCATTTGCATAAAAATATAAACGCCATAAATCCGTGCCGCAGCAGCGTTATGATGCTCGTGTGTTCTCCTTTACTATTCGCAACGTTCGCTCGGGTGCGTGTGCGACCTTCGGTGGGTTTGCTGGGTGAACGGAAATGGGTTTTCCATTATTTTCCTCGCACTCTACTTGCTCAGCATGACGGGATCGCGCCGGGATTGATTGAAAGGCACTCAACCGTTTTGCGTTCGTCACGCACTCCACGCCATCGAGGGATATCGAGTCTCGGGATCTGCGGGCTGTTCCCGATACGGGAGAGAGAGAGAGAGAGAGAGAGAGAGAGAGAGAGAGAGAGAGAGAGAGAGAGAGAGAGAGAGAGAGAGAGAGAGAGAGAGAGAGAGAGCCTTGTTTCCATTTCCCAGCGGTGTGTAATGCGCATTTCATGTGACGAATTAGCGAAATTTATGGCCCACGACCTGCCTTCGCGCTCGGCCCACCCCGCGGTTCTGGTGGGCCTCCCATGCCACGAAGCGATCGGATTTATAATTGAATTCGAACGTCGTTGAGAAGAACAATCGGGACCCAAACACCGAAACCGTTGGGCTCGACCGCGCAACGGTGTCAGGGCAGGGAAACGTGGTACGAGGCCGGGCCGGGCGTATATTTCTATTTCGATGCAGCAGCAAGTGGACACGCGTCCGCAGAACGCACAAGCACACACGCGATCGCGTATAAAGTCTCGCGGCTGTAAGCCAAACGGCGTGTCCTGGGATGTGTGGCACGCATTTTTACGACTCCCTTGGGTCCTTTCCGAGCACACCACCCAGCGGGATGAGTTTTATGCGTGTTTTCGATTATTGTTTTTTGTTGTCTGTTGTTTCTTTTTTTTTTGCCGCTTTCGAGTGTGTTAAGGGGCCCGCCAGGGAATGAGACCTTTTTCTTTCGGAAAAGTGGCACTTTTCCCTAATGAATGTTGATTAAATTGAAACCCGTCGCTAATTGGGAGCAAGAGGAAAGGAGAGCGTGTGAGAATGAACCGAACCAACGTTCTGTGGGCTTGTTGTACAATGCTCTGTTGCGGAATGGTTAAACATCGCCGAGGGGAAATTACATTCAATAGCGACGTGATGCTATCTACTAGCAACGGGATGTTTATGTTTGTAGGTCTGTTTTAGTAATGTAATTGCAAACAAACAATTCTAGTAACGATAAAGGGAATGAATATTTAGAATAGACAAAAGAGATGGAGGTTAAATATATATTTCTTTTCATAGCTGGCGAAATCAACATTTCTGAACGATTTGAAACCAATAGGACATCTTGCGATGCCATTTATTGTATTTGGTTTTTATTAATATTCTAGTATTAAGACTCAGTCCTGCTATGTCATGTTACATCAACAGCCCCAGTACTTAGTCCAGAGAAACGTTTCTACCATAGCGATGTACAAAGTTATTACAAATACTAATTGTCTATTATGGACAACTCGGGAAGCTCCATCGGGAATCATTAAATCTAACTTACAAATTTCAAGAATTTATACTGATTTTGATGCTTAAATTTGAGGCATGTATTTATGTAGTCGGTCTGTCAGTACGTAGTCAAAGCCATGGCCCGAATTTCCTCACCCGATGACCCGAGACCATGTCTACGTGACGTGCTCAACTATGAAAGAAGAAGAAGAAACGTTCTTATTATACATCCAGGGAAAGGAATTCAGCAATAGATTTTCCGGTCCATTTTTTCTTCGAACAACACCATACCATGAAGTCATGGGCTCATTCTTTTTATTGATGCACCCCTAAGTCTGATAGTGCTATGAAATTCACAAAGTCCTAGAAAGGAAAGGTTCCAAGGGATCGCTTAGAGATCAGTTTTATCCTCAAAAGATCGCTCAGAACAATGATATGTTTACGCAATTTGTCCACTAGTGACATACAATACATCGATACTACCAGGTGATAATAACTCAGTTTGAGAGTATGTAATGGAGTCTTAAATCAACTATCAAATCAGCCATCAACTTCTTGAAAATAAAAGGCTCAATATTTTTATGCGAAAGTTTTTAATTGTAATAAAAATCGTATCAAGGTATCAACATTACCACCATATTTTTGTAGAACACCTCAAATAGATTCCTGCACCCCCTCATCAAGTTATTGCGGAAAAACTTCGAAAAAGGGGTTTTCCGCAATAACTAGGTGGGGATGGATGGGCTCAAAGACGCATTCAACGGTATGCAAAGGAATTCCAAGATCGAACCGTAAATAAGCGAGATATCGCCTAATTTCCACGGGAATGCATTTGTTATTCTTCAACAATCGGATTGAGGTGTTCTACAAAAAAGTGCGAGGCCCAAAGACACATCCATCGCTATGCCGAACGCCAGCATCGGACCACGAATGACCGAGTTATCGCTGATATTCCACGGGAATGCTTTGGTTTTTCCTCAATAGCAGGGTGAGTGGATGGAGGGATCGAGTTGTTGTGTTCTTCAAAAAGGTGAACAGACTTTTGACGCATCCAACGGTAGGTCATTGGTCCCGACCGGAGCAGGAATGACCGAGTTATCGCCGATTTTCCGTGGGAATATCGGGTTTTTCCTCAATAACTGGGTGAGAAAGTGGAGGGATTGGGTTGTGGAGTTCTAAAAAAAGGTGCGCAGGACATAGACGCATCCGACGGTAGGTCATTCATCTCGATCGGACGAGAAATGGCCGAGTTATCGCCGATTTTCCACGGGAATACAGGGTTTTTTATCAATAACTTGGTGAGGGGGTGGAGGGATCGGGTTGAGGTGTTCTACAAAAAGGTGCGCGGGACATAGACACATCCGACGGTATGTCATTTATCCCGATCGGACGAGGAATAGCCGAGTTATCGAGATTTCCGTGGGTTTGCGGGTGATGGACCGAAAATTTCCAATTCCAATCTTAAAATCCAACATCAGTTTTAAAATCCCGAGGCAAATTTTTAAGTTGAATTTCAGACTTAAAATTGCCAACCCAAATTTAAAACTGACTTTGGATTTTAAAACTGGTTTTGGAAACTTTTGGCCGACCCGAGTTACCTCTTCGAATTCATGCTCTCCTGTTACTCCTGGTCGGATTTTTGTGGCAAAATCCGGCAAATTTGTGGCAAAAATCCGGAAATTTTTATGCGGCAAAATTCGACCAGGAGTAACAGGAGAGCATGAATCCGAGGAGGTAGCAAATGGAAGTTTTAAAAGTGGCCAGAAAATAATTTTCTTTCCGAGATGACAAATATTTTTCCGGCACATTTTAAGGGCGCCTTTCACTTTTAACTTTTTATCCTCATTTTTGTTTCTTTCTTTAAAAATCGTTTAAAAAGACGTGATTTTTCTTATAGAAGGGGACTAAGGGGGATTTTCCAGTAACCCCCGGGAAATTCCGCCAGCAGCATTCCCATGGAAAACCGACGATATCTCGATCATTCCTGGTCCGATAGAGATGTACCACGTACCGTTAGAAGGATATTTGACCCGCGCACCTTTTTGTAGAACACCTCAACACGATCTCTCCACACCCTCACCCAGTTATTGAGGAAAAACCCAGAACTCTCGTGGAAAATCGGCGATATCTCGGTCAATCCTGGTTCGATCGGGATGAATGACCTACCGTTGGATGCGTCTGTCATCCGTACACCTTTTTGTAGAACATCTCAACCCGATCCCTCCACCCCCTCTCCCGGTTATTGAGGAAAAACCCAGTATTCCCATGGAAAATCGGTGATAACTCTGTCATTCCTGGTTCGATCGGGATGAATGACCTACCGTTGGATGCGTTCCACCTTTTGTAGAACATCTCAACCCGATCCCTCCACCCCCTCACCCGGTTATTGAGGAAAAACCCAGTATTCCCATGGAAAATCGGTGATAACTCTGTCATTCCTGGTTCGATCGGGATGAATGACCTACCGTTGGATGCGTCTGTCATCCGTCCACCTTTTTGTAGAACACCTCAACCCAATCCCTCCACTCCCCATCCAGTTATTGCGGAAAAAACCAAAGCATTCCCATGGAAAATCAGCGATAACTCGGTCATTCCCGATTCGATCCTGGTGTCCGGCTTACTGTTGGATGCGTCACGGCACCACGCATCTTTTTGTAGAACATCCCAATCCGATCCCACCACCAGCTATGGTGGAAAAACAAAAGCATTCCCAAGTAAAATCAACGTTAACTCGCTTAGTGTTGGTCCGATCGAGGCGTTCAGCATACCGTTGGGTAGATCTTTGAGCTGCGCATTATTTTGTGGAACATCTAACTCCGATTTGCTCTTCCACCACCAAGTTATCGAGGAAAAACTTCGAAAATGGGTTTTTGTAGAATAACTCGGTAGGGGGTGGAGAGATCGGGGTACCAAAAAGATATCTCACTACGGCGGAACGAACGGTCCGGATGGGATTTGAACCCCGGTCCTGCTGTTTATGGACCTGTGCTGCTGTAGCCTACACTACCGGACAGCTCCTGGATACTGTTAGGATTCTTTAACACAAATATCGATAGAGTACTTTATTACTGAGAAGTTTCTAGTTCCTGCACTTCAATATTGTAACTTGTTCGTTATACTTCAATAGGTACCGAATAGAAAGATTCGGAAGAAAAAAAATTACTTGTAATATGCAACCATCCAATCGATTTCTAATAAAGCCTCATTCCATCCATTAAAAGAAGTAGGATAATGATTAAGATTGCGACTTCATGCGAGAACACGACAGAAAAAAACTCATAATCATTTATAACCGACATCATACACGCGCTAATGGTCTTTTACGGTGAGCATCGACAGTCAGCCGATTCGACCATCGACACAGAAACTAACAGTGGTTCAATAGGTGCAGGCAAACGGTACTGCTGGTAAAGGTCCTTCTTCGTCGCACATCATCTAACCGCGTGGCAGATATTAATTAACAGGCATTCATCTTCAACAGGTCCATAATCGGTGAGGCAAAGGATGCTGTTTCCTGGTTTCCTGCTCGTTTTCCATTACCCAATTCCTAACGTAGACCCGTCGTTTCTGGCAAAAGGCATCATGATTCATGAGCGTGCCTATTGCGTGTGTCATTGTATGTTACGGGGTCATGCATGTACTACCACCACCACCACCACCACTAATGTTCGCTATGGGACGCTTTATTCAAATCACATCTGTTCCTACCATCGAAGAGTGCCCGTTTTGTGCCAGTTCCGTACTCGGAAAGGGCAATTTCAATTTCCTCCCTTGTTTCTTTTTTTTGTTGCTGTTGGCCCTCTCCGCATGACCGGAAAACCAGGGACAAAAGGGCACTCGAAATGGGGCGAATGGAACGCAAAAGGATATTCACCGTACGTCAAGCTGTTTAGTGGCACAGGAGAGGAGCCTGCTCTTATGGTTCTCTGGGTTTTTGTGTGTTGCATTGCCCGTTGTTTTTTCTTCCTTTAGCAAAGGAAGGGATAACCCCCTTAAACGGGTACGAAACGCACGCAGGTTGTAATTCTTCGTTAGAATCGTTATTTGTTTCGCCTTTGCAAACCGTATCGACAGCCGGGCCACAGCCTTACGGAAAATATCGTAGATTGAAAATTGAAAAATCAATTCAAAATAGAAAATGGTGCGAGAGTTTACGCAGTAACGCGCACCACAAGAGGGAATGGAGAGAAAAATCGCTGCCAGAAGCTTACCTTTTTTTCGTCCTTTTTGAAAGGATATCCTTCGCAGTTTGAGTGTATGTTGTATTATGCTCTCCAATACTCTCACCCCATTGTTTTGCGTTGCTTTAACAACCGAAGAAGCAGCCACACACGATCCGGCGCGCCCTCTCAATAAGGAAGAAAACATAATCATAATCGTAAACTAATAGCAATCCCTTCTTCGATCGACGGTGCTATCTCGGTGCACAGTCGTTTGCTGGAAGGTTTGCGTCGGATGCGTGGAATCGGTTGGCACGAAAACATATCCACGTGCGTCACCAATAAACGGCGAAGCCACACGTGTGAAGTCGCGAAAAATCGCGAAAATTGCAACTACCATTCACCCTCGGTCACTACGGGTTACATGGCAGTGCGTGGCGTCGCCTTTTTCCAGCGTATCATCCTGCTTTTAATGGGGTTTTTTTCTACTGCTGCTGCTGCTGCTGCTGCTGCTACAAAAAATGCTACGAGGTGACATCGTTATCTGCTTTTCTAAACGGATTCAATTATTAGTATTAAAAATTGTATCTGCAAGCGAACGATATTATTATCCCTGATGGTGATGGGGATAGGGACACACAAACAAAAAAAGTGGAAACGAAAATTGTAGGCAATATTATTGAGCTATTGAGAAATGAATTTGCACCATCCAAAAAATTACGAACAAAAAAACATCTCTCGAGGGGTTTAATTCATTTGTGTGTAATATTAGAAGCAATGGGTTTAAAATGTATATAGAAAGTTGAACGGCAATTCTTCCGCATGAAGGGTGAACAACTTTGCAACAGGATAGGAAGTGATTGAACATAAAGAATGTGTGAAAGGAAAGCAGCAAAAATTGTGTGATTGAATTTCAATTTCTAAAACTTGGTCGTTTGTGAATCGTTCGGGACGTTAAATAGAGAAGGGGAAGAAGAAAAGAAAAAAAAAGGTTCAATGTGACCGATTGTTGGCCATAAGATTTTATTTTATTTATTCCCCTTTTTTTCTCCTTGTCATTACCCTTATTGCGTGTGGTCGATGAGAATGGTTTAGAATGGAATTTCTCGTTCGAAATTTTGTATTTTTTGTCTCTTTTGCTGCGTTTTGAATTACCATCTGCGTCAATTACTGGGCAGGAAATTGCTTTTACTATAATGATGAGTATTATCAGTGTAAAATAATATTACATAAATTACATAAATCATAGAACTATTAACAAAATTGGGCACCTAACTTGTAGTCAAGCCAAAGTAGTCTGGTTTCGAGTACAGGGATTGTTAAAGTACTGCACAATCCTCCACTAATAACTGCTAATAGAGTTGTTTGGTGTTATTTTCATCACATGTCTCTACCCTCAACAGGATCTGCACTATTTTTAATTTTCTTTACATGCTTATTGAGTGGCGGATTGACTTGTAGGCGAAGTGGCGGCCACCAGGGGTGCCTCATCGGCTAGAGAACCCCTTTAATCTTAGAATAATAAACCCTCTCGTATATGAAACTCCGGAGGATGGAATAGGAGTTTTGTGTTCCACAAAATATGCGTGACCCAAAGACGCACCCAACGGTATGCTGCATGCCCCGTTCGGACCAAACAAGAGTGTGTTATTGCTGGTTTTACACGGGAATGTTGTTGTTTTTCCGCAACAACGGGGTGATGAGTGGAGGAAACCGGTTGGAGTGTTTCCCAAAAAGACGTGTAGCCCAAAGATGTGACCAACGATGTGCAGCAGGCCCAAATTGGACCAAAAATGAGCGAGTCATCGCTGATTTTCCACGGGAATGGTGCTGGCGGAATTTTTTTGCGGAACATCGCATCCCGATCACTCCACCCCCTCGACAACAACACGATTAATCAAATCCCAGTATCATCGGCTTCATTCAATCAATAAAGAAAGAAAAAAAAAATCATTCCAATTTGCATTTCATTTTTTTGCTAAATAATTTTCTTCTCCCAATGAGGAATATTTTCCAATCGCGTAAGTGTCAGAAAGTGCAAGCTAATTTTGAACCGAAAATTTGATTTCGAGTAACAGGAGAACGTCAGGTGGAAGCATTTTGCCGAAAAAAACATCGAATTTGACTTAGCTTTAAAATTTTGAAAATACAATAAGAAAATTCTTAGCACGACACCAACTACCTTCTAGAATGGATGCTCGCCTGTTACTACCGGACGCTTTCTGTATTCCTACTGACAGCGTCATTGAAAGCGAGCTCAAAATGTGGAAATTTCGCTACAGCAAAGTTTGATCTCGGGTAACAGGAGAACATACCAGGCGTAGAGGAAGCAAATCGAAGTTTAACAAGGGGACGTAAAGTGCATTTCTTTCCGTCATGACAATTGTTTTTTACGCCGCAATACGGCCTGGCCGTCCCTTATGAATAAAAAAAAAAATGTTTTTTACGTTCCAATTTAGTGTGTTCTTATGTTTTATTTTAATTGTACTTACAAAGATCATCACAGCGTGTTTTTTCTACACTGAAGTCGTGTGTATTGGGACAACTTTTACAATTATTCAATCTGTTTTCTCTGTCGTAATAGACAAACCGAAAGCCGTTTATGATGAAAGTGACGTTCTAGTAAGGGGTAGAAAATAAAAATGACACACATTTTGAACATTTTTGTACAATTTTTACACACATTTCAACAAAGTTTTTCAATCGTACCTACTGATACAAATTCGCTTCATTAACCAAACGATACGAACACCAGCGGAAAATATTCTTCTCGGCAAATGAAATGATTTTAAACTTTAAACTACTCAAAAGTACAGCTAGGTTAAGGAAAACTTTGTTAAATTGTGTAGCGGATTTCACGGTGGGCGGAGAAGACGGTCACCTAGGGCATTGGCAGCAGGGGTACAAAGGATCTAGTAAAGGGAGCGCCGCGTTAGAAACTTCACAGTAGTAAGCTTCGTAGTAAGCTTCGTAGTTTAGCTTCGTAGTAAGGGAAAAGTATGCCCGGTGCGTTGATAAGGGCCTCGTTACAGGCCTCCTTGAAAGAAAAATAAGTCCCCTCCCCTTCCGCTATCACCGGTCAGCACTCTTAAACATTTGAATATCATATGGACCCCAACATCCATGCCGCTTGGGGCCTCCATTGATTTTTTATTTAGAATTTATTAAACTATTAAGTCTGGAGGAAGATAGCCAAGAATCCGATTACACAGCTTCACATAGGTAGCAAAAATCGAACACTTACCGATGTTTCAGTGCGATAGAAGTGGCCTCAATTTCCACTCCGCTTAGGGCATCTCAAAGCCTAAATTCTTATCCTTATCCACTGTACTCGTTTTATGAAGAACTATGCTTTTACGAGCATGTTTTACACACTGGTTTGTTAGTTAGTTCATCTTCTAATTAGCGCTCGCGATGAAATCATCACCATGTAACGTGCTTTATAACATCAAAAGAATGGACTTTGTATGTTAACGCTCGATCGATGTAAAATTTCCTTCTGACAGGCAATTGCCCGGAAGGGCGTGTTAAAAAGTACGCTCTATTCAATGCAACACGACACCAGCAGGCCAGTACAGAAAGGGTTCCCCTATTCTGTCAGTCTGTGAACTCGTCATCCCGGCCGGTAGAACAGTAAAACTAGGCATTTAATCATGAGCGACACCGCTGCACCGCTGTAATTCAATCCATTCCATTCGAGGAAGTGGCATTTATATATTTTTGCTTGCGCTATCTCCTGTTGTGGTTTTATCCCGGTCTTGCTCCCTTTACTAGCTTACAACGAAAAATAAAAAAAAAAATACCCCCCTGACGAAGCCACGAAGCTCTCCCATCCTGGGGATTGGTATTAATTTCAGATCTCTTTCAGAGCAACACACGAAAAATACTTTGCGCGTCCATAATTTACCATAATTATCTGTGAATATTTCCCGACCGGCCCGGAGCCCTATTGCTCTATTGCGTCGCACGCTTTCCGCGTGTCAGTGGTCATTTGTTGGTCTGTCATGTTCCGTGGCTGCGAGTTTTCCCTCAAAGGTATTTGCCCTCAATGTGCCACACAAATCCTCCCGATGAACTGCTGACGGAGAATCGTGCTTCTTTGTTGCGTGATGTGTCGTGGTTTTTGCGGTCGTAGAACACAAAAACATATTTTTTCGAATGCGAAGATACGGCAACACACCGGTGGGAATTTTCCTTTGAAATAGGAAAAAATTGACAACTAAAGAAAGGGAACAGCCAGGCTTCCATCGCTCTGATGCAGATGCAATGAATCGTTGTATCACTATGCTCGAGCAGAACAGCAAAAGAGAGTTAAAATTATGCTTCATAATAAGTGCAATGGAATTTTTCCCAACGCCGAGAATGCTCATTTCCGTTTTGACAAAAGTCATCGTTAATATGCCATCCTTCTCTGCGGGACTCGCTGCACAAAACACATTCACCAAACACGGATAATCCCATCCCAGCGGACAGGAAAGTGTACACCGGTACGGGTTTGATTTTCCTTTTGTTGCGACTCGTTGAAGTAAGAAAAAAAAACCTGACAAATCATCACCACGACATTGCTTTTCTGGCACGCCATTCGACATAAAACCATTTGAATGGTGAACTTCCTGTGTGTGTGTGTTTTGCACCACGCTCAAATAATTATCATCCACCCATTAAACTAAAAATCCTCAACAATCCTGGCTCTGGCTCTGGAATGTGGCCCTGGGGTAATTCCATTTTCTTCATTCAACTGATTTATGGTCTCACGCTTCGGGAAAGGTATCGTAGGGTGAATAATTACTTCATCATTTGCTCCCAAGGGTGGATAGTGAGAACGAATCGAGAGTCAGATTTAAAAAAAAAACTGCCTTTTATTTCATTCCCTAAGAATGATTTCCAACGACTGATTTTCAGCTTAATCAATCATATATTACCTACTGTTATTTACGCTAGAATGATGTAAATAAACACTACGATTGCAGGATTCATTGCTCACTGCCAGATCCGTCCAGGAAGCGAATATTTTTTACGACTTCCAGCGCAAACATTACATCCCGGGATGATGTGCCACACGCATATTGCTCGATGCGCACTTCCAGATGATCTAAAGCCGTTTATGAGCTCATCTCTGTCCTGTTCACTTCCTCCTCTAACCTTCCTTGGGGCACGTTTTCCCGGCATTGCTGCAAAACTACATGCAATAAAACACGCAATACAGGCGTTTGCTTCTCTCTTTTTCTCCACAGCACGAAGCCAACCCGGAGTTTGCAACATTCTAGACATTCTCGGTTCACAGTACTCCTGGACAGAGGGGGGGGGGGGGGGGGGGAAAGCAGTACCTTTTCGTTAAAAAACCACCACCGGGCAGGAATTTTCAATTAAAACTTAATTACACGCACTCAAACCGAATATGCGTGGCATGGGATTCGTGCTTTGCCTTTCGTGCCACGCAACAAAACGCACACCAAACAATCCTCGAAAAAGCATATTTATGGAACCCGTTCCCGGGGCAATCCTTAGTGATGACTGGCTGTGAGGGGTTTACAGCAAACAACAGCAGCCTAAGAAAGTAATGCCAGGTCTGTAAACCTTTAATTGAGATCTTCTTTCACATCTCGAATGCTTCATGTTGGATGAATTCTTATTTTTTTGTGCCACCCAGCAGGGCATAAAACTCCTCTCCAAAGTCCGCACAACACTCGTGCCCCCTTCCCCGGATGCAACTGATCCAGTCCAGTCTCTATTTCCGTCCGGAAGAGGCCCCATCTATTGGACGTGACACTGCGCTTTCCAGTGCTCACTGAAACGACAAAGGATAGGAAAAGTTGAAAATTGTATAAAAGTGGGTGTTTGTGTGCGTGTGTGTGTGTGTGTCTACACGAAACCGAACTCATCGTGCATTCAGTTCAGGATCATAATTACCAATTTTCTTCTCACGAACACAAAGTCACGATTTTCGATTTTTGAAAACGAACCAATTTTTTGTTGTTGGTGGGTCGCTATTTTTTGTTTCTTTTTTTTTTGTTGTTGCATGGCTGAGATTTTGTGGAGCACTGTGGTAGCCAGGAGAGAAACCCAGACGAGAACTCCTCAGCTAGTTTGACCCCGGAATGCAATGGAATGTGAAATTGTACTTGTTTCTAAGGATTTTAATTGGGTTCGAGGGAGGCAGAGAGGGTCCTCAAACCATCCAGGCAAACGAGGAAAAACCAGGAACGGGGCGTGCGATTGAACGGAAAACTTTGTAGCGAGAAGAAGAGGGAAGAAAAATACCGAAAACAATTAGTGTGTTCCCGCTGGAGGTTTTTGGAATTTTGTACTCAACCGTGTTGTAGCTTCCAATTATCGATTTCTTAGCATCTACTTTATTCTGTCGGTGTTTTTTTTTTATTCCAGAGAAACTAAAACTCATATATCCGTATAGAAGGAGCATGCTAAGGGTTGCAAGTAAAGTAAAATGGATGACAGCTAGCTCATAAATAGCCGGCTCTACTCGCAGAACCGCAAAACACTTGCCACACCACTCCCTCTTCCCGATCGCCGAAACCGAAACAATATCTTACGGTTCGTATTCCATTACCCAGTTCTTGGGATTTTGCACCCCTAAGCTCTCCCCTTTTGAGAAAAGCAGAACAGCCAACATAAGACAGCAAAGGAGTTCGCAAGGAAGGGAAACCATCCTGGTTGTGGAGCGAAACTTTCCGAGTCCAATATTTAGTTTACGGTGTGTTTCGAACAAGGCAGCTCGTTCTCTCTCGCGTACGGCTTAACATCTTCCCGAGAAGAAGTAAGTGGCTAGACCACGGTACAACCACACGCTACCTTCCGAGGACAACGAATCGAATTTCAAAATAACATTATTGGCATAATAACCATCGCAGACGAAGGACACAACCCTGGGCCGGCTGTCAGAATCGGTTTGCTGATGCTGTTGCCCATTCGATGCGCGTGCAATGAGTTCTGGCAGGCAGGATTCGTGCTTAATTTTCCCCATTTTCCACTGATGCGTGAAAGGCTATCCAGGCACTTTGAAGCCATCGGTAGGTTTACTGGACTGGGTCCGACATGTACATTCGATGTGAAATTTTATCACTGTCGCTGAAGAATTCTGTGAAAGCTTTTGTGGATATTCAAAACCATGCGCCGGAGAAACACGAAGCTTCTTGTTTCGGATTAATCGTAATGAAATGTAAATTTAAATTACATTTTAATCACACAAGATGGCGCCATTGATGTGGTAAAGAAACTTTCCGCTCATCTAGGATCTAGGAAGCTGACTGATAATGATCTACTACTATTGGCGAGAGAGTTTCTTCGCCCTCTTGCCACACTAATCGCTCCCGAACGACTTGACAGAAGATGAAGAGACTGCGCTACAATTTAAAACTCCCTAGCAAACCGATAAGCCAATAATATATCACCACTAAATCCTTATCCGATGAGTTATCGGCAAAAAACCCCCCCTACCAATCACAAAGGGCAGGCAGACGAATATGTGGGCAAAGTTTCTCCGATCCACTCGGATGCAGTTTGTTGGATGAAGTTACTTACGACGCAACCCGGAATGAAGTTCGAGCTTCCCGTTGGAGTGGGCTACTTCTTGTGGGGAACCGTGTGTAACTTGGCGTAAAATGTGTGACCTGCAAACCAAACTATGGTGGTAAGTCTACAAAAAAAAAAAAGTACGAAAATCCTGCTAAAGGTGTGCACCAGCTACGGCACTTACGGCACACACAGGATCATACAAACTACCATACTGGCTGATCCACTCCATCGGGTTTCCTCGGCACTACTACCAGCGAGCATCTGATTTACAATCGAACCACCCGTGTTGGGAGTGTCCCGTGAGGAGTACCGCTAACTTTGTGGTAATATTTTTCCAAGACGAATTGCCACATCGCCAGTACCAACCGTCGCCATCTCTCTCGCGCCCTTTCGTCTCGGATGCATATGTGAGACATGTGAGGTGTATCCGTTTTCCCGCTCGAACGCCGGGCTTGCATTGTGCTTCGACTGAAAGTTTTCGCACAACGATCACATTTTGAATTTAAATTACTTCCACCCGAGGACGGTTGTGTTGGACCGAAAAACTTTGTCTCTGAAAAGGCGACGATGATGATGATGATGGTTGTGTTAGTTCTGCTGGCGGTTTATACAACCATCGAATATTAGCCTTTGGTTGCTGGATGGCTCCCGCTAGGCAATCGGCTTCCGTTTCCCGGAAGCTGCAACACCACGTGCCCGTGTTGCGAATTATCGCGCGGCAAAATTAAAATTATATGTCATTTTCTTCGCCGAACAGGCGCCGAAAACTTTCGCATGCCCTGCAGCACCCGCCCTGGGATAATTATTCTGCCATTCTGTGCCGTGGCAGAAATGGGACCCACCACCAACGTGGCGAATGCGTTGCCCAATGCCAAATTTTGTAGCGTTGCCATATTCTTCCTACTGCTGTCTGATTAAATTTACTCTGATTTGACTTTGAGCACACTGGTTGGGTTCTTCTGGGCAAACAGTACACGTCACACGTCAGGACTTTGATTTCTGACGCGGGACTTGTCGAGGACCTTAAAATGTAGCCTAATTACACCTTCCTCTCCTGCTGGTGGATAGCGCGAGTGGAGCTCATCGAGGTTGCCGACGACACTCATCAGCTTCATCAGTGTGCCGCATTGTTCAGCAGTCATCGCAGCAGTTGAATTGAGCACGAGGCACGCTGAACGCAGCGAATAGTTCCGTGGTTTAAACTGCAAGCCGGAAGCAAATAACAACCGTTCCATTTTGTGCGGAGGTGGCTAATTAGAAGGGGAGGCCGTAGTGTTAATTAGAGACAAGCGACAAGCTGTCATATTCGATGTTGAGGGATGATGATTCCCTCTATGCTTCTGTTTAGTACAGGATGGGTTTGTGCGAAGAATGCTTCAAAGAAGAGGAAGCAATTCAAAAGCTTAATTTTATAAAAAAAAAAACCTCAAAATACTGGTACTTTTCAGGGATTATTACAATCGCTTTGTGGGTTTCGTCTGTGGTAGAAGTTTTCGAGCACGAATCTCGTGTCTACTCGTTTGGGAACACTGATGCCAGTAATCCTTCTAAGATAGAGCCGTAATAGGCTTTGTTTTTTTTTTTTAAAGTGACGTCTTCTCTATAATCAGTGTACGTAGGAATCAGAATTGTCATCGTGAAGCAGGTCTTATGGTGTAAATTCGTTGATGCAACTTAAGCCTACAAATAAAATATAATACAGATATTTCCGTTGTCTGCCATTAGTCTTAACAATTATAACACTTAAGTCAAATAATACCTAGTGGCTTAAATATTAATTTTAAAAAATATCTAAAGACAATCGAAAGCTCAAAGCTGGAAGGGAATAAGAATAGGAAAATACCTAATATAAGACATTAAGAGACCACATGTAAGTCTCTGACAGGCATGAAGAAGAGAACACGAAACCGGAAGAAATTGATGGAGGTGTTGCAATCAACATGGTCAGCGATTGAACCATCTGAAACAGGAAAGAAGTGGATCATTTGAATAGTACATGTACATTTTTAAACAGAGAAAAAAAGATTTATCTAGGGCTTTAAGGGCCTCTGAACGCATCAACGGGCTAGAGGCAGGTGTGGTATTTTAAATTTAGAGAGTCTTCTTCTTTTTGGCTTGGCCTCGTAGGACACGTCGGCCATCCAATGGCTTAACTATACATACCACGTAGTTGGATAGTCAGTCCTCACCACGGGAGAACAGGGAATTTAGAGAGTGTCTAGGCTTTTATTTATTTATAATTAATTATGACGGTCCAGTGCCGTATTCTAAGAGTGTCAAGACTTATTTAACGAAAAACAATTAAGTTGGTAACTTAATTCATTTTACATACTTTCATGGCTATTAATTAAAAATGTTTTTATGTTTGACTGATCGATTCCGTAATCATATCGCCCCCTCCTACATCAGTGGTTCCATGGTGTAATGGTTAGCACTTTGGACTCTGAATCCAACGATCCGAGTTCAAATCTCGGTGGAACCTGGTGCGCACGCGTTTCTTTTTTTACTTCCACTACTGTTGTTGTTATCATGTAGTTATTTTATGATTCCAACACAATCAACCAGTTCTTCTAGTTCACCTACATTAAGCTGCATACGCATTTTTATCGATAGCATACTGCCTACACGTGCGTTGTGTAAAGCTTCAGTGCACCTGCGTACGTTTTTTATCACACCACAAGCAGTTTTAGAACGCTCGTTGTCATCTAAAAACAGTGGAATGTATTATTTCAATGTGGCAGAAATCCTTAAAAACACTACTTATTTATTTTAAATAACAGAAAAAGTAATTAGCACCAGCTGTTTCATATCGTAAACAAAGTCTCCTTTGCACGCCCATGATTTATTGGCACGCATAGTGCTGTCTCGCTCACACTTGCGTGCTGCTGCTTGGAGCTGTCACTTTGAGGCAGATGTGTCAAAAAAGCGAAAGTGATTTTTTTTATCCTTCGTTTGCAATCAAAGTAGACTTGGTGCGCATTCGATACGAATGTTACAAACGCAAATTGCTCGATCGATTGATTTGTGACCAGGAAAATTGTAGCGAAAAGTAGGGAAAAACTTTTTGAGGTAATTTTCTAGCTAATTATTGCAAAAGTTATTTTTTCTCGTGCGCGTTATCATTTGACCGATAGTATTTGTGTTTGCGTACCGGTGCATATGCGTGGAAAGCGCAACATTTAGCACCGGCACGAATCGGCAAAGCCTCCACCCGTAACACCGTAAATGCAATTTCTTATTTTTGTTTTAGTGTTGCCTTACTTAATTGAGACTGCTGATTTGGATTTTCTGCCTGGCACACGTAGATTGGGAGAGCACTAATCGGCGATCTTGCGTACGGCCGTTCCCGTAATCGGACCGGTGCGCGTGTTTGTTTACGTGCGCCCGTATCGCAAAACAATCGGTTAACAGGCGGTGCAGGCCGTTGACTGCAGCAAGGCGAGCGTGGCTATATTAGTGCAAATATACGGGCGTTCTAGTCGCACGTGAAGCAGGTCAGTATGGAAGAAAACACTACAGCACATCTTTCTCTGTCGTCGCGGAAGGACGAATCCACTGGGATGGGGTTTTTCACCTACCAGGAAACACTGCACCTTATTGAATGTGTTCGAAAGAAGCCAAAGCTCTGGCACCGTCAGTTCCTACGCAAACGGGCATCATCCTGCGTGACAGAATGGAATGACATCCAGCAGCATGAGTTTCCGAGTTATACTGGTAAGAATGCGTAGAATTCAAGCCCTCCTCCCCCTCGCCTTCCGTTTTACCACCGGGTTTTGTTTTAGTTAACCAACTAAAGGTGCGCTGGAAAACGATGCGTGATTGCTTCCGGCGTGAATTGAAACGTCTCGAGTCCGGCCATCTTACCAAAAGCCGTTGGCCACTGTACGAGCACATGAAATTTCTGGATGGACAGTTTCGGCTTAAGAGCAACGTACGGCACAAAGCTCCACCAGGAACAGTTTCGGCTAAGCGGCATCTACCATCAACTCCGTCGAAAGAATCCATGAAGGTGGAAGTAGCTGAAAACATTTCGCCGGCAACCGGTGGAACACAGGCCAGCGAAATGTTAGATGAACAAAGTGGTAGATTAATCATCGTCGATGCGGAAGATGCACCGGGTGGCGTTAGTGAGGTTACGTTCTGCAATAAGTTTCGGTCGCGGATACGCTCTGACCCGCTCACGGAAGGCGAAAACGAAGCATGTAATGAACGGGGCCATAACACTACTGACAGTCAGTTTTTGATGAGTTTGGTACCATTTCTGAACATTTTGCCAATTGATAAAAACTTGGAAATTCGTCTCAAGATGTTGCAGCTGCTAGCGAATGCGACACAAAATATGAATGCAGAGGAAAGGAAGTATTAAAAACACATTGGAGCTGTATTAAAAATACATTGTTTTAGAATATTAGCAGTTTGAGTTTTAGATTGTTCTGTGGCCTCATATAAATAGTAGTATAAAAGTATAACAAACAATTTTCGAACGTTCCGTATTCTTTACAAAATTGTAGTACCTTGTTGAACTTAAATTCCTGAATTTCTACTTACATATTCTGCACATGCTATCTGGTGCAGAAATATTCTACGATTGGGTCACCTATCTCTGCTTTGAATGGAATGAGAAGAACTGAGCAATTCACATAGCGGTGTAAGAAACAAATAGGCACATTTGCGTGAGAAGGGTTTGGGTAAGGGTCGTGCAAAGTGTAAAATGTAAGAAGGACAGTACTGCGATGCAAATTATTCAAGATATCGTTCTACATTTTCAAACTTCAGTTTACCACTACTAAATTTACTGGATTAGAGCTTAGAGCTCTAAATCGAGAATCTCTAATATAGGACATACAAGAAGGGACATAAAACGAATTCATAAATTGGACCTCAAAGTTATGTTCCGTTATTCTGCTTTTTCCCACTGATAAGCTTTACAATTCTGGTATTAAATGGCTCAGTGATGTATTAGTGCATTAGGAAGAATGTTTTCGTCTCCATCCCGGGATAGTATTTTGGATTCATTACGCACCCTAGGACACTTACAAATTATAGAATCTTGTAGGGCCCCGCGTTTAAAAATGTTACCGTGGTAGTAACAAAGGATCCTCAATAACTCCATTCGAAGCCACCAGAATAGATGGAAACAAAAACAAGAACTCTCAAAATTAGCAATACCGGTCGGTCTTCCTTAAAACTCCTAAAAATGTAACTGTAATGAAATGAGAGAGTATAAAAAGAAAACATATCGTAATGTTCCTGATGTCCTTAGCAGGCCATGCACTAGGCCAATTTTCAAAACAAAAACAAAAAAAAACTGATTGGTTTGCTTATGTTAAACACATGTAAGTACAAGTACATGTAATTCAAAAGTAACCGTTGCATATGTTAGCTAGTGGTGAAACGATTCGATCATGGTAGCCGGCCCTAAGAAAACAAAAAAGACAACTGTCAAACGCGTTGCCCTTTTCGTCAGTCACGCATAACACGCATCAATCCAAGTCTTGGCGCTAAAACATGGACGTCCCTCAACGACATAGACGTCCCTCGGTTTCGGTGCGTGTGGTCACCGGCAAACGTAAACCCTGGAGCTTTGTCTCGCAGCATGATGTAGCGCGATTTATCGCACTGGTAAAGCGTTTTCCCAAGCTGCAAACGTGCATCGCACCAGAACGTCTCCTGCTGGAGTGGGAAAAGTTGGAGCCGGTGACGGGCATTGCTGGTATGTATATGTGGTCAAATTATTCTTTACGGAAATCTAGCTCACAAGAAAATTGTATCTTTAAAACATCCATCTCGTTGTGACAGCGAAATGCATGTGTCAGAAATGGAAACGGTTGTGCGACAAGTATCGGAGCGAGTTGCGCCGCGAGATGAAAACACCGCCAGACCAGTCCAACTCGAAATGGGTTCACTTCGAGCGGATGTCGTTCGTCCGGGACATCGAGCTGAAGCGTATCCGGATGCATAATGGCAAGGAAAAATTGTATACCACCGACACTGAGCCAGAATCTTCGATTCTAGAAGCGAATTCAACCGTTCCGAAGCGATACGATATGAAGAACCAAATGCCATTCGCTGTGCCATTGAACAGAGTCAATGTTGAGTCAACCTCACCGAAGCGATTCGTTGTGAAGAAACCCGTACAGCCCTGCGGAGGCGGATCGCCGGCTGCGTCATGCTCGTATACGCAACCTTCGCTGCCGGTGAACAAGCTACACAAAGAAGCGCAGCCCAGGAAATTGATACACATGCCGACGGGGCACGTTACGGTGTTAGGCTGCTCGGAGCAAAGCGTCCTGCAGGATTTGCAGGAGCAGGCTGAACGTTTCGTGTCAATGCGTCCCCCGGTACACCGTGTGCCCATAACGGATCCGCTTTTCCAAACGGCACACGACAATGATTACGATTTTCTTATAATGCGCATATATCCGCTGCTGGGATTGTTTCCGATGGAAATGAAGCGGTTCTGTTACGAGACTGTGCAGCAGTTCATTATACGGCTGGCTGAGGTTGTAGATCGGCTCAATCGTAAAACGAATAATGAGCCGGTGATTTAGATTTTGTCTACAAGATTCGATTAATTGTATCCCGTTTTTCATAATAGTTGGAATAAATGTAATTCTACTGCGTGTTCTAGACGGCAGGACAAAATTCTCAGATTTTTTTCCGTGATGAACCTGGCGTGTAATGGTGTGCGTGAGGACAGGCTTTGCAAGAAATTTCACATCACGCATGCTTTCCAGCTAGCGAGCGGGCCCACACCAACACACCGATAGCCGGCTTTTGTTGGTTGGTGGTAGTAGTGTGCGTGCCACCCGTTTTTTTGTACATGGAAAACGGCTGCTGTGTTGAAATAGGGACCGTTTTCGATTTCATTTCCGTGGCGCGCGCGTACATGTGTGCGTGTGCGACAGTACAATTCCAGGGAAGAAAAATTCGCATGTATTGCGCAATCTCTTAATAACTCCCCTTATTTTGGATCCCCTTAGTGGACAAGGGATGCATTTCTTTGTGTGTGAAACCAAATGGTGACTGCAGCTGCTTGCCTTGTGTGGTAGTGTTTGTGTGGTAGGACAAAGCCGGTAACTGTGATGAAAATCCACACACACACACACACACACACACACACACACACACACACACACACACACACACACACACACATGTTCATTGAAAAGTCCCTTATGTACAGTATGTCCCTTATGTTCGATATTTCCCCCCAAACGAGAGTGAACCACATTCTTATCGGTCCAACGTCACCGCGCGAACAGCTGAGCTGAGAGTGCACTTCTGGGATGGTGGGGAGGGGGGGAGGACTTTGAGCTGGCAGCGAGTGGTGATGAGAGAGTGAGCTGGACGCAAGGTGAGTTATATTTTTCCCCGTTTTGCGTTCGAAAGGAAAAGTGGAGCCTGCCCGAACAGCTGAGAGCACTATGTGTGTGACAGGCCCCCGTTTGCTTTGCTGTGTTGGTGTTGGGAGCCATTTTAAGGGTGAGAAGAACAGTTTCACCCACACCCATCGCTAGAGCTGCTGGAATCGAGCAGTTTACCACCCCCCCATTTGGGACTGTTATTCCTTGCAAGCTACTTTTTTTATTTCCTTTGCTGTGTGTATATGTGAAAGTTAACACATTAATCCGTGTGTTGGTGTTCGGATGAGTGAGAAGGAAATATTGTAAGGACAGCTGGGGTATGGTGGGGATTTTTTTAGCACCAAGAGAAACATTAATTGTACACGTGGAGCTACAAAAAAAAAACAAAAAAAAAAAACGACACACGGAAGGTTAAAGTTCTCTTGAAGTAGCGGAAAAATCGAACCAGGCCCCAAAAAACTTGACAGCACCATATGAAAAAATAGGGTGGGGGTTTGGGTAGGGTATGAACAGTCAGAACCAAACCTATCCGAAATGGATGTCTGTTTTGGGTGGGCGGAGGTTTTTCTTATCCTTCTTCCCATTGTACCTGCTCTTCGGCTTCACACGTCAGTCAAACGCATCTTCTGGTGACAGTTGATGTGACGTGGCAGCGAAGCATCGGTTGCTTTGATGGGTTGTTGAAATTATGATTTTTCTTCCCTTCTCAAGCTGTTTAATTCGGTTGTTTTGCAATGTGTTGGATTGTTGTTTTTACTGTTTTTTTCTTTTTCGTTTGTTTTGCACATATTTAGAGTAATTTTACGTATGAAAAACACTTACAATATGAATTTTATTTTAATTTTAAAGCGGTTCGGCTTGTTTCATTTATCCAATAGTGATTTACAGGTTTTGCATGTTCATTTACATTTAGTCTAAATGGTCTTTATGAAATTTTTTTTTCTAGTTTTTCTACATGATACATTTATTGATAATTGCAAATTTGCATGGCGACTTATATGAACTTCTTAATATTTTCTTCTTTTGAATGGTTGTAGGACATTCCTTTAAACCATCGTAATTTCAATTATTACGTTCGCCACAATTTAGCTTCCTTTATACTCGTTTCTCTATTAGATCTCTAAGGTCAGATGCTTATAGTGGAAAATCCAGAAATTACGTTTCCTTCACTGCTAAGTACAACCTTTTTTTTCGCTAAGGAGGATTGTAAAAAGAAAGAAGTAATACGCTTTTATTTATACCTTACTTGAAAACAGTTTTTCCGTCTATTCGCAACCAAGAGTGGCTATTGACGTCAATCGATGTTTTAGTGGGAGGGGGACAAGAGAACAGTTGCAAATAGGGTAGAAATTCCGGGCCTTGCTTCACCTTTTTCTCCTCTCATAACGTTGAGACAAGAGCCGACTGCTCCATAGTCTTACAGAGCAAAAATATAGAAAGACGGGGACAAACCGCTTTGTGCTAAAACGGATTTATATTTGGGTATCGTTTCTGGTCCGTTCCTACAGCTCGGCTCCCCGCCTCTTAAAGCGAGTAGAAAAATAATACACACACACACGCGCGTAGGCAAAAATAAAAGGAAAACTGTCACAAAGAGAAAATGGGTTAACGATGGATTGTTGTGGCCGACATTATTTTCCTCTGTGGTGAATTGTTGATTGTTTTTGTTGTTGTTGTTGTTGTTTCTTCCTGCCTTACTTTCTTCCGCTTTATTTTGTTCACCCACGAAGGTCATCCATGTTCGTCACGTTTTTTTTTGTTGTTGCTGCCGAGGACAAACAGGTGGGCAACCCCACCCTAATGTTTTGTTTTCTTTTTGAAGGATTGGAATAAACGTAACAGGCGGCCAACGGTGGACGGTTGTAAAGTAGGATGCTTCCTTCCTGGAAGAGATCTATAGAACGCAAGAAGAGAGCTTCAAATGATGGTGCACGTTTGGTTTTGTTTTTTCTTCTGCTTTTCCCTCCACCTTTACGGGAAGGACTTTTGTTTGTATTTTGCATTGAAAAACAATCGTGCTGTGGTTACAAAATGTGGGTTTTTGTCCGTTGATAGGTGGACGTGTCGTTTTTTTTTCGGGGTGGGGGGTCAGCTAACACATCATGAAGTACCAGGCGTCTCCATCCGAAAGGGGTGTGTTTTGTTTGGAAGTTTTGTTTTGTTGAAAATACAGTAAAAATAGAAAATTTTGTTTCAAACAAAGCTTGAGCCATTGAAGGGCAACGTTTAAATGGTTTACTATTTTTCAAGGCTGCATCATCTAGTAGGTAAATGCGGAAAGAGAATTTTAATTTTTGTTGCTGTTTCAAGCATTTCTTTAATGTCAGCAATATTGTATCTTTCATCAGCTTTATATTTTATTTTACTAACAGGAGATACAAATTTTAGAGCCTGCTTTTGAAGCTTATAATACTACGCCTAACGATGGTTCCACCATGTACTTCCCTGAATTGTCTAGTCTTATTGCTTGAGGGAAAGAAATTAATTTGCTCTCTTGTTGATAATCCTTTTTATAAAAAAAAGCCATGCAGCAAATAATACAGGGCTTCGACAAATAAAATAGACATTTTAAATAATCAATAGAATGTTCATTATGGTGGAGAGCTTCATAACGATATTGAAATAAAAATTTCCAAAGCATTGGAAAATTATTTAAAAAAGAAACTATTGCTTAGAAAACTCTATGCTAAAACATCTTCAGCATTTCAAGTAGTAATAAGTTTCTTGATTTGAAAATCACCCATACTTACAACTTTGAGGAAAACACTATTGCGAAAAAAAATCTCTTAAATCATTTGCAGGAGAAATTCTCCGAACATTTGTGTACTAAATCCCTTTTCACGAGTTTATTGAACGTTCGCCATTCGCCGAACTGTATCGTGCAGTGGATTAAAAACTTACCCAAACTGTTTCTATTTCCTAGAAATGCAGAAAGTTTGTAGACAATTTTGTCAAACCCAGAAACACACACACTCACTCACCCATTAGTATCGCGTTAAGCTCTCGTTCTTGTGAAGCAGCGTTTTGTACCTTCATCAAAAAGTATTTTTGAATGAAGCAGTATCATTCCATCGCCATCTACCTGCGGGCTGCCTTGGTTGTGTGTTTGACCCTCTCCCTTCCGACAGTGTACTGACCATTTCACCTAAATGACTCTTGTGGACAACAGCAAAAAAAGATCCAGAAAGGTTACACTAAGATCTCTCCATTCTCTGTCCTGGCCATTTTCCATCTGTACTGCTTGCCGGGGTGAATGGTAAATATAGGCGCAACGGTATGTTCTCGGTCCTTCCAGGAAATGAGTTTCGGGTTCGGGAGGTGCTTTGTGCGCACGGTGTTTTTCGGTTACGTGTGCAAGGCGAAGCAAACTAGCCGAAAAACCCACCCCGGTCGTAAGAAGCACGTGGCCGAGCAAGTTTCGTAAGCAAGCATTTTCAGCCTTTTTCATCAATTGTGCTTGGAAAAGAGAGAGAGAGAGAGAGAGAGAGAGAGAGAGAGAAAAAAAAACTTAGGTTCGGCGAAGGATTAGGTGTTTGAATTGAAAAGTTTTTCACCCTCGCAGCTTTCTGTGACGCTGGTCACTGCAGGCGGTTACTGCGTTGTGTAACGGGCAACGTGATTTTACACTGGGGATGGTTTGGCAGTTTGAAGATTGCTTAGATAATTTGTCTTTGATTATTTAGTAGTCGTTGCGATAACGGTTTATGACAGAAAATTGAAAGTTTTATTTTTTATTATGGTATTTATCGAAATCAGGCAATGTGGATTGTCATAATTAATACTAATTATGTTTTTTAAGTTAAGTATATTTCCATTTTGACAAATTTATTCTTACACTAGTGGCTGTGTTCTGAATATTAATGGGTACAAATGCATCTTCTCTCCTCATTGGCATTTTACCTTATTAGCAACGTGACTGAAGTGAAATTTGGCGATTGTGTGTTTTTAAATGTTAAGGAAAAAAATGTGTTGGAAACTGAAAATCCCTTGAGTTGAAAGGAAACTAAAGCTATTGTTTGTAACCAATCCTTATTGCTAGCCCTTAATTTAAAAAAAATACCTACAATTTCTTTGGACGACATGCTTATAAACTAACAGCTCAAAAGGGCAAATCTCTAAGCATTTCCACCGTGCTGGAAAGGCACTTGGCATCATATGCCGCTTTTTGTTTTCTTAATATTTCTTCTATAGTGGATAATTTACATTCTAAGTGAAGTGTAGACGTTTTGTACCAAAGGGGGACTTTAAGAATGGCTTTTAAAAATTTGTTTTGCGATCTTTGCAGATTTAATTTGTGTGTTGGAGCATAGTTTGACCATACTGGTGATGCACAGGCTATGGTTGGGCGAGCTAATGATTTGTATAAAAACAATTTGATATCGAATGAAAGTTTGGATTGTCTGTTAGGGTGTTATTAGTAAATAAGTAAATTTATTTACTTCAATTTGTTGTAATTTGAAATAATTTTAGCCCCTTTATTCTTTAAGGAAAGCTTGGTTTCATTGATTTATTGATTTATTTAACGCGTATCATTTTACAAAGAACTTTTCCGATTGGTTTGCGGAACTCACCTTCTCTGAAAACATTTGAACAGCTAATAATAAATTTGGAATAGAATTATAATCGCTATTTTATTACTTAAACATTTTTTCAATTCAATCAGTTTTTGTTGCTTCTCTGGGTGTTGTCGGTGTCATGAAATTTATAACAGTTTATAAACATTTGACAAACAATTTACCAGACCGCAGATAATTTTGCTCTCAGGACGTTTACTCGCTTGATTATTTCTGCCACAGCCTTCTCGGATCAAAGGCTCCACCGATCGAGTTGAGGTGATAATACGAGGGCTGACAATAAAGTAAGGTCTCCAACGCTGCAACTTCGCCGGATCACGCGCTAGGCGAAATCTGGCAACACCGCCGTGTTCCTTGGTTCCCCCACTACCACTTTGCTGCTGGGTGAAGCTTCCCCGATCGCTCAGTCTTGGCTGAGCAGCCGTCAACGATGGAGGTACCCCTCGCGTCAGCGTACAAGTGCGAATTGCGTTCTGTAATACGTTTTTTGAGTGCGAAAAATGTGACACCTATTGAAATCCATCGTCAACTAGTTGAAGTTTACGGGGAAAAGTGTATGGACATAAAAAAACCTGCGTAAGTGGAGCCGCGAGTTCTATTCCGGGCGCACTAATGTTCACGACGAGGAGAGAAGTGGCCGACCGTCGGTCTCCGATGCGATTGTTCAAGCAGTGAAGGCAGAAATGCTCAAAAACCGCCGTGCGACAATTAGGGACTTGGAAGAAAAGCTTGGAGGAGTGTGTAGTAGCGAAACAATCCGTCATATCCTTGTGAACAACTTGCACCAAAGTTGTGGCCCGTTTTGAAGAGGAAGGCGATGATTTTTTGGAATAGTCCCGACGTGGCCCCAAGTGACTACCCCATTTTTCCCCGCCCTGAAAAAAACATCTCGGAGGGAAGAAGTTTGAAAGTGTCGCGGAGGTTCAGAAAGAGGTCAACACCTGGCTGCGCGAGGCGGACGGAGATTGGTATTCTGCCGGCATGGACAAGTTCATCGTGCGGATGCGCAAGGTGTTGGAAAAAAATGGCGATTATGTAGAAAAGTAGCCAAGACCTTGGCCTTTCCAACGGTGTATCCCTTTTTGTAAATAAATGTCATTTTCTATGAAAAAAAAATTGGAGACCTTATTTTATTGTCAGCCCTCGTACATGCAAGCAAAAGGGCTTTGTGACTAACAGTAGGCACGTAAAGCTTCACCGACGAGAGGAGCGTTTGAACAATCGATGGTTGAAGACTGTCCATGAGTCCAACGATGAATAAACACACCTTGATCTTTGATACAATCTTTTGCACCAAGATCCGCCCATTTAGCTTATAGCGCAAGAATGCAGGGCCTTTCGTACGAATAAAGAAGATGGTGACACATTTGTCACCATGGTGGCTGTTGGGAATCATCAGCCTGCTCTGATTGATCGTTCTTACGAAAAGGCAGTTTAATTCGTTAGAGTATTTCTTTTGTTTCTAGACTCAGTTTTAGAGTGACAATCGATTCAGACCATCTTCATTAAAAAATCAGTTTTTGGGCCCAACATCTGTAAGACAGTAAGTTCAAAAAATTTTTTTGAATTCAATAATATCGACTTCAAATTCACGTAAACTCCTCAGTAAATGCAACTACAAAACCATAAACCAAAATCATAAACCTGACACCTGCTCCTTTTGCAACGCTTCGCAACGTCAAACAAAGCTCTGCCCAGCTTTAGCGTTATCGTTTGCATTTCGGCACATAAATTATATTACAACTTTTATGCGAACGGAAAATCGAATTTTCCTCCCATCCTCGTGCTTTGTCGTTTTCCAAAAACCAGGACTCATCTTGATCGTAACATTTAAACATCGCCAAATGACACTCACCTACTCACACACACACAGAGCGTACACAGTGAATAAAATTGCAAATCCCGCACCCAAACATTCAGCCGTCGCTCGGTAATGAAGCATACACTGGCTGCAGAAGGCAGAACCACAAACCAGCCAGGGAAGCCAATTTTGATAACCGAAAGTATCCACAGGAAAAAAGAAAAGCCATTGAAAACGAGAAAGAGAGAGAGAGAGACAATTTTATCACATCAGTCACATTTGCCTGCGTGTCCTACCTCGCTGCCCGACCACTTGCGCAACCACCAGGTTGTCGGGGGAAAAACTTCCCAACGGTTCTCGGTGGCTTCTTGTCACGAGCAGAATTAACCGCATGAAATATGAGCACACGGATGTGCCTTCACGGAAGGCGTGCGCGACTTTTTAATAATAAATAAAAATACAATTTATGCGATTCGTTTCCCTTTTTTCCCTTACCCGTAGGTCCCCCTCAGCGTCCTTTTTCTTGCCCTTTTTCTTTGCTGCTTCGTGTCTCAGAATGTCTCTTTAATTTAAAGCAGTTATCATCCCTGCATATTACACTTCCAATCGGTCCTCTGTACAACTGTGGGTGGGAAATGTAGTGCGGCCGCACATTGCTTCACTGTCCCGTGCAGAAATGTAATGAAAACGATACTTCTAAATTGGACGCAGAATGAATATGGTGCGTTGTGGGGTGATTTCCTTCCTCATTGGTTCCCGTTTGCAACATTCGCAGGCTTTCGTGCTTTCGTTGGAAGGGATTTTCGTACGAAATTTGGTGGTATTTCTGTACGCCGGGGCTTGTTTTATTTTCCATTTTGAGAGGATTTGCTTGGACAGGTTTGTTGGTTTATGTTTGAATACAGAAAATGCCTACAAAAAGGCATGAATTTTAATTGCTTTCAATCGAATGTCTTTTGGTGGAAGGAAACGTTAAAAAGAGCATGGAAGATGACACACAAGTAAAGTCTTTGCAATGTTTAAAGCAAATAAAATTGTGAGGAAGACGTTCGAGGCCACGATGGCACTAGGAGATCCTAACACATACTCTTATTTAGCCTTTATTCAAATCTGATAAATTCTAGTTGTTCTTTTAAGGATTTAATTGCTGAAGATTTCTAGTCCTAGTTGAAGCTTCAAATTCAAGATCCTATTTCTGCCTAAACGATGCTAATGCTGAGTAGTCGTTGTCCAAATCCCTATGAATGTTCTTAGTCCTTTTTAAGGAACAAAAAGGACTAAGAACACTCCCACGCCGAAAACTCCCACTCCTTGTTGAAGTTTCTGATTAAAAGTCCAACTTCTGCTTAAGATCCAAACATGTAGACTGATCGCTACACAGAACAGTAGTGTTTTAAATTTCGATTTTACTTTAATATTGCTATTTCTTTTTCAGAACTTTCCTGCTGAAGTCTTCTTGTTCTGGTTGAAGTTCAAATTCGAGGTCCAACATTTGCTTGAGATGGCATGACATATGCTTATTTATTTATTTAATTCAATCATGTGCCTGCCATAAAGGCTAAAGAACGATAAAAATTAGAAATAAACTACAACTAGTGGCCTTAATATACTGATAACTATACCAAAAAGACGTCGTTGTCTAAATCTGTATGAATATTCTTAGTCATTTTCAAGGATTTTTCAGCTGAAGACTCCTAGTAATAGCAAAAGTACCAAATTCTGCTTGAGATCCTGACAAATGCTGATGTCTTCACAGAGAAGTAGTCGTTATCCAAATCCCTATGAATGTCCTAAGACCTTTTTAAAGTCTTTTCTGTTGACTCTCAGCCCTAGAGCCCTAGCCCTAGTAAAAGTAGTCCTTGAAACCTTTATTTTACATTAATATTCCTAGACCTTTTTGAGGACTTTTCTGCGGAAGATCTCGTCTTCCTGTTTTCAGTTCTTAGTAGAAGTTCCAAATTTGAAATACAATTTCTGTTTGAAATCCTTATATAGGCTTATGTCTGCAATGAACCGTAATCATTGCTCAAATTCGATGAATAATTCTAGCCTGTTTTCGATAAGAAATCAAAAGCTGAGTCACTACCTTTTATGACATTTTTAAAAGAGTAATGAAACTATGGGATTATGTTTTTATAGTCCAAAAAACCTGATTCGTCTATCTTTTGAGGATTGATAATATGCGTGCAAAGACACTAGAGACAGGATGTAAGGTATATTGGGTCAACCTCACATCCATAGGGCATCAGATTTGAGGTTGAAGAGCTTAATCAAAGCAGTTGTAACAATTTTTGGCAATACAAAGTGAATAAACAGGTATTAAAGATATAATTTAAGTAAAAATAAATAAAAACTCAACATAATAAGTACTAACATTCACATTTTTTCACAGATTAACAAGTCGCTCTATCCTTGGTGAAATTCCCTGTTTTGTAGATCTTTTCCTACTCAATCGGAAACACTTCATACAATCGTTTCAAGCACCCAGCAGCTAGCTGTGCCGCACAGCGAAGTAAGCAGGGCCAAAAACAAGAAACAAACCCGGAAATAAAGTCCTTCCGTAGCAAGGACCACCTTTCGACCAACTACTCTTGCTCGCTTCGGTTTCGTATCCACCAGCGTGCCTGAAGCTCCCGTTCATCCTATTGATAAATAATGCTTCAGGAGGAAATTAATGTCCTGCAACTAATGGGGTCGTGTCTCATGCGTCTCCTTCCAACCTTCAGCATGACACACAGCACACACCCACACGGCCAGCTGGCATTTATCTTCCGATTCCAACACGACAGCAGATTCTGTATTGACTGACTGATTGTGAAGCAGCAACAGCACAGGAAAACATCTGATTGAGAAGAAAATCCCGGTGAGTCAGGAAGAAACGGAGGAAGAAGAAAGAGAACGAAGCGAAAGCAGTTTTCCATTTCCTATACATTTAATGATAAATTTATCGCATTCGTTCTCGGCGCTTGTTTTGCCGGTCCTTCGGCTTGTGTGGAAAGAATCGCCCAGAAATCGTCTTTCTTTCTCGATATATATGTGTGTGTTGTGTTCCTTTACTGAATGAACTAGGGAGGGAGCCTTTCTGGGAGGGTCAGTGCTCGGGGAAGGGAACATAAAGTACGAGGCCCGTTGTCGTTATGGGGCGCGAGGCAGCAATCCCTTTTTCTTGGGAAGACGGCTCCTTCACGCGATGTTGCTCCGTTCCGTTCTTGAGAAAGCAGCACAGCCCGACCTGGCACAGTGCAATCGTTTTCATTTGATGAACCATAATTTTTAATGCTCATATTTTTAGTTGCTCCCTCCAGCATGCGGTCCCTGCAAGTGTGAGTGTATTTGTATGGCCTCCTCGTTTCAGGGTGAGTTCTCTTAAAGGGAAGTTTGAACCGTTTGCAGATTTTAATGAAGAAAGTTTGCTGTTTTTTGGACATAAAAATGCAACTTAAATATTGTCCAGCTTTATTTGAACGTAATTGACTGTTTTTACAAAAAATTGTTGAAAATGAAGTTGGTATTACGGTGGCCTAGGAGATTGCTGCATCAGTTATCACTCGGCAGGTTCAATTTCCTTCCAGACTTTTCCTCCGTAGTGAAGACTGACTATCCAACTACGTACTAAAGGCAAGCCTAGCAAGCCATTGAATGGCCCCAATATGACCTAGCAGGTGGCTGAGTTGAGAAAGAAGAAGTTCCTCTCTATTTTCTTGTGCTTTTTTCGTTCGATTCAATATCTATCTTTTAGTTAGTTGAATTTCTAATTATTCATTTAATTTTTCAGCCAATCACAACACATTTTCACGAAGCGTAGTTTGGCAATTACATTATCTCTTAGCTTAGCATTTAGTTTAGCTAATTTTAACTGTTCCTAAAACAAGTTTCCCTGAAAAACCTGGCCGTATTGATTGATGAAACACGTGAAAAGTAATAAACTATAATATAATAAATTCGTAAGTAATTCATATTTCCTTGTAGAAATTGAATTAAAAATGCCTGTAATAGAATTTTTATTAGTTATAGCAAGAGGCAAGCCTAAAACATTAACGTAATATCATTGGTATTAAGGCATAAGTCACACCAAATTACTGGTGTTAATATGATAGTTTACCATGTTTTTAAAAATGTATTTTAAGGTTTTTTTTCCTTCTGAAGGTGTTATAAAAGATTTATTTCTATCTTTTTTAAATAAAATATTTATCGTCTTTATTCACTGTAACCGAGACAAGCCATTCGAAAAGGCGAATGTAGTAGACTTATAGACTTAAAGCCTTTGTAAATAAATGAAAAAAGATAGGTCATTCTTGGCTTGTCTTGACTTAATTAACCCAGAGCAGGACTGCCAATCACTGCGTAAGAAAACATAGTTCGGTGCTCTAGCTCCTGATCACTTCAGTACATGATTTTTAAAACTTTCAGAAATACCTTTTCTTAAATGAGATCTTTTAATTTTTTGATTTAATTTGAAACCCTAAATGGTATAAGAATCAATATTAAATGTTCGTTTAATCGACTCCCGAAAGACAACTTTATCATTAAAGCAGAAAAATTGTTCCCTACGAGACTCCTTACTACTTTCCCCATTACATCCGAGCTTCTTGTGAGAAAAGAAAACCTTGCTAGACGTATCTTCGCTCTTAGGTTATAAATGTTTTCCCGTTTTTCCACTAGCTCCAACTCATCTATCATTAGGTTTACTTTGCTTCTTTCTGGTGCATACGTAGCCGAACTGTAGCCACAATTCCAAACAGCTAACAGCTCTCGATGATTTTTAATATCAACGTGAACGAAACCCAGCGCCCAAACCGCCACCTAACGATTCACGGGAGCGAGTTCACTAAGCATTTCTCACACACACGCACACAAGCCAACACACTGGAGACCGTACTCCACTTGAACTTAAACGGAAACGCTTATCAAAACCATCTTTAGCGCTCATAAATTCCAACGTTATTACATCAATCCTCACGATGGTTCGCAATAGAGCGGAAGCTGTGGAAAAAGGGAAAGCACGCTACGACGGACGACGGTTTTTCCTTTTCTACACTCATCGCGTGGTGGTGTGCCAACCGGTGGCACATGTCGTTTTCATAAAATATTAAATCTGATTTATTGCGATATGATTCTGCGTTGATGGACCACTTTTTCTTTAGTGCAGTAGTTCTAGATTTTACCGAATTTCTTATGCTTTTCCGTCTTAAGTTTGTTTATTTTGGTTTTGCTGTTTCGCAAAATGGATATCAAAATTAGAATAAAATTCCACACCACCCAGAGGATTTAAGTATTTCTTGAAGAGATGATACATTTACTGAACATCATCTTCATCATGCTAGAAGTGTGTTCCAATGAAAGTGTCCCTAATGGCATCCCAATAATTTTGCTCCAATTTTCTTAATGATAGTTTCCAAATTTATTTCCAAAACCACTCGGCAAATAGTGGAATGTTGCCTGACACAGGTCCAATGCTCGATTTTCTTCTGCACTCATGAAACATGTCATCAGACTAATGTCTGGTAAGAAAACCCTACGATTGCCCTCATATCTTATCATCGTACAGCATGAAGGAAGGGCAAAAAAACAACAACACCAGCACTGCTAAGACACTTCTTGGCCACTCTTGGGGTGTCCTGTCGCAATCGTCCTGTCGCAGGCATGAGAAGAATGCTGGTCTATTGCGCAGCTTCCATTACTTATGGGTTTCATATTTTCTCTCAAATTTAATGAAATTGCCATTGGAAAACAGAAACCGTTTCACTTCCCGTTTTGTGCCTCTCGTGTCCACAAGCTTTATGGTCGGCCGGTTAAGTGAGGTTATCCGTTCGTGTCGTGGATCAGGCCCTCACCGTTAAACCGAACCATGTATCGAATGTCGACGAAATATTGTCCCCTACGGATGATACCCTACTGGATGATACTGTATACCCCTTATCGGCAGTCCGAATTGGTTAAGAGGTTTTGGCCGCTAGAAGAAGCGTTTGCTTAAGAGCTGTCTCTTCAGGCTTATCGTGAGGGAGAGGCAGAGAGAGAAAGATGAAGAAGCAACCCAAAAAAAAAGCAGAGTGCTCTAACGATAATCCGCCTGGAAGCAATCGAACACATCGCCAGCACGCTATTAGCTGACGGGTATTTTGTTTTCCACCCTAGCCGTATGTTTCCAAGCTTGCTTAACTCTGCACCAGTAGTAGTCTTGGGTGCGGGCTTTCGGAGGACTTGTCTTTTCGACTCATTCGAACGAAAGGGACAGCTTATGCAGCACAACAGCAAACAAGAAAAGTAACAGCACTGCACGCGAAAAAACATTCTTAAAAACAGAGGTGGCGGCTGTACCGAACTCGAATTTGTGATGCCATAAAGTGTCTACATAATCCTCGATTTATCCTATTACTTTAAATCAATTCCATTTAATTAAATTGACTCTCACCCGTTGCTGTGGTGTGGGCTTGTTTTCCTATTCGGAAGAAGAACTGGCGGTAGATGGGCTTTGGGGATGCTATCGAAAAGGGGTTTTAGCTGACTTGAATGTATCTTGATTGCAGTGTATACTAACAAAGCGTCCCGGTAAATTAAGTATAGGTTTGTCTTTTTTGTGGCATTTTACTTATGATGAATATACTTTTTTAAAGTATTTTTATAGGTAACATTTCAAATTTCTGTCAATGTTTATTGACAGTGCCTTTTCTAATAATACTTGTGCTAATGTTTCACTGTTCAAATCCGCCGGAATCCTTCCGTAAAATCCATCTTATTCAGAGAAAATCACGGAGCGAAATAAGAATAGTGCCACCATGATTCTTGAGGATATCGTTGAAATACGTGGACTGCTGCATATATTTCTGGCTTAGGCCACAATAAGTGTTGCCAGATGCAATCTGATATTTTTATTCGAAAGTTTCGCCAAAATAGCCAAAAAAAAAAATTGAATTGAACCGTGAACATTTTCCACAACTTCTGACGTGGACTATAAAAACAAGACTGCTTTAGTGTACTCCAATCTTTGCACGGCGATAGAGCACCATACTATGGCACTGTTAAAAACTGTTAAAATGACTTTAATCGTGGCCGACGCTCTCTCAGTGATGAATTTCGAGCAAGTCGACCAAAAATAGCCGTTGTGGCGGAGAACATTGATGCCGTTCGAGATATAATTGCACAAGATCGTCTTGTGACATACCACATGTGGCATGTGACACATGAGATAGAGGCATTTTTGGGCATTCCTTGCACCAGTCAAGTCTTCGGAGAAATTCGAAAAACGAACAACAGAAGACGGATCATTCTTCACCATGAGCGATGCGACCTCACACACATCGGCAAAAACCGTCGCTTGTTTGACCGGCCAAAATGTCGAATTGATGGGTCATCCGCCCTACAGCCCTTACTTGACACCCTTTGACTTCTTTTTCATTCGCACACATCAAGAAAAAAATGCGTGGACAACCATTTTTGTCCCCAGAAGATGCTGTTGAAGCGTTCAAAAACCACGTTTGGGAGGTATCTCAATCAGAGTGGAAAAAGCGCATTGACAATTGGTTTGAGCTCATGCAAAAGTGTATTAATCGTGATCGAGAACACTTTGAAAAAAAAAATGATTTTTTGTAAATAATTGCATTTTCATTATAAGGCTAGAAATGTAAATAGAAGCCTACGTATACTATACGAATGTTACTGTTTATCATTAAAATGTTAATCTAGTTCTGTTGTCAGTGTTTGTAGCAATACCGCACTGATACGGGTGTGGTCCGACACCTTCTGAAGGTTAATATAGGATATCCATACCCTACTCCGACACAAAACATCCTCGGCGTACAGAACGGTAACATATCTCTCCAAATATCTGAACTTGGGTATACGGGGAAACCCAACCCCTTGGGAAGATGGGAAGATATGGCTAAATTGAGCCGGGGACTCTAATCAGCTTGGATTCGTAGGCCCTCCGACGAAACAGGGGGTTGGGGGAAAGGCCTTGCAAGCCACCCCTAGAAAACCAACTACCGCAACGAAAGGGCAACAACAGAATTTACCGCAACGGACCAATCGATATAGACCCCCGCAAGGAAAAAGGACTTACGATTGGAAGCTTGGAACCTGGAATTGTAGATCCCTTGCATCTGATGGAAGCACCCGAATTCTATTAGACGAGGTCCAGGCTCGCGGCTTCGAGATAGTAGCTCTTCTTTACGCAGCTGGAGGGGGAGTATGATCGCTGCCCACAACATGATGTGAAGATCGTCATCGGAAACCTTAATGCTCAGGTCGGACGGGAGGAGGCATATAAACCAACAATTGGAAGCTTCAGCGCTCACCAGGAACGACAACGGCCTCAGGTTTATCAATTTTGCATCTTCCAAGCACATGAGAATTCGCAGCACCTTTTTCCAGCACGCATCTCGGTTTAGCTACACCTGGAGATCACCACTACAAAAGAATCTTATTCAATTGTTCTGAATTTTTGAGTCGACATTTCTATAACCAATTGTGTAAATTCAAGCCAAAACCTTCTTGAAACTGCCTTCTGTTTTAAATATCCTGTCTAAATTAACATCGTCCTAACAAAATAGCAAATTGAACTTCATTTGAAAGACATTTTAAGTGAGTGTATAAGGTATTCTTTCAAATTATATATCAATAAGTCGAGATTTTGTAGCCTATTTTGTTGTGTTTTAGGGATGAATCCTTAGCATTCGTGAGTTTTCCTATTGTTTGCTACTCTAAGGGTAGAACAGGGATACTGTTAGGCATGTAACGGGGTACAAATCTTCAAAACCTGCCTACCATTCATATACGTCAAGTTTTCATGTGACAACCAGAGTTCAGTCAGTTAGGATTTAAGAATTGCGATATTATCCTGCTGGTCAGGATGCATGACAAGGATTAAGACTATTTCTAGCAGGTGGATGACATCCTGTGGCTTCAACATCATAATTTTACAAGCCACTTCTTTTAAAGGAAAAAGCCACATAATTTAAAGGAAAAAGATCCTGAAACTACCAAAGTACTTTCAACCATGTTCACAATAAAATCTGGTCTTTATGGGGAAATGTCTGGAAAATATCACATTTTTATGTTCATCTACCGAGGAAGCATATATTAGGTCTCGTTCTGAATCAGGTTATTACGTTCTGTGAAGATGGCTACTACTACCTGGCACAGGACTTCTTAATTCGCTCAATACATTTTATGTTCATCCCAGCAGCAAGATCCCTTGTAAGATTCGAATCGGGTTGAATCCTAATGGATGGATTCGATCCGATAGGTATTCGATTGGGATTCAATTTGGATTCGAATTCGATATGGGATTCTTTCCGATTCAGATTCGTTTGGGGTTCGATGGAGTTAGGATTCTCTAGGTTATTTAAATTGAAGTGGTAGTGAAATTTTTAAGAAATAATCGTGAAAAACTAAAATGTAAAGTGGAAATTTATGTGATCATGCCTTTTGTTAAAGCAAAACTCACCAAAACTGAAAAAAAGCACAAAAGAAATTTTAAAGGTTGTATAAGTGACTTTTTTCATTTCTTAAGGATGCTCTCATCACATTGCCAAATTATTTTTTAATACAAAACTTAGTTTAGTGAAAATTCTTAGAATTAATTGCATATGTTTAAAGCGTCCTTTCTATTCAAGCTTAAACACTACTGATACACATATCGTTTTATGCATTACTTACCTGACATAAATCAATCTTATCGCATTAAGGCAATTCCATTTCCCGCTCGAAGAATCGAATTAAACTTTTGTGGGATTTTTGAGAACGGGAAAATCTTGTTTACACCCAACACTAATGACACCCGGGAGTACGTGGAACCGTACAGTACGATTTAAATGTTTCCATGGAAGATTAGCTGACAGAAAGATTGATGTCACCACAGTTCGCTATCAAATGCCATGCTTACCTCTACCTACAACACACCACAACACAACACACAAAAAAAAAGTTCTCATGACGCACATTTCGAAACGAATCGAAACCACTCGATCTGCGTACGGGGGTAGATTACGTAACGAAATTTCCACATAAATTACGCAAATTGGGGAAAGGCGTTTTTCGTCGTAGAAGCCCTTTTAGAAATAAACCCCTACACTGTCCCACGGACACGGATGCTGTTTGGTAGTTTTCACTTCATTAATGGTAGGGTTGTATATTTAAGTGGATTTGGCACGTTGGAAAATGCAAAGTTTGCGCGCACAGGAATCCAATCGGCGGCGGTGGCATTAACTATTGACACCGTAAATTCTTGTCGCTGTCGCACGGCACAAACCTGCTCAAACATTCATCCCGTGTGTGAGGGTCGGTTCGTAGAGTGGGGGCGTTTTACCCTGGCCGGATCATACGTACACATGCTTGCCACTGTACGCGAAAATACTGCGCTCCTGACTGCTCAGGAAGGACATTTCTGCGAGGAGACGGAGAAACAGCGTGTGGTTTACCGGTGTCGTTATTACTTCTGTGACTTCTTCTACCCAAAACAAAGCCCCCAAGGCTACACACGCAAACACAGAAACACGTTACCCTCGTGTAAGTTTGCATGTGCACGGTAGGGACACGTCGCGGGAATGAAAATGGCACTCCAGTTGCTAATAAAGTTAAATTATTAATCTCATTCTTGCGATAATTTTACTGTTTTTTCGCGTGTGCTACTGTGCCGCGCGATGGTGCGAGTTTGTGGCTTTTCCTGCACCACTCCGGATAACAATGATACCTGCCCTGTCCGCTTCGTTCTTCATCGAGCTGCTAATCTACCCGGCAAAGGCCGATATAATGGAGGAACCCCACGAACAGGACGGTGCTGCTAGAGGTGAAGCTTATTTAAATTGAACTTTTGCTAACCGGCAACCGACGTTTGTTCCAACTCGAACTCCCCGGAGAAACGGGAAAACTAATAACGTTTTTGGAAACTGTCAGTCTGAACCGTTTGTGCACCGCGGGTGTGCAATTTTCACTGGGCCAGCTTTTACGAGCCAGAGCGTGGCGGCGTCTTAAAATTCGACGATGTGTAAACATTTTGTCATTAGCGCGGGGAAAATGCATCACATTCCAGATCGGGAAGTGTACGACATTCCTTTGGCTGAATGGTTCATCATCCTTGGTTGGGGGGGGGGGGGGTGTGTGGCCGGAAATGGACGGATTTTAATGAAGCTTGCGAGACTTGCTTGTGGTGCGAATCGTAAAACAATTTGAGTGTGCTTTTTTTGCGAGTGTTTGTGTGGTTGATGGCGATCGTTCGATTTTATGATGGTGGCGACGCTTATACTAATGCTTTTAGCTGTAATTAGGAATGGTTCAGTTGTGGAATTAATGAGTAAAGCGAGCAGCAATTGTGAGCGAGAGATGAGAAGTAAAATTAATCTTGTGAATGATTTTTTTAATTTCCATTGAGTAAATGTATCTTAAATTAAACTGGAATAAGTGTCATTTCTGACATCTATTTTTGGCACTGTACAAATTGTTGGATCGTCGATGGTTTTCAGCGACTTAACAGTGAGGGAGAAGGTGGGATGATGTAGATACGTATGGATGGTCTGCATATATCGTTTTTGTACGGACTACCGAGTCAAGACAAGGTTGGACGAGCAACTGATGCATTAGCTGTTCCAATTGGAGGAAACTGGCATGTTTAGCTGGACATTGAATGTGACACGAAGTGATTTTACTTCCATGATCGCTATGAGGAGGTGGATTTAGCATTTCGGTGGCCCTTAGCGGAGTGGAAATTGAAGGGCTTTCGTCTTATAAATAAGACAAAATCGTATGTTGGCTGTAAAAACTGCATGATGAGGAACCAAAGGCGTGTCGCCCAGTAACGAATCAAGATCATTGGAGGCCCCAAGCGGCATGGATGTTGGGGCCCGTATGATATTCAAATGTTCAAGAGTGTTGACCGGTGAGAGGGGACGGGGAGGGGACTTATTTTTCTTTTGAGGAAGCCCGTAACGAGGCCCTTAACACCGCACCGGGCATACTTTTCCCTTACTACGAAGCTACTACTGTAAAGTTTCTAACGCGGCGCACCCTCTTACTAGATCCTTTGTACCCCAGCTGCCAGGGCTCTAGGCGACCGCCTACTTCGCCCACCGTTAAATCCGCTACTGACTTTAACAAAGATTGGCTTAAGCTAGCTGTACTTTTGAGTAGTTTAAAATCATTTCATTTGCCGAGAAGAATATTTTCCGCTGGTGTTCGTATCGTTACGCTACAAAGAAGAAATTCTTATGCAACAAAAACATTGTTAAATCATCGATAAATTGCTCATTTTTGTTTCGATCGGGGCGTGTAGGGTATCGTTGGAAGCGTCTTTAGGCCACGTATCTTTTTGTAGAACTTCCCAATCCGATCCCTCCACACTCACGTCCAGTTATTTCGGAAAAACGACAGTATTACCGTTAAAAAATCAACGATCAACGACATACCTTTGGAAGCGTCTTTCAGCCACTTTTTGTATCGTTTAGTAGAGTGACTCAATCCGGACACCAGGCAGCTGTGCGGGTTCCCTGGGAAGTCATTTCGGCTGTTTAGGGCCACCGTGGATGGAGTGCAGTGCACGATTACAAGTTCCACCGGGGTCTGAGGCTGGTTGACGGATTCTTCTGTTTGTTGTTCGCTCTGGAAGGTGAACCTGTGCCTTTTGCGACAGGCTCCGCCAATGACATTGACATCATCGGACCGACATCGAGGGTGGTGTACGAGGTAGATACCCAACTGAAACGTGAGGAGCGTTTGCAGAATCAGCTATAATGGAGCTAGGCGAAGATCAGATGCAGCCATGGATGGAGATATATTATGTGATTGAGAAATATGCCTTTAGGCGTTGGCTTAAACAAGATAATGAACAATTGAAATTGACTTAAAAAAAAGACTTTTATGATGGGTTACAAAAGCATTTACACTTAGAACGCGTAGAATGGTGTTGATAATTAATAGGGCAAACATTCGTTTGTTAGGGTTGCACCATTGAACAGCGTTTGAAACAAGTGATAAATGGATGCGACCGCAACGGAGAGCTGTTTTATGAACAAATTAAGCAAATGCTGCAAATGAATGATAACACTCTTTAAAGGAATGCTTTTCTTGACTATTGTCATCAACAAGCTCGACAACTTTGTTTCCATGCCCATGTGATTTGGTCGCTGGTGATAATTGAGTAGTGGACTTAATATCAGCCAACCATTGCTTGTTCTGTTTGCTGATCTGTTTGTATGAGAACGTCATTGTAGGACCGAATCTAGGCAGTTTTAGTCTAGACTAGTGATGTACATGTATTTGCGATGGAGGAAAGACTTTGGCGAGCTGCATGGAGAAGTATAAATTCCATGGTTCTGAGAGCTTCATTTTTACAAAACTTTGGCGAGACAAGCTAAAAAGCTGAAAATAGTTCATGGTCATACCTACAGATTTTGTATTACCATCTTTTCTTCTTGACCCTTGCTAAGCTCCAAAATACAGGACTGCATTCATCCATGTAGGTTAATCCGATCTTTAGCTTCTTGACGCCATTTTTCGTCTAATATCGTTGTCAGGATATTTGCACCGTCAAACAGCTCAGCTAGCACGTGGTTCATACTTTTTCTTCAAAAACTGAGAACAATAAGCTTGGCTAACTATCCTGCTACCGCTACCAAGAGAATCCGGTTAAAGGAAGCCATTATTGGCAGTGACAGGACCTCCCGATTATCTGAACCATCGAACTAGAACGCTGATAATAAGTAAATTAGATTTTTGTTGTTTTTTTTTAATAAAGCCAAGTATCTTTTTATATTTTATACGGTTTTTGATATTTAATGCAAAATATTTAAAGTCAAATACATAAAACAACTATTTTCTTCTCCTTCTTGTTGCTTCTTAAACTTTTCAAAACCTCAAAAATTAACATAATCACACCTTTAAAAAAAACTTCCATCATGAGTGTGATTTTCATACCGGAAGCACAATGTGCCGCGGAAGCAAATCTCAAAAACTCAACTGCGCAATTTTTCGACTATCAAAAACAGCTCGACAGTGAAGCAAAGTAAAAAAAAAGCATCACTTCACCAGCCATACACGAGATGATATAGCCGGCTTATCGGTTGCTTCCTGGTTTTTTTTGGATGTGTTGTGCTGCTCGCTCACTCTCCAAGCTCTCAATCTGTTTGCCATTAAAGCGTAAGCCCTACCGGGGTCTGACTCGCTGGATGAAAGACAACAAAACACCCCCTTTTTTTTCGGTGCAATTGTGAATGCAAAATAAATATGAAGGCACACTAAAAAAAACGCAATAAAAGAAATAGAAACTCTTTCCCTAATCGATAAACAAACTCCATCTCCATCGTCACCGTGCCGCGTACATTCGTTCCCGGAGCTGATACTATGTGCTCAAGTTGTTGTTGTCGTTGCTGCTGGACAGGCCCACAGCACCCAGACAGTCGCAAAATTCGCAAATTGTTATGATATTTGCCAAGCCCTAGCCACCGCCCCCCCCCTCCTATGCACGATGCCCCGTAGGACTTTGGGAAGCAAACACGCCTCGAACCGGTTGGTCAGTATGCAACAAGTGAGGGGGGAGGGGGGGAGGGGTAACAATTGGGGAGGTGGGGTGATGAAAACATGGGGTTCGTGAAGTTGATGAAAGGGAGGTTGTTGTTGTTTGTCCGATGCTGAATGGAATCGAAGTAGTAACCCCCGTTCTCGTATCGCGGCATTCTTTCCGCTTCTCGTGGCCACTCACACACACACACACACATGCAGAAAGAATCCGCGATTAGATAAAGGCTCCGGCACGCTTAGACAGCGCGAATAGAGAGTGAGAGCGCGAATCGTACGATGGTGGCGTGGCACATGGTAGAACTGCGCACCATTTTGACCCAGTTTCGATTCACCCGTAGCAGAATCACAGAAAGCAAGGGAGAGGAGGGGGATCATATAGGGTGAGGATCACCCAGAGGAAGGTGTGGGGGGGGAGGAGGTTTATTTGCGATCGGTAGGGTGTGTGTATGCCTGTGTTTCGTATTTAAATTGAGTTCAATCTCGTTCTTCTTGATTCTGCACGTTCTGTTCTACCGCATGTTTGCTCATGACCAACTCAACGTAGGATTAAGTTGGTGTGAGTCGTTGTGTATGTGGGTATGCGTTTTTTTAATTCCATTTGTTATGAAGCGAGTAAGTGATTAGAATTTAAATGGAGCTCGTTGATGCAAGCGATTAAGAATGGTTGACTCTTGATAAGAATTACGCAAAGGGCCTTTGTTTTGTTTAGAAATATGTGTTAGATTGTGGAGAAATAAATAAAAGAATCGTTTGTTAAATCGTTTAAAGAGCGGCCGGGCGGTATAGGCGACATCAGCGCCGGTCTTTACACGGCAGAACCGGGGTTCAAATCCCATCCAGGCTGTAACACCGCAGTGAGAGGACTCACTATCCAACTACGTGGTATCGACAAGCCTAGTAAGCCATCTGATGGACGACGTGACCTTAGAGGTCGTCAAGCCAAGAAGTAGGAGTTAAATTGTTTATTAGGCTAGCTTTTAATGCTACTCGAACCATTCGGATTTCTTTAGGCCCAAATTTATTGCTGACGATTTCAATCACTAAGATGCGTGAATATATAAAGTTAATTCATTCTTTTAAAAAAACCTTTGAGTATGATTTGTATTAAGTCAATTTAACTGTTTTGTGTCGACCGATTAAGCGTTATTTTTTTCAGTAGTTCACATTACCTTTTCTTTTTTTATTATTTTATTATAATTCCTAATACTTATTGTGGCTTTCTCGCTACTTAAGCTTCGAAAGATATTCATCTTTCGTTACTGACTTTTTTAATTGAACTTGTAGGTTTAACGTAGTCTGCAGATGAGATTTGTAACCGATATTTTCATCCAGCTGGTGCTTAAATAATTACTTTAGAATTTTTCACACTTTATATTAAATGTTCAAATGGATCTTCTCCTGTGCTTAATGTTAAAGCAAATGAAAGATTAATATTTCTTTTCATTCCTGCAAAAATGGTTTTAAAATACAAATATTCAACACAAAACCACTGCTGAATAATTATTATCAAAACCAAAAACAAAATGTTGTACTACTTTCTCTTAGATATGGATATCCATATGGACTAATAAATCAATAATTAATCATTAATTAAACTTTATGTTTAGCAGCGTCAAATAAGGCAACAGAGTTCAGTTCTTCGTGCAAACTTTTCCCTTCATTTAGCGAGCTCGAGAGCCCAGAAAAGCCTGGAAGTGTTCCCTTATGGGGGAGGTGTATTTTGTGGAGAATTTCATCTAAATTTTTTCAGATGTTTGGTTGCTATGGAATGATTCCATGACATCCAAATGATGAGAAAATAGCGATAGAAAGCTAAGATGTTGGCGATCGCTGATCGTAAATGATAATTTATAAAACGAATATAAGACAGGCTTGATTTAACATACCAATCGGAATAAATATGTAAAGAAAGGTAAATTAATTTAACACCCCATTAAAACTACTTGAAGATCAATTATTTTAGCTAAGTTTTTCTTCCTCACAGGTGTGCTTAAAATTAATCAAAAACGTTTAAAAAATAGCGCCGTTGCTAATTCATCTTTGTCAAAAACGTAAACATGTCAATCTCATCGTGTAACGTCACAGCCCCACCCAAAATAAAGGGCAAAAAACAGCCATTCCTCTTCCCCTACTCTCCACAGTGGGATCAATCGTGTTAAGAAGTGGTTAAAAATAGGAACCCGGTAGAATAAATTGATAAAAAGTGTCTATTTATTAAACTGTTTACTGCCGGGCAGGAAAGAAAGCGAAATGGCAATTTCAAAAACCACGCTTTAAATTGTGCTGGTGTGCGTGCGATTGTGCTGGGGCCACTCGGTGGGGATGGTGGGATGCTTGCTTGTTTACCACGCTGCTTACCAGTGGGACAGGCAAGGATGCGGAAGGGTGCAAATGAGTGATGATGGAGTTGATTCTATCGCGCTTGGTGGTTTTTGGGTTGTGTGGGTTTAAGTTGAGCCGGTAAAACGATAATGGCTATGGTACGTTGTTTTCGCGTATTGACGCTTCTGTACGATGCTGTTTGTTGTTGTTTTCGGTTTCTTTACTTATTTTTGTGCTGATTTTTTTTTTAATTTCTTCTATTAGTTTGTGTCGGTAAACGACCTGAATGTGGCGGTGTGTTTGTGCTAGAACAGAGCTAAAGATGGTGGTCGATGTGGGGCTTGTCACGTATGCACACAAGAGACAAGACAAGCTGCTGTGCTGTGAAGCCGTCGAGCTGGCTGGCTGAGTACGATTGTACCGAGAGTCTTGAGATGGAGCATGTGTTTCAAGAAGAGCGAGACTAGGAAAGAGCGTAAACGGGACGATGAAACGCGAATGAGGGATTGGTGCTGGTGATAATCAAAACAACACTTTGGCAAACTGTCAGATATCGCGCTTGGCGTCAAGGTCGTTATTTTGTTTTCCGTTTGTGCGACCAGGGTGGCTAGGGGGTTGTTTTCGGTTTGCTGGGGGATGAAGTTGACGATATAATAACAAGGAAGGTGCCAGAAAAGAAGGGAAAAGGAAAAGGAAGGGAATTCTACGTACACAAGCACATATTGAGGAGCGCCCTCGGAAATGGACGAGGAATTTTGAGCGTGGTGAGCAGGAATGAAACGTGTTTCGCATTCTTATCAATAGTTTTGTTATTATTGTAATATAAAAGCCTTTTTGAATGCCCTTTTAACTGTCTGAATCTTCAGGAAACTATCAACCTTCAACAGCATCTTAAAAACATATCAAACCATAAAGGAAACCTGGAAATGATTTATAATTTAATTAGAATTTTGTTCCACAGATCTTCAGAACTCCTCGAATTCACAAGTCGAATGATTTATTATTATTATTTATAGTCATAAAAAAATTACTAGAGCTTAAAGAATTTAAAACGATATTTGTGCACATTACGTTTAGTAAATGATTAACCTGCGATGTACGTCAATGCTTCTAATAATTAACTTAATAATATTTAAATTTCACAATAATATACTTGAATTTAGGAGCCAAAAAGCCTACTGATAAAAATATCAAAGCAATTGACGCTCCTTGGTGTGTTGCTTCGGGTCCTAAAATATCAAAATTCAAATAAATCAGGTCGTCAAATCTTAGGTCTCCAGAAGCACCAGATTTCAACCAAATAATAATTGATCAATGTGTATATAAGTCAACTACCAAGAGTTCTAAAAAAATCTTCGAAACACGAATGCATCCTTCCTAAAGATTCCCAGCTATCAACATCAAAATCTTAAAACTCCAACTGGCAAAAAGGAAAAAAACCCGCTAAATCGCCGCTAGGCACAAAACCAAACCGGGAAACAACCAATTTGACAGTCTTCTTTCCCAAGCCCCCCCCCCCCCCCCCCCCCCCTTTGCTATCCCGACAAATGTATCGCAAAGGGCCAAATGGGAATGGGATGGATGAGGAAAAAAGGATTTAAGTTCGCAAAAGATAACGTAACGGCTAGGAACGAGTCGGGCAGTGTGTGTGTGTGTGTGTGTGTGTGTGGCTGTGGATGGGTGGCACTTGTTTGCACAGGAAATTGAATGGCAAATATTGTGACAGTGAAGTGGAAGCTTAGATAAAAGATGGCGCCAGTTAGGGGGAGTAGTGGTGGGACTAAACCTGACAGAAGCGAAACACTGCGTGCCGAACGGATAGCCGGATAGGTAGAAAAGTCATTTGTTCGTGTTGTTGCCTGGCTGCTTGGCGGGACGAGTTACACAAACTATGAAAATATTCATCTTAATAGTCCCGTCCAGTCGTCGGGCTCAAGCGGACCACACCACATATTGCCTGGAAGGATTGACCATCACACAGCGTACGCACATTCAACCAAATTCTTGTCTTAAATGTGATCGAAGCGCAGGGAAATGTTCTGTGAAAAATGTCTTTTCCTGTGTTAACTGCAGCAAAAGGGGTGGAAATCGAAACAATCGTCAACCAGAACAGTGTTACTATTTGAACAATTTATTTTCATTTCACCAGCTCGATGGCGCTTCCTTTTCCGGTATGCAGGAAAAACACACCCGTCCTCCTGTTCAACGGGTCTGCTAAATTGTGTGGCTTTCAAATTTTATGACAAACTTTTCCCAATGCTGATCGTTATCTCGCGCTAGAGCGCAATGGTTCCGATGCGGTGGAAAAATCGATTTTCCCTTAATGTTTTACAACCTTGCTGTGGATTAAAGACCATTCCTTACCGCACAGTGGGTTGTGTGGAGACAGAGCACGTGGCACAGCGGCAAGCTGTTTGCATTTGCTGACGATATGATTAAAGCATCGCGCTTTGTCGATTTCTGTTTCTTGGAAAGGTGGTAAAATGGATCTTGAAGTAAAACTTGCTTTTTCTTTGTTTAAGCGCGGAATGGTTGCAAGCGAAAGTAAACTAATCCTTAATCGGGTTTTCACACATGGAGGCGCCTGGTGTTTTGTTCGGCATCGAAGAGAAGATCACGTGTTGGGGATGTGTAATATGCGAAGGGGCGGTTTTTTTTTACCAAGAATTGAGGTCCTTGAATTAAAGGCGAATGTGTTTGCTAGTCTACAGAACACATATTTCTCTGCATCCGCCAGCGAATGCAACGGAGAGAGCACGTTAAAAGCTCGAATCTGTCACCATAAACGACCAGCATCACACGCGCTCGCGTTCGTTGGTGGCGAAAAATGTAATCTCATCTCATTTCCACCGCAAACGATGTATCATCGCTGGTGCTGGTTGTGGTGCCCCGGTAAGGTGGCAGCACATTAATCGCCCTGATGGCTACGTAAAAGTGCGACGACGATACACACACACACACACGATGTGTTGCGAAATGAGTTTTGACTCGTTTTGCGTATCGTTTTGGAGTTTTTCCCTACTTGCTGTGCATCGTACGTTCTCAAGTAGCGTGCGCTTGCTTGCTGGATGGATGAGGATTATTTTCCTGCTTGCCTTCCCGTTGCTGGTCCTTAACTCATGCAAAAAGCAAAAAGAAAGAACGGAGCACTGTGAATAAGAAAGATGGAACCATAAATTGATGACAGATTCATGACGCTGCTTAGCAGTTTGCTGCCGTGCGAACGCTTTTCGGGGAAGTGTGTGATGTGAGTGAAAGGATGTTAAAAAGTATGATCGTACGATAATTGAGCATCACGTTTGGCTGCCTGTGAGAGATTGTGCCGGGCTGGGTAATGGATGCCGAATTACAGTGATGGTTGCTGGATGCTAGGAAATCTGCAGTGCCAAGCTAAGCGTTTTCTAAAGATAACGTGAAAGGAGAGCTAGAATTTTGGTGATTTCTTTTTTTTTTAAAGATTGCTTTGAAGGATTTTCTTTTCTCAAAAAGAGTGGAAATGTTTTTGCTGGAGTCTACCGGGACGAATACTGGATGATACTTACCGATAGATAGTTTGATGTTTCGGTAAAAAATCCTCTTTGAAGTTTTCGTAAAGTGCCCCAGCTAGGATTAACATTTTTATATTGTAAAAGTAACCATTCAAAGAATACTCATATGTTTAGGGACTCTTAAGTGATAGTTATGGACTGCTTTTAACGGGTTGAAGCAGCGAGAACCTAAAGCAATTTTAAATCAATTTTATTCGTTATAATTTGCAGACAAAGTAGATGAAGATCAGAATGTTTGTCAAAATTGCATTGAAACAGATAGATTGAAATAAATGTTTGATATTATTTTTTTGTAAAATTAAAGATTTATTGAAACCATGAGCTCTGAGACTCCATGAAAAAATATTTAACAAAGCAATAGTCCTGAAGAAAGCAATATCTTCTTAATAAAATGACACAATTTTAGCTTTGGTTAAAAATTAAGATTAAAAATTTAGTTCAAAATTGTAAGTAGATTGCGCTTTACATTGTTAATAGTATAAGGCTTCTACTATTTTATCAATGTAAAAATCTGGGTTTAACGTTTTCTCATGCTTTTTTTTAATGTTTACAGTAAAATACACTACAGTCACTCATCATTTACATAGTGATGGACAATATAATAAAACTACATTAAAATACGGCCTTCAAACGATTGCTTCCAATTCTTCTAATACAAGTCAATGTACGAAAATGAGGTTAAAAAACCCAATTTAGCTCATCAATTTTGCAAAAAAAATAAATTACGATCGTAAATACTCGGGACAATGCAAAAAATAAGCTAGAAATTACTTATCGATTGTTTGTTTATGACTTAGAATATTTTAAAAATGGTACTGAAAATGTTCTTTATTAAAATAGAGCTTGCAATCATTTCTTAACTTCAAATAGCAGTAAAAAGGAATGATTCATCTCGCATGGCAGCGGTGGGATTCGAACCCACGCCACCGAAGTGACTGGTGCCTTAAACCAGCGCCTTAGACCGCTCGGCCACGCTACCTCGGGTGGGAAGACACCGTCCCGATTCTATCGCGTTGCATGTCTGCTCTCGCAACGTATTTTCGTCTTACGCATCACCACCCACCCCCTGCCGAAACCACTGGCTCCGTCTTTCTCTCTCTCTCCTCCCTCTATTGTAAGTAAATCCACAAACGCTAAAGATATCTATCAGCAAGCAAACGTTCTTCTTAGCGCTTCTCCGATTGCGGACAGTTGTTTGTTCGTGGCCGCTCGTGGCACGACCCCCCCCCCCCCCCCTCCCTGCTACTGGTGGACGCACCCGATACAGACACGCACGAGCTTCATGTTTATCAGTAAACAAGCACTCCAATTATCGAAGATTCGCTCCACACGTATTAAACAACGGTTTTTCGGAAAATTATGTGTGTGTGTGTGTGTGTGTGTGTGTGTGTGCCTGTGATGGAGCAGGAGAGTATGATTTAATACGTAACATGTGAGCGAGAGAGAGAGAGAGACTTTACAAAGCAAGAGAAGCAGCACAGATGATGTTTGACTAAGCGCTTATCTCTCGTTGTTACTCCATTTAGATCACTCGTTTAAAGCCAAAGAGGGACGGAAGGGGTTGGCTGGTTGGTTCAGCAGAGGGTGGTGCTGGTGGTGTGACGCCATCCCACCTATCCCACCCATTATGCAAGTGGCATTGCCCAGCCATCGACAACATCCAACAACATTCGCGCTTATCTGCCTTTGGTTCTACATTGCTCTGTTCTCTTCCGCAATTACACGAACACACACACACACCTCCTTCACCCTTACCCTTTATCACCCTTTTCCCCCATTGCTGATAAATGGCTCAATAAGGCTATGTACATCTTTCTTCTCTTTCCAACGTCGGCAGCATTGGTGTGGTAAGCAAAGTGTAATGCACCGGCCGTAAAGAGCTTCGAAATTGCATAATAATCGATGCGTGTGGATGCAGTTTTCGATTGCATTCTACCGAGCGTGTGTCGGAGTAGCTAACCGTACCAGAGCTGTGTGTGTTTGTGTGTGCGTTGGGATGAAATGTATTCGACGGGCAGATTATCTAGCGATTGAATAATATCTCGCCGGAATGGGGAATGGCGCAAATAAAATGCATAATGAAGTCAGTTTTCCAAGCCACAAAACATGCGTTCTCGGGTTGTTTTGGTGCATTGTCCCGTTCAGCTGCTTGTCAGTAAACAATTTTTTGAGGTGATATTGGGCAGTGTAGCGCGTACAAATAAATGGAAGATGAGGTTTAATTATGTTGAAAATCTGGTATTTGTATCAGTCACACCGGTACGCGTGTAGTAGTTAATGATGTTTGGAAGGTAGACAATTACTGCCACATAATAATTTTCTATCGATTGGATGCATTTTTTCCTGCAATGCTTGTGCTTGATTACGATTGTCCGTGAAAAAAACTATTTACACTTTTATTTTGTATTTACATTAGCTTGGTGCGTGCTTTCGTTTGATAAGACACAAATAATCAATAATAATTAAAAGTGAAAAGAGTATTGAAGCATGAATTTTAATCCTTTTTTTATATAATATATAATACAAATATAATTTTTCTTATTTTAATTTATTTATAATATTTTATTATATTAATTCTATTCCTTTTATATATTAATATATTAATTTATATTATTATTCCTTTTTATTATATTTTAATTCTAAATTAAAAAAAAGGTATTATTAAAGAATCTTAATTATTTATTTCAGAAAAGAATAGTTAAAAACAACATAAAGAGTTTAGCTTCAAAACAACATAAAGAGTTTAGAATGGATTTTAGAAATGTGACATAAAATTATACAATACTGTTTGCATGAAAATTGCAAAAAAATATTTTTATTTCTCATAAATTTATTGTTTATGTTTGATCTGTCCTAAAAAAAAAATCATTTAAATACAATAATAAAAACCATGACCTTGAAAATATGATAAATTGGCGGTTCAAAACTTAAGGTACCAATAAACATTAACACAACTTAAGGTGAAGCCTTAAGAATATAAGCTATAATATGTTAATTTACTTTAATTGTGTTATGTGGTTCCATGCTTATTTTCGCTATCTCTTTGTTTTCCATACTTTTATTTGGTTTTATATGAGTTCGTTTTTCTTGTTTTGAAGTTACTCTTTCCCTTGTTGTCTCTTGATTTGTTTTTTTTAATCATTTTGTTCATTTAGTTTTTTATTGATGTGTTCTTAATTTTTGTTCTTTTTTATCTATTGCTTATTTCGTTCAATAATTTCTCATTCTCATATTGTTTAGTATTTCCTTTCTTTTATATTATTTTCATATGTTTAGTAGACTATTTGTTAAATAACTTTGAGTATAATTTTGTACCGTTTGTAGACTTTAATTTTGTGTGTTTAAAAAATAATATTTTATCATTTATTTGTTATTGTCGTTTTTTTTTGTTGGTTTTTAGTTTTTGAACGTTTTTTTCTATTTTTTGCAAATTATTTAAGATTTTATTTTAATTTTCATACATTTAAACCCTTTTCTAGTAAATTTATTTATAGCCTACTATTAATTTGTTAGTTTTACAAGTCGCTCTTAAAAGAAACATAAATCTGCATAATGTTATCCACCGATAAACATTCCAACAGTAATCGTGCGTGCCGGATAACGTGCCAAGCTCTTCGCATGTTTTCTGGTGCTGTAGCGTTTTGTTAACCACACAAAATACCGTTCGCGATTGATCACAGCATGGCACAGCAGCACAGCAAATCCCCGTTGCGTGATTGCCCGAACCGTTTTCATTTAAATAAACGTGCTCTCCCGTGTCCGATTGGATTAAGGTGAGATGCCAACGTACAAAACACCTTTTCCAACGTCATCATCATCATCAACGGCACGATCATCAACCTCCACCAGCATATCGGCACACATCATCCAGCAGCAAATGATAAGCTGCTGTCTCGCTATCTGCCCGTCGTTCTCCCGCCCGGATAATCCTACCGAAAGCGAATCGAATTCCGTTTGCATTCAGCAGCAGCACGGATTAAAAATGGGAAACAAACCCTCACCCGTTTTTTTTGTTTTTTGAATAAAACAAGTAATGAAAATAGCTGCGCACTCACCCTCCCAATGTTTGTGTGCCTTTTGTTCGTTGTGTGGCACAAAACAAAAGCGTCTAGCGTTGTGTGTGTGTAGAGGAGAGGGTTGTGTCGGTCATAGAGTGTACATTTGTTGTGTGGTCATTGTTATTGTGGGTGAACTCCATTTTTGGTGATGGCTGCCCCATAATGGCAAACCCCTTTTTTCCGAGTAGCTTCAACATGCGCTTCGGGCCACGTGCAAACAAGCAGCAGTGCCATTGGCGGGGCCAAACGATGGGTTTCATGATGAATTTAAATAAGCGATTAATTGTGATACAAATTCGTTTGGCGGTGGAATAAACAAAGTTAGTAACGCAAGCGGTGATAAAGTAGCTAGCGGAAAACGGGGAGCTCGGTGGAGAAATGTAAAACGCTTCGAGCGATTAAATTAGATCATCTTTCAGCTGGGATCTGTGTTCGTGCACGGCCATGTGGTGACCGGATCATGATGGGCCAGAAGCGATACGGAGCGACAGATTAGCGTGTTGTTGTTTCCACACGTGTACTCCGTGCGTTCCACATATGGGGTGCTCGGGCCTATATACGTGTGTTTGTTGACTGATCGCGTAATGAGGATTGATTACGGTTTCAATCTTGTAGCATGGGTAGCGCTGGAGAAGTTGAGCTCGTGTAGGTTGAAATTTGGATGATTAGGAAATAAACAAGAAATTTTCTGTTAAATAAATATTCTCTTAGAATCATCGCCATGTTCACTAACATTACGAACAATTTCAGTAACGTATCTTGCTCAAAAAAAATCCAATGAGACTAACAGAAGCAAAATGCATCTTGAAAAACATCCATATCCATGTGAGATTTTGAGAAATCAAAACTATCGGAATGTTGCGTCGGTTGGCTACGGATTTCCGCATTTTCTTGGGTTTACTGCTCGTTGTTGCGCTCGTTGCAGGAGTATGCGTCAGTAATTTTCTCGCCTACTACCATCACAGCTGCGTCTCGAGTTGATCGTATCCAGAGGACCTTAACGCGGTTTGCTATGCGCAAATTATTTGAAGGTACTGGCACCGGTCTAGCTTCTTATCCGTTACGTTGTCGCCTGCTGGGTATATTACCATTAAAAACCCACTCCTACTCTCCGTCGACAATAAGTGGAACGCTCCGATCGGACTAAACCTGAACGAGTTATCGTCGATTTTCCACGGGAATGTTTTGATTTTTCCTCAATAACTGGGTGAGGGGGTGAAGGGATCGGGTTGAGGTGTTCTACAAAAAGGTGGAAAGCTCAAAGACCCATCCAACGGTATGCCGAATGCCAAGCTTGGACCAGGAATTGCCGAGTTATTGCCGATTTTCCACGGGAATGTTTCGGTTTTTCCTCAATAACTGGGTGAGGGGGTGAAGAGATCGGATTGTGGTGTTCTACAAAAAGGTGGACGGCTCAAAGTCCCATCCAACGGTATGCCGCATGCCAAGTTTGGACCAGGAATGGCCGAGTTATCGCCGATTTTCCACGGGAATGTTTTGGTTTTTCCTCAATAACTGGGTGAGGGGATGGAGGGATCGTGATGTGATGTTCCACAAAAAGGTGGACTGCCCATTATCGCATCCAACGGTGGGTCATTCATCCCGATCGGACCAGGAATGACCGAGTTATCGCCGATTTTCCACGGGAATGTTTTGGTTTTTCCTCAATAACTGGGTGAGGGGGTTAAGGGATCGGATTGAGGTGTTCCACAAAAAGGTGGACGGCTCAAAGACCCATCCAACAGTATGCCGCATGCCAAGTTTGGACCAGGAATGGCCGAGTTATTGCCGATTTTCCACGGGAATGTTTCGGTTCTTCCTCAATAACTGGGTGAAGGAGTGGAGGGATCGGATTGTGGTGTTCTACAAAAAGGTGGACGGATGACAGACGCATCCAACGGTAGGTCATTCATCCTGATCGAACCAAGATTGACCGAAATATCGCCGATTTTCCACGGGAATGGTGGGTTTTTCCTCAATAACTGGGTGAGGGGGTGGAGAGATCGTGTTGAGGTGTTCCACAAAAAGGTGCGCGGGTCAAAGACCCTTCTAACGGTATGCGCAACGTCTAGATCGGACCAGGAATGACCGAGATATCGCCGGGTTTCCACGGGAATGCTACTGGCGGAATTTCCCAGGGGTTACTGGAAAATCCCCCTTGGTCCCCTTCTATAATAAAAATCACGTTTTGGAGGTCTTTTTGAAAGATATTTAAAGAAAGAAACAAAAATGAGGATAAAAAGTTAAAAGTGAAAGGCGCCCTTAAAATGTGCCAGAAAAATATTTGTCATCTCGGAAAGAAAATTATTTTCTGGCCACTTTTAAAATTTCCATTTGCTACCTCCTCGGATTCATGCTCTCCTGTTACTCCTGGTCGAATTTTGCCGCATAAAAATTTCCAGATTTTTGCACAAATTTCCAGATTTTTGCCACAAAATCCGACCAGGAGCAACAGGAGAGCATGAATTCGAAGAGGTAGCTCAGGTCGCCGAAAAATTTCCAAAATCGGTTTTAAAATCCAAAGTCAGTTTTAAATTTGGGTTGGAAATTTTAAGTCTGAAATTCAACTTAAATTTTTACCTCGGGATTTTATAATTGATTTTGGATTTTAAGATTGAATTTGGAAATTTTAAGCCGATCCGAGCTACCTCCTCGAATTCATGCTCTCCTGTTGCTACCAGTTACTCCTAGTTGGAAAATTGGTTCGAAATCGGCGAAATCGTCCTTGGACCGCGCCACTGCCCCCCCCCCCCCCCCCCCCCGATCCCTCTACAAACCCTTCAGTTAATCCAATGGAAAATTGACGATAACTCAGCCATTCCTGGTTCGATCAAAATGTACCGCATACCGTTAGATGCGTCTACGGTCCGTCCACCTTTTTGTAGAACACCACAACCCGATCCCTCCACCCCCTTACCCAGTTATTGGGGAAAAACCCAGCATTCCCGTGGAAAATCGACGATAACTCGGTCATTTCTGGTCCGATCGGGATGATTGACCTGCCATTATATGCGTCTATGGTCTGTTCACCTTTTTGTAGAACGCCACAACCCGATCCCTCCATCCCCTCATCCAATTATTGAGGAAAAACCAAAACATTCCCGTGGAAAATCGGCGATAACTCGGTCATTCCTGGTCCGATCGAGATGAATGACCTACCGTTGGATGCGTCTATAGTCAGTCCCGCTTATTGTGGAACACCTCAACCCAATTCCTTAACCCCCTCACCCAGTTATTAAGGAAAAACCAAAACATTCCCGTGGAAAACCAGCGATAACTCGGTCATTCCTGGTCCAAACTTGGCATGCGGCATGCCGTTGAATGGGTCTTTGAGCCGTCCACCTTTTTGTAGAACACCACAACCCGATCCCTCCACCCCCTTACCCGGTTATTGGGGAAAAACCCAGCATTCCCGTGGAAAATCGGCGATAACTCGGTCATTCCTGGTCCGATCGAGATGAATGACCTACCGTTGGATGCGTCTATAGTCAGTCCCGCTTATTGTGGAACACCTCAACCCGATTCCTCAACCCCCTTGCCCAGTTATTAAGGAAAAACCAAAACATTCCCGTGGAAAACCAGCGATAACTCGGTCATTCCTGGTCCAAACTTGGCATGCGGCATACCGTTGGATGGGTCTTTGAGCCGTCCACCTTTTTGTACAACACCACAATCCGATCCCTCCACCCCCTCACCCAGTTATTGGGGAAAAACCCAGCATTCCCGTGGAAAATCGGCAATAACTCGGCCATTCCTGGTCCGATCGGGATGATTGACCTACCATTATATGCGTCTATGGTCTGTTCACCTTTTTGTAGAACGCCACAACCCGATCCCTCCATCCCCTCATCCAATTATTGAGGAAAAACCAAAACATTCCCGTGGAAAATCGGCGATAACTTGGTCATTCCTGGTCCGATCGAGATGAATGACCTACCGTTGGATGCGTCTATAGCCAGTCCCTCTTATTGTGGAACACCTCAACCCGATTCCTCAACCCCCTCACCCAGTTATTAAGGAAAAACCAAAACATTCCCGTGGAAAACCAGCGATAACTCGGTCATTCCTGGTCCAAACTTGGCATGCGGCATACCGTTGGATGGGTATTTGAGCCGTCCACCTTTATGTGGAACACCACTTTCCGATCCCTCCACCCCCTCACCCAGTTATTGAGGAAAAACCCAGCATTCCCGTGGAAAACCAGCGATAACTCGGTCATTTCTGTTCCCATGCCGGCGTTCGGCATACCGATGGATGCGTCTTTGGGCCGCGCACTTCTTTGTCGAACGCCTCAACCCGATCCCTTCATCTCCTACCAAGTTATTGAAGAAAATTAAAAGCAATCCCGTGGAACTCCGTCAGATTTAATCCGATCCTGGCAAGCGGCATACAGTTGAATGCGTTTTTGAATCACGCATCTTTTTCCGGAACGCATCATCCCAATCCCTGCACCCTCTGCCCAGTCATCGCGGGAAAACGGAATCAAATTGTGGTGCAAAATTGTTCCGTTCGGAGGGAGAAAATATTTTACAGGCAAACAAAATTGAAATTATAATAAAACATTATTTTCTCATTATTTTTTAAAATCAATGGAAAAATACGAAGTGCCTTAAATAATTTGTTGCAATTGGCTGCTCAGCTATACATTATGTTGAGAAAACTTCGCTTCAAGATAAGCAAGCTATCACAACAGTAAAAGAAATGGAGTGTTTATCAGCGTGTCCCATTGAAGCGTCATTTATTTCAAGTAGACGTTATCTAATCTTTCATTCAGAAATTCTTAGCAAAAAAAAAACAATTTCACATAAATTTTAAAGCGATTCAGATCTTGACACAAAACAGGAGCTAGCGAGTATTCTTTGTTCCGTTTTCGGGACACTAATGGTTGGAAAACCTTTAACCACACAGCTTTGTCCACACTCGCTTGCTCATCTCGAGCTAGAGTAATTGCCCTGCGAAGGATACAATATCCCACCGTACCGTATCCGCCCAGTATTTATGCACACATTTCACCTTCTGTACCTGTTTTGCTGAATGTAATCTTTTAGATAGCTAATAAATTTTCCTTCTAAGGATACCACCAAGGCACACACCAACTGGTGTGCGTTTTAATTGCCTAGAGCACAATGTTCACCACAGCGCTCGGTGTAGTAGGAAAACGTCTTGAAGGTGGTTCAAGACTGTGGATGCATCCTTGGGAAAAGAAAACATCGTGGACGACTACTGTAAGATTTTAAGCTCATTTGAATTGTTGTGGCAGAAGTAATACGCCATTATTGCTTGAGCAAACTGGGGATGGGATCTGTTTTATTGTTCACCTGCATCTTCTCGCCGCTTGGTTTAGTGGGGAAGTTCTCATCGGAGTTGCCGAGGAGAGTTTGGTAGGCGTGCAGTGTAGCAGTACACATAAGGACAATTCTTTTGCGTTTCCAATACCGAGGGACACAATTTTATGCTCCCAAGCGGTAGGGTAGCGTACCGTACCGTAGTTTAATGATTATTGATACGGTTATAAACGGAACGCTACGCGGGCTGGAGGAAGCACCATCGTTTAGTGGTTCGTTTTAATCCATTATGGTGCTCTGTTTGTTTTAATGTTTTCGGCAGTAAATCGAAGGTATTTATTTTATAGGCCAACCAGCCGAACCGACCATACCCTCTCAGTGACGGTAACGATTTTCCGCTGACCACCCGGCGGACCACCGTTTGAAGTTGATGCCATCGTAAGCGGCCGGACAGTAGCCGGAAAGCAGCATGATTTACGGCGCCACCTAGCGGTCGGCGAATGTACGCGGGGATTGCTAGAACTCGAACGAGAATCGTCGCACGGAGGGATGTGTGAGCGTTTCTCTGCTTCTTGTGCACACCCAAAAGTGGATGAAATTAAACGAGAATAGCCGCCCCATTTTGAAGGCAGGCTGGCCAAAACTTGCACTACGCCACGCATTTATTGTGATTACCTTAATGAGCCGGTATTATCTATCGTAAATTATTTTATGACTCCTCGATTAATGCTTCAGTTTCCTTTTGGTTCGCTTCTTCATCGTTTCTTCGCATTCTTCTTGCATCGGACACCGAGTACCTTCCTGTGACAAGGTGAGAAGCAGTAATTAGCCAACAGAAGCGTCATGGGACGCCCGGCGCATGGCGCAGTGGGCAATAAAAACTCTTAGCAACCCACTCTCATCGCAAAACGACGATGGCCGGGGCCGAAAAGTAATCGAGAATCAATTCTTAATTAAAGCAATCGTGCTGAAACGGCTTCGGATGCGGATGTATCTGCTCTCACGCATCTGGGGACACATCTTAGGAGTCGTTCTGCAATTGCGTTCTCCTGAAATTGATGGCTATTTTGCTTGTTGCTCTCTACGCTTACGCAGACTTCTGGTGTTTGGCACTGTGTACCGCATCCGAGTTGTTATGGTGATTATTGGCAAGGGATGTAAGGGAACGTGTTGGATTTTGGTTTAAATCAGCGATAAGCAGGCGTGTAACGGAGGAGCCAGGTTTACATTACACGCAGGTTTAGCGTAATCATGATCGAGAGGTAGATAATAAAATTCGTAGAGGGAGTAGCGTTAGCATCAACGGGTTCCATGGTGTAATGGTTAGCACTTTGGACTCTGAATCCAACGATCCGAGTTCAAATCTCGGTGGAACCTACTGGTGATCTTTTTTTGAAGGTGCAGGTTTTTAACTCACATTGGGTAAGTACTTAATTTTGAAACATAACTTCTCGACTCTCAAATCTCGGGACTCTCACTTCAATAATTGATAACGTAATCTGCAGCAAGGGTATACATTGTTTTCTTTGATAGATGCACTGCGATTAACACGGTTAATACAGACTTATTTGATTGCACATCTCTTTATAAAACTTCTTTTTAATTTTGAACTTGTTTGGGTTAATTCCATCCTTTGTTTTAATGATTTGTTTGACGGTTTCTAATGTTTGCTTATTTTTTAGGCTTTTTCACTCTATTTTGTATTTTCTTTTCTAAAAAACATGTTTATTTGCTTCGCCACATGGTTTTCTTAAAGTTATTTTAAACTTTATTATGCTATAGTCTTATACAGAGTGTTTTATTCTTATTTAGTGACACAAAATGATCAAAATTAAATAATAGAATTAATGCTTTTGTATCCATTTGGATTTGATTTTATTTTTTATTTTGTTTTTAGTTCATAATGAACATTTCATAGTTCTCAATGTTATTTTTACATATCATTTCTTTTTATCAGAAACAATTGACGCAGGCTTTCTGGTTTGTGACTTATTAATTTCGTAACAGATTTTTAAAGATTCAAATGTTTTTTCAGTACATCTTTAATTCTACTTTTTTCATTCTTAAACACACAGAGTGTTGAAAGTACTCTTGCAGATATAAAAGGGTCTAATCTTCTTCTTTGTTCATCCTCAATACCAATGGTAAAGGACCAATAATTCGCAAATAAAACAAGCATTCCTTCTCCATCGAGTGCTCCTGCAATAAATTGATAATCAACGCCGGATTGTACCATAGAACCGTCACAGCCCGGGCTCGGGTGCAGTTCAGGGACAGACGAGAGTACGATTGGACTGGCTGGATTGACTTCCTGTGCCCGCTCGAAGACGATAACCGGTTACAGGAACTCAGAGACTTGGGCCAGTAATCTACGGCTACCGGTCCGAACTGGTTCCCTCGCTGGCCGGTGAACAATGGCTGATAATGGCAATGCTGGACTGGGCCTAGAAGCAGAACCGTTTGGAGGTAATGTTTGTGTAATAAATTGTTGGTTTGATTAGCGTTTGTTTGATTTGCAACCAGGCGAAGTATGGTACGGGGAGGTCCCACCAGGTCAACGGTGCTATCAACCACAACAAGCCGTCTGGTTGGATGATTACGTCAATGTGATTGGATTAGAATTGCTTTACTTTTATGCCATGCCGTGAAGGACCTCGCACTGAAAAGCTTGTCCAAGTTATTGCTATTAAAATCTCACTTCGAATAGATGTGAACAGCGGCGTTCGATAGCAAATATGCTTAAAATCTTGACAGATAAGAGAGAGAGAGGGGGAACAAAACAACAGATCACCACAAAATCCTTGTGATTCCGTGAGTTGGGCTGTTACTTATCATGCTACAAAAATATAAAAAAACGACCTCATTGATTCGTTTCATTTGCGTCACAAATCTCAACCCCGGCAATCATCGCGTGCATGCTAAAAATATGTTGCTTTTCTCGCAAAAATTTCATCCCGCCAGCGCGATAGTGCAAGAATTTCGGCGCAAAAATATGACGCAACAATGGAATCGTGTTGAATCAGCATCAGCCTCAACAGCGGCACAAGAAGAGTGCCACTTTATTGTGTGTTAGTGTGGCTTGTCACGACGACGAGTCAAGCGAGAAGCGCTTTGCCGCGCATTCTATTCCTGGTTTGATACGGTGCACTAACGGTTCGGTATGGTTCGATCAGGATGAAAAAGTCAAGAAGTTGCTTCGATTATATTTTTAATGTGCTGTCGAGGATGACGCTTTCTTGACCAGGGTCTGGCTTTTAAACGAGGTGATTAAGTGAGAGTTGGGCGTATCGCGATACGTCCCGAGCGTAGATTGTGGCACTGTTCGCAAGCTGTTTCCGTGGTGTAGTGGTTATCACATCCGCCTAACACGCGGAAGGCCCCCGGTTCGATCCCGGGCGGAAACAGGAAGCTTTCTTTTGGAAATTTTATATGTTTTTCATGCCTTTTTTTGTTGAAAGCCTTATTTTCACGAGGGAAACTTTAACAATAGGTATTGAGTCAAATTAATAATTAAATAAAACAATAGAAACACTTCAATTAGTCCTGCAAGAAAATACAAATAAATAAGATCTGTTCAAAAATATATTAACAAGAAAAAAGAATATTTAAAAAAAAAACAAAACAAAGTAAAATAGAAAAAAAACCGAACTTAATAAAACACAAAAGAAAAGTAGAGTAAATAGTATGATAGTATGAAAATTAGTAAAATGGCTTAAATTTCGAAACATAAATAAAAAAAAATAAATCAATTAAATTTTTTTGGAGAAGTAATAGAAAATTCAAATGTAAAATAACTAAATAAAATATGAAACACAAAAATGGAAAAATAGAAGTGAGAAAAATGATCATAAGACAAATAAAAAATTATAAGAAAAACAAAAAATATGTAACAAACTAGTGAAATAATTTCGTTTTGTTAAAATAACCTCTTCTTGTATTGGGTTTTACTTTTTTTTTTTAGTTCGATTTACACGTTTGTAATGTTGGAAAGATTTTCTTCATATTATATTTTCTTTCTATGCTCAGCCATCTTATCCCAATCGGCCATCGAATTACACGACACGCTGTCTATTATTCTTTTCACTGTAAATAAAACTCTTCTAAACGCTTCGAAAGACAATCACAAAATCCTCCTCAAGGACAATTGCGGTCCGCGCGTACCCTCAGCTCAAGCAAGTTGAAAGAAAAACATTTAACGAACGAACCAGGGACGCACATAAATCCATCCCAACAGTCAACCGAACCGTATCCGAAGCTTACTTTGCTAATCAAATGCAAACGCATTTCACTTTGTTTGGCTGAGGCAAAACAAAATAACCCATCGTGCCACGACACAATGGTGCCACGCTGCGACACAACCCAAACTGTCACCGGATGATGGTCTAAAATAACACCGAACGGGCTTGGATTTGCGGCGAAGTGGTTGCCGAAGCAATCGAACTAAACCAAGCGCACCTGGTTAGCGCGCCCTGCAATTAATTGTGCACAAAGAGATTGGCCGTGTAATGTAGTGCTTCTTAAACGGTTCGGTGCGTACCCGGTTCCGGTAATGGATCCGGTCGTCCGGAACTAATCGCCACGCCACGCGAGTTTTGGAGCGAACTATTTTGTGCGTACAATGTGTTCTACGCAGTAACAGCACTCACAAGGACACTGCAAGGACTTGGCACATTCGCTCTCGGTGGTTCCCTTTGCAAAGGGGTACGGAGTCATCATCTAGGCCGTGCCGGGCTTAATAGAACGCATGTTTATTTATGCTACCCTATGCTGCGACAGCTTCCTTCCGAAGCCACAGTAGCATGCTGGTGGTTCCGGTTTTCTTCCATCAGTACGCGAGGCAGGGTCCTGGTGAAGAGGGATAAAAATGTCAATTAAAATCTTGCAAGAATGTTGCCAGGGTAACAAGAGGGTTTCAGCGTAACCTAATGGGAGCGTTTTTGCGTCGCGAGTAACTTTGATCCGTTTTGTGATCCGACACATTCCTTTCAATTTCCCATCTGCCCATCTGACGTGTATCTATCTGGCGAAACCACATCAAGCAGGACGACGATCCCCCAGCATCACCAAATGAAGTACCTTTTATCGATGATGGTATGACCGCGTTTCGGGGACCGTTGATATTGTGTGCAAATATGACAACACGAACTGCTACTTCGAAACAGAAAGAGCGATTTACCAAAAGGATTAGGAGCTCTAGCGCAAGTATACGCACGGCATGAGTGTAAAATGAAGAGGCGCCGAGGGGATTTGGTGTTGGCGCGCTGCTCATTTCAGGTTGCCGATGGCAACGCGCGTAAGTCTTATTAGAGTCTGCTCTGTATGCTGCTCTGATTGCATTTTCCCTACGTACAGGGATAGATTTTGGCAAATTAATCCTGTCAGGGTGCCTGGCCTGCATTGTGGTTGATGGATGAATTTTCACTACGGCGGTATGATGAATCATTCGCAACATTAATGGCACTGTTTTTTAGGTTTAACTGGGGATTTTACACAATCTTTTTTGGTTGATTTTCATACTTTTTCAGAAATAAAGTAGTACTTTTGTAGTACTTATTTTGTGTATTTTTTTTTTAATTTTATCGAAAAACGTTTTATTTTCCTTTGCTCAAGGTTTCTTTTTGTATTGCCAATCATTCCTTGTTTTTGGAGATTTTTATCACCTTTGTTTGTTTCTTTCTTCGTAAAAGTAAATCATAATATTTTCATTATACTATTTATTGTTCATTTATTGAATTGTACTTTACATTTTTTATATTTTGAGCGATCTTTTTCTGTTGTTTTTTAAATTTATTTTAAGTATGACGGCTTGCGCTGCATTGTCAACGCCGCATGTGATGACTACCTGTATATAGACACGATTATTAAGACATTTCCTCCCTGTTTTTTGCCTTATCCCGGGCATGCTTGGTTGTAGGTGATTAGTTTAGTGGGTGATTGATGTCCTGGTTTATTTTGAGTATGTTCAGTTTGGCTATTGTAGTGTGTTGTGGCTATTATTTTGTTGACCTCAAGATTTGCGGGTCTGAACTGTAACAAAACAAGCAGAGTTATTTGAACGACTCGAGAATTAACCAGCCAAACACTCCGAACCCAACGCCAACGCAGCCAAACTTGTTGTGGCAAGGCTGGACTGGAGTAAAGAACACTGTACTATGGAATACGCCTTCCTCCTTTTTATGGTAGGGTTGGAATCGCCCTCGAGTACTGTTGAGCCGTCAACGAATCACCCGTGGCACTACAAAAAACACATAAACCGGATCGGATTGGAAGGATGATGGGGATACGGAATCATAGGACAAGACCTTTGTCTCTGGCGAATCAGTAAATTATCCTCATGTAGGGGAGGTCACTGGTGGGCAACACTTCTCTAATTTCAGTACCCGGTCGTCTGCCGACATTCTCGACTGCGCTCAACAAGGAGGGTCTTGCGGTTTCAAATTCCACGCAGGACCACAGAAGGTGATCCACATCGTGAAATCCGTCACCGCAGCTACACTTTTTTGTGTGATCCAGAGTTATACGCTGTAGATGAGCATTCAACGCAAAATGATTCGACATCAGTCGAGACATCATTCGTATGAACGCCCGGTCTACAGAGAGCCCATCGAACCAAGGCCGCAAGGACACTTGCGGAGAGATCGAGAAAATAAAACGCCCGAGTTCATCCGCCTTTTCCTTTCATGCTCTGCCAGCGAGACAGGAAAAATTGCTGTGGGAAACGAAGGAACTTCTGGGCCGAGATTGGTCGGTTGTAAAAAGCGCCTTCTTGGACGCCTGTTTTGGCCAGTGAGTCTGCCTTCTCATTGCCGGGAATTCCACAATGAGGAGTTACCCAAATTAGCGAGATCCTAAACGCCTTATTGAACATTGAGCCAAGCAGTTCAATGATTTTTTATGGTAAGGAAATCCTGATTCTCAACAGGCTTCGGGGATCTCAGCGTTTCAGTAGCCTTAAGGCTATCAGTGAAGATGAAGTACTGGTCCGAAGATCTCACTGCTATCATCGATAGAGCGTAAAATATTGCGGCTAGCTCTGCAGTGTAAACACTACATGGCTGCCTCAATTTGAAAAAAGCCTCGGTGGACTCGCTAAAAACACCGAAGCCAGTGCCCTCCTCAGAGGATACATAAACATACCCGGAGCTACTCTCGGGCGAATATAATTCGGTATGGTCTTAATTTCCTCGTGCAATGAGGAATCTGTTATTAAAATGGAACTGTAGTTCTCAGGAAGGGCAGCACAATTCAATGCCTGTGGAGCGCTAGGATGCACTTGTGAGTCTTTATAAATCTTAAGGATTTTGTTCTTAGAACCTGTCTCTAGAAGCGCTTAAAAATTTTCTATTATCAAGGGATTTGATACTCCACAACTGACTAGAGAGCGAAGCGACCGCAAAACGTAGTCTGAGCGGCATCACTCAGGTCATCACTTCTAGGGACATGTTGTGTGTAGATTTGTGTGTAGAAGCATATGCTTCCATATTCCAATACGGATAGTAACTTTGCCTTATACAGTCTCAGGACGTCTGATGGATGTGAGCCCCACCAGAATCCTGTGACTGTCCTTAGAAAGTTGATTCTTTTACTGCATTTTTGCACCAGATGGGTGGAGTGTGTACTCCAGGTTAGTCTAGAACTTTATTTGTATTTATGCCTCTAATTTTTGATATTTTTCAGAATCCTACAGAATCTTTCTCATTGTCCAAGGATGGTTTTTAATATTCCTTTTTCTTCTCATATTGATTAATTTTATGATTTATTTTTATTTGATCTCTTCTTCATTTTTGTTTTATCAGCAAGTAATTTTTTTAAATTTTTTGTTTGAATTTGTTAAGTTTAATAAGTTCCCTTTTTGAATATTATGAAGTAGCAAATTCAATGTTATTGTTTCATTGTTAGGTTGTGACAGAATGGATGGAATATTTCATTTTTTGTAATTTTGAAACGAATGCTGTTGCAACGTAGAATTAGAAGTTGAGAAATCACTTCAAAAAATGTTAAGTTTATTTCTAATGCTTTTTAAAACAATTTAAATTGGAAATGAAAATAATTAAACAGAATTGAAGGCTAACAAAAGCAAACAAATAATTGAAATCCCTTAATTCACTTCCTTTTTCATTCCGTGCATTACAGTATGCAAATACCACGTCATTGTACAATTTTATTTACTTTATTGTCAATCGCAACTAGCTTCAAAACTGTAACTGGAACACAACGCTGACCAACTTGTTGTTTGTTTGTGTGTGTGTGTGTGTGTGTTTTTTTTTGTCGTCTCTCGCTTTCATTTTTATGCACGCAGAGCAAAAAAAGGGAAAATACATTCCTTCTCGAATCCTAGTAACGTGCCAGTAGACAAATCACCGGAGCCCGAGTGTCAATTGACGTGCCAGTAATGACGTGCCGGAGCTTGCTAGTACACAAACGCAACGATAACAAACGCGCAAGTAGCCGGCAGCAATGGGCAGCACGATTAAACAAACAACCAATTTATCGTCCAGCTGAAAAACAAACACCAGTGCACCATTGGCAAAAGGAAAAGAGCAAAGAAGGGGCGAGAAAAGCATAAACAAGAGAGTACAGAACATGGAAATAAAACATGACAATAGATGAGGCAATTTTTGAACTGTCACACGTTGTTTGTGTTCTGTTTTCTTTTTCTATCGGCCATCCGGCCGGCATTCGCGTTTGGATGGAGGAAACTGTTTATTTTTGTAATTGAATAATTTGGAAATTGTATTACTGGATGATTGGTTAGCTCGGAGCAGTTTGGCGTTCGTTTTCGTGTGCGAGTTTGTGTCCTCCAGTTTCCCTTGTGTGAGTGCTTTTTTTACCAAGGATGAGGTCAAAACAAATTCACCCCGCGCTATACAGATTACAACATTGCGCGAGGATAATGCGAGTGCGAGTTCACCAGCACAAGACACATCTAATTCAATTGCAGTGAGGCGTACCGCGGAGAATTTCTTGGAATAAAAAAATAGGAAAAAAAATCCAGTGGAAAATATCCACAGTAAATATGACATTTAGAAAACCTTGGTGGAGTAGTACCATCAGCCCAGCTCATAGTAGCAACGTTTACCTTCAGGCGATACTTGGCGCGAAGAAAGCCATCAACATGCTAATTTAGTTGTTGCTCCAGCCGCCGTTGCTGAACTCAGCGAAGAAGGAAACAAACCGTTACCGTCCCATACCCATCCAAGCTTTTCTATAATGGATCGCAAAATTGGGGCTGTTCTTGTAGTTGTTTTCCTGCCGGGAACAAAAAAAAAAAAGAAAAACCCTCCATTGTTTTGCACGACCGAATGTACTGTTTCCGTAAATTTAATTACTTTAAAACGCAGCTACACCGCTTGCAGTGAACACATTTTTTTTTGCTGTAACCATTTTCTTTTTCTTAAACACATTCTGCTGCCCGGGGACAGATTCGCTTCCTGTACTTTATTTTTCGCACAGTTCACACTTTAGCCTCGCCATCGCAATTAAGTAATCCAATCTTCATAAAACGCACAAAGTAATGGCCGGCATTGTGTCCCCGGCTGTTGACACCTAGTTCACTTTCTCCCTCTCTAGATGCAGCCATCTTGCCGTTGCCATCGCCATAAAGAACACACTTGTCTGTGCCTGCGACACAGCGCAACCTCCACCCAGAAATGGGGAGGAAAAAATGCGGAAAGATTGAGCTGTAAATTTTGCTTGTACAGCGCTAACTGCATTGCATCGTGCCAGGATGGTAGGGAAATTATGATGGCAAAGTTACTGCGTTCCGGTCACCGGACGTTTGTTACTTTCTTTTGCCTTGCTTGCCTCTCGGTGCAACAGAGCTCCATAAAGCCGCCAATGAATAGAAGCGAAAAAACAGGTGGCAATGGGGGCGAAGGAATGGACCATTCCGTCTTAACATCCTCCCCGCCCAACAAAACGGTTAAAGAAGCTGCCGAGTAAAACGTCGCCACTCGAATCTTTGAATGCAACTAATTGCACTTCAGTGTAATTCATTTGACGCCCCCCGTTTTCGCGAGCCTTTCGCTTCCCTTGTGCCGGACTGTGATTTCAAATAGGGCAGGGCAGGCGACAAGAAAGCGAAACTTTTACAAGTAAGTGGTTCTTAAAACGAAGCAAAAGCACGTCTTACGCATTCTGCTGTTGGACAGATTTTTTTTTTTTTTTTTTGTTGAGAGTGGAGAAAATTAGGAATGAATTGTATGAATGCAAACTATTACTGCCACGCTTTCTTGCTACTAGGTGTTGATCAGAGCACCCTTTTGAGCACCAGAGTAATTACTTACAGTAGTATGTATGAGTGAAATACTTGCGTTTGAGGTAGAAAAGATATTATTAAATTATTAACTTATTAAATGAAACTTATTAAATGAAACGGCATCGTAGCAGAATTCACTTTAAAATCTGAATATGTTGAGCTTATAATCAATTTAAATACGCAATTAACCAATCAGCAAGTACGCAAGGTTCTTTTAAAAGTTCTCTTGTGACTTGTGACAAAGTCATCAACTAGAATAATAAATATTGTTGAGGTAAGCTGTTTCAAGTAAGTTTTAAAACTATTCTGAACCAGAGAAAATCAACCAACGGCTGCAATTCCTGATTTTAAGGTTAACGGCTCAATTAAAGCATAAAATGCACACTGATACGTCCGGTAGTACTCTACGAGTTCTGAACTATGCTGACGGAGGATGGAAATGTACTCGCCATTTGGTTGTTTGACGGTTTGGCGGATATCCTGTCGGTAGGATACGATTTTTGTGACACGTGATGAGGATGCCGGACTCACTCATGTCCCATCAGGAAGGTCCTTGACAGCGACCCGTTTGGCACGAGGCGTAGAGCAGCACAGCGTGTTCGTAGGTAGGATCTTGTGGGTCCAGACCTATTGGAGGACAGATGCAGTCAGATGTTGGAAAACTTTGTTAGATTACCAAAATCTTGTCAGCTGGAACGCTTGATAGGACTGCTCTGAGGAGATGGGTACGTATTTTAATATTCAGTCTGGTGTTAGAGAGCATCGCAGATAGAAACATCGGTGATAACATTCTAATAGCTAGTCCAGAACCTTGCATACGCTGATGATATAGACATCGTAGCTTTAAGGCTCTCCTATGTTACAAGACAGGAGATTACGGAGCAAAACCCAAAAAAAAAATGACACTGTTTAAGGTCCTGCACATAAACACGTTCTGACGCAGGATAAGTGATGCAGTTAGGCACCTTCAAAGTCGTCTAAAACTTCAAACTCAAACAAAACTATGGGCTCAAGAAGCTTCTCCACTTCTCCACGCAGCTAGAACTGTACAGCACCTTTCCCTGGACCTCAAGAGATAAATGCTCGGAACGATGTTTGGACCATTTTATGTGGAAATTCTTCACGCATTGGAGGACCCGCAATTATGGCGAGCTCTATGCCCTGTGAAGTGATCATTCCTTCCTCCGAAGCACTGGTCGTGCCATGAGAACTGCACCGAACGAATCAGCCCATGAAGTCATTTTGGCTCGTCCACATAGCGTTGATGAGTACACCAGGAGAGATAACATAGTATTGGCAAATGACGACTCTACATGTTGAATGATATCGATAAAACGGCTTTAAAACCTCGATTTTTTTCTCATTTTTATGTGATGCTCATCTTCAGCGCTTCATTTGATAGGTTTTTTTCCAGGTGAGTCGTAATTACAATGTTCTTTTTCCTGTCTAATAAAGTTAAAAAATGTTTTTCTCCTCGTATTTTACTTTGAAAAAAATTCAGTTTTTAATATGAAATTAATCACAAAGAAATATAAATAGATCATTGAAGGAAACTGGCAACACTTGCTTCCACTAAATCTTGTCTTGAATACCCATATGAAGGTAACACATCTAGTCATAAATTTCAATCTTTTCTCGGTTAGTAAGAAAAAATAACAAAACAGTGTAAAATAAGCACCGATTTTTTGTACTAACTAAATACAAAACAAAATGTATCACCCGCTGTTTCTTTTGCCACGAACTCGTAAAGCAAAGCACAAATAGGTGCCTATGTTCGCCTATGCGCTAATAAATCAGCGAGATTACTAGGTTTTAATACTCATTTGAAACATTACGCTCCGTTCCAAAAGTCATTTGTCTGTGCTGGAATGTTTTAGAATCAGTTTTTCTCTTCGTTTTGCTCAAACGCATTGTCAGTTCGAAGGAACAGTAACCCAAACAAAAACAAACAAAAAACCAAAAAAGGCGCAGAAAAAACCAACAACCCGTTGCCTGGGAAAAATAAAAATGGCACCCAAGCACCGGGAAGCGTTTTCCGTTTTAATCTAGTAAATTTAATAAAAATGATTGATGATCAGCAAGGCACGCCCCGTGACTACAAGCAGCAGTGCCACGGCAGCAAAAGCGCACCCGCGGAAACAAATCTCGCCCTCCGCTTGTGTCCAACTCGGGACAAATCCCCTTAGCAGAAAAAAAACAACAGCATTGGTTAGGCAAATCGGCTACAAAGCACAGAGAAAAACAGTCCACGAAAGGGTTGTGTAATTAGAAAAACAAATTTTTACACCCTATTCGGGGTTAGGTGAATGAACGGGTTAACGGAAGCTGAGGAACAGCCTAGCAGCACAACAAACGACTTTTTGTGTATCCTGTTTTGTCAATGTTCTTTTTTTCCGCGGAGTGTTTTGTGTTTTTTTAAGGACACATTGAAACACAATGAAAGGATTTCACAGTTTGTTCCTTTGGTTGGTGGCGCACGGAACGTGGAACTTGAGCAATGAATCTCCCGGGAGGCTGTGAGTAAGGCGCCCCCGTAGCGCTCAGTCTTGATTGATAGCTTCCGACATCCTTTTTGCCAACTCGACAGTGTATGTATATTGTCTCGGTATGAAGTGACTCGTGTGCCAGGGGAAAAAAAATCCGGTCCACATTGCAGCCTGATTGCAATGCTCGGATTCGGAAAGGCGAGCACAAGATGACACAAACATTTGCATCCCAGATAACGATCGATCGGTATATGGCCGGGGAGCTATTTTAAGCCAAATCATCTCATCATCATCATCATCCTCATCACAATCGTCAGATGGTCTCTGACGATGATGCTTACCGCCGGCGAGCCTTATCGGGTGCCTGAGGGAACCAGTCACAATATTTACTCATTTTTTCCGAAAACAGACCGATAATTGTGTCCGCTTTCGTTAGGTCCCCGAGCTGATTGTGTTTTTGCATCATCCGGTGCATCACGGCCAGACCAGTAGTTCCGATTGTGCAACTACATCTGGGTGGTTATCAGCGATTATTTTTACACTGTCCGGCTTGGCCGGGATGCGTTCGCTGGAATCTGATTCCGGACGACGTGAAGTGTGTGACTTTGTGTTCTCATTTGGATTTGGATGTTTGGTGTGTTTCTGTTGAACTTACGACTGTTGCTACAAACATTAGTCGTAATGTAAGGGCTACGTCATCGGGTTGATGGTATTTGCTTGAGTAGATAGGGCTTTGGGAAGTACCGAGTAGGTGTTATATGTCAACTCGGCATTCATGCGGGCCTCGTCACACCGCTCAAATGATGGCAAAAGCAAAATTGCTCAAAGAGCGAACCCAAAAAGCCCTAGCGATTCTTACAGTAATTAAAAGAAATTGAGCACCCTTTGATCAACACTTTTGATTTCGATGGTCTTTGATATGCATTCCGACTCCCAAACAGATAATCCGATTGTTGTTTAAAACTATTTTACGGAGTGTGCAAACAGGGCGTTTATCCAGATATTGCTAGACCATGCAGGGATGGATCATTCTATAAGCAAACTAAGCATATAGTACTTTTAATCGTATCGATCGTCGAGCGTTTATTGACCGAAAGAGAGCGTGTTCCAACCACTCTATTGAATCAATTGCCCTAATAACCACTACTAAGGGTTTTTTCAATACAAATTTCGTCTTAGTAGTGCCTGATTTGACAGATTTACGTAGATTTTGTCAGTAGGGCTTTCGCTATTCGCCTTGCTGACTTCGCCCCGGTTAATTCGCCTCGATCGGCGTACGTTTACACCTGATGATCGAGGTGCGTGGGCTAGAGTAACGCGTCCCATAATTATATGTTTAGACCCAGAGCTTTCATGGAGCACCGACACAGTTTCGAAGTTCTTTGTTTAATCAGAGGAATATTAGACATTCCAGGAGTCTCGAACCTAATGACAATTTAACAGGATCTGCTCTATCGCCATGATAGGTTGAATAATGGGATAAAAATAATAATTATCTGTAGTAATAAACACTTATTCTTGCATTCCACGGTATTTTTAATCTCTAAATAAAAACGTTACACGTTACAAAGTAAATTATTCAACTGTAGAGCAATTATATTATTTATATCTTCTATTTTCTTCAAGAAATATAACATTGACAGCACATAATAGGATATTTATACTAACGATCATGCTGTGCTGTTCGTTTAAGGGCCTCTTATCTAGAACTTTACAACCATTCCATACCCAAAGCCCTGTAAACGGATTTCACGCTTATCTCGCAACTACCAGCGAACACATTTATGCCAGCGATGTTGTAGAAAAATCCGCGCAAAGGCTTAACCTTCGAGCAGTGAATCATTAACGGAAGCAAAGCGCCTCAAAAAAAAAATAACTACATCACATAAATAGGGCGTAGGCTGCAACCATTAGGTGGTGAACAAAAAAAAGGAAAATAAAGGATTAGAGCCAGCTCGGTGGGATGTTAAAAACTGCCTACTACTGCTGCTGCTACTACTAGGTGGTAATATCTTTCACGTGGGCACACCACCCTCACTGTAGGCTGATATGAAAATGTAATAAAACAAAATAAATCAGCTTAGAACGATTTGAACTTTTGTAATTAACCGACACTGCTCCGTGATCGTGGGTAGGCACACAAAGCCTTTCGTGAACATTTCCTTCTACCATGGTCGGGTAGGAGGACGACTGGCCGAAAGGCAAGAAGAAGAAAAAAAAAGAGCTGGACGTAAAGCGGACTCCGTCCGAAAAAAAGGGGTTGGAAATCCTTTCGCTTTCCCGGGGCATTTGGCACCTAGTGTTGGTTTTACTGGGCGAAAGACATTTGACTGGATTGTAGAAGATAGTAGCACACACAAAAAAAAAAAGCGGAAAACCCATAATCTTAAGCTGCGTGGTGGTGGTCGGGAAACAACTGGAAGGTTCATCATCGTTTCATGCTTTATTTTTGCCTACTCGCTGCTTCTGCAGGCGATTAATTTAATCTGTCATTCGTTGGTGAAAAGATGGTTTAAAATTTAACAACCTCATCGCGCTTTTCCTTTCTAAATATAAAACACTTCTCGCTTAAAGCTGTGACTTTTTCAACAAGCTCTTTTTTTTGTTTTATGTGAAAATAGTTGACATAAAAAGCTTCCCATTTGCCAAAGGATAATCAGTTCTTTGTTTGATTAAATTGGATCCATTTCATCTTGTGCGGTTCGGTTGTGTTTTCCTCGTTTGCTCGTCATGAAACAAGCACGACTAAAAGCCCTCCAAGGGAAGCAATATCCCGATCCCGTGTAGCTTTCAACAATCCGTCAACCCTGCCCGGCTTCGAGGCTTCCGACATTGGTTTGTTTGGTGAATAGGAACGAAAATGAGAAGGAAAATTGCAAAAAAAAAGAAAGATTGCGAAAATAAAATACACGAGGGTGTCTTTTGGGGGACTGCAGGCTCCAGCATCGTCCCCCGGCGAAGGGATGGAAGATGATATTGATTGTCATTCAGGCGTTTCGCGATCAATCGAATTCTTCCGTTGCCGGTTCGAAGAAGCGAGCGTTGGAAAACACCTCGATGGGTGTTTTTTTTTGCTGTTGCTCTGTCCTCTGTTTGCATTCTCCCCGTGCGTGTTGTTGTTGTTGTTGCTTGGCGTGTTCTATTACAGTGCACAATGGATACTGTTTTTTGTGCCTGTGTATGGCGGTGCTTCAACATTTTTAACAAAGGAAGCCCAGTCGGTGTAAAAGCTGTTGTTAAGAGGGCGGCAATAGGAAACTGTTTGAAAATTTCAATTTTACTTTTAAGGATTACATCCTGCGTTTGATACAGGGAAGAAGTGGTAGGAGGTCGAGGGAGGGAAGTAGGGGGCTACGAAATCGGGAAAAGAATAGAAAGAAAGTTAGAACTTTGAAAATGGTACAAATGAATTTGTCTATAAAAAAATAGAATCAAAATGAAGAAGAGACACGAATGGTGTTTTTTAACCAACCGTTGTTAAGTTGGTTTTAAAATAAAAATTGTTAAAAATAAGCATAAACCGTAGTTTCTCATTTGCAATTTGTATTTTTTTTTGTCTAGTAGTTTCCAAATATGATTTGCAGTATTTTTCACTTAATTTATTGTACATTTCAAAATAAATTGAATAATTGTTCAAATTTGTTGAAAATAGAGTATTTTTAGACCAACTGAGTGCGGGTTGGTAGGTAGAGCCAACAGTGGTGTCAATAAGTCAGCCAATCGATGGTCTGCGAAAGCCATACGAACGCGAGCACTATCCGAGAAGAACGCAGCGCGTACCCGCATGCTCCAGCACGAGACCCGGTAGAACGTGGAACACTACATACGACTAAGGAGGCAGCAGATCCGGCTTCGAAGCGGAGTTTCGAAGAGTCGGACGAGCAACTGATGCAGAAGCTATCGCAGTCGGATAGCTGCTATGTGCCGCAGCGAGGAAGGATCCTGTCGGAAAAGCGAGAGGTGATCAACAGGTGGAAGTGCTATTTCGACAGACACTTTAACGGAGCGAATACAAAAGATGCCGAACAAGGCACAGGAAGTGGAGGAGTGCAGAACTATGACATCCAGCAGGACGAAGACGAGGTGTCCCCGTCATCCCTGGACGAAATCATCAGTGTCATCAAACAGCTGAAATGCAGCAAATCAGCTGGCAGCGATGGGCTGGTGGCCGAACTGTTCAAGATGGGTCCGGAGAGGATTTCCGGCTGATTGTTAAGATTTAGGAACAGGAAGAATTACCGGATGAGTGGAAACTGGGCGTCATTCACCAAGTCTACAAAGAGGGCGACAGGATGGACTGTGCTAGCTTCCAGGCCATCACTGTCCTGAATGCTGCCTATAAGATCCTGTCCCGAATACTCTTCGGCAGACTGGATCCCCTTGCTACAGATTTCGTCGGAAGTTACCAAGCTGGATTTGTTGGAGGCAAATCGACAACCGACCAAATCTTCACTCTACGGCAGGTCCTCCAAAAACTGTGGAGAGCTCCATATCAATACGCACCACCTTTTCATTGACTTCAAGGCGGCCTACGATACCATAGATCGGACCGAACTATGGAACACCATGCAGCAGTACGGATTCCCTGGAAAGCTGGTACGGATGCTAAAATCTACTATGGACGGGGTGCAATGCAAGGTCAGAGTTTCGAGCATGCTGTCGGAATTGTTCGAATTTTACCGGGGTCTGAAGCAAGGATACGGACTGTTTGTTGTTCAACATCGCTCTGGAAGGTGTCATGCGAAGCGCGAGCGTCGACATCCGACGCATCGTTTTCACACGATCTCTCCAATTCTTTGAGTTTTCGGAGGACGTCGACATCATCGGACGTATATCTGCGGCGTTGTGCGAGGCGTACACCCAACTGAAACGCGAGGCCAATAGAATTGGATTGAGCATCAATGCGATGAAGACAAAATACCTGATAGCCGGAGACTCTAAGCGTGATAGAGCCCGACTCGGAAGCAGAGTATCAGTTGATAGCGACGATCTCGAGGTGGTAGAGAAGTTCTGCTACCTTGGCACGATCGTAGCTTCGGACAACAACGTAAGCAGCGAAATCCGAAGGCGCATTGTTTAGGGGAATTGTGCCTACTGCGGACTCCACAAACTCCTGCGATCCAAAAGAATCAAACAACACACGAAATGTACGATTTACGGCACCTTGATACGTCCGGTAGTCCTCAACAGGTACGAGTCTTGGACTATGCTGACGGAGGACGCCAATGCACTCGCCATTTTCGAACGGCGGGTGCTAAGGACTATTTTTGGCGATGTTTTTGAGCAGAGCGTGTGGCGAGAGAGAAGGAATGAAGTCAAAACCGGAAGGATATGTTGGCTGGTGGACGTGATGAGGATGCCGGACTCATCTCCCACCAAGACGGTGCTCGTCAGTGACCCGTTCGGCACGAGGCGTAGAGGAGCTCAGCGAGCTCGTTGGCTGGATCAAGTGGAGTCTAACCTGTCGGAGATCGAATGCATCCGTGGATGGAGGACTGCATCCCTACACCGAGTTTCCTGGACGCTGATTGGAGACCTGGCAATGTTGACACGACGTGCTCAAATCTGAGTTGGCCAAGAAGAAGATTAAGTTAATATACGCCAGTGAGATTCAAATCGCAGCGAGTTAGTACGTCTCGCAACTTAAGTAATATTATTATTTGGGTTCTCTTCTTCCTTTCTTGTTACTTAATCTTTTGAAATACTTATTTATTTTTCCAGTTTTGTAGGGAGTGTTTGTTTGTAGGAAATAAAAAGTCTTTGTTTTGTTTTCTACATATGTCGATTAAGGACATTTTTTTGTTTCCTTCGAAGAGTTTTATTTTAGCAAAGTCAAGTTTTTCTTTATTAGATTATCTATTTTAATTTTACTAGCTAGTGTTTCTTCTCCATTATTGGTTTTATTTGTGGTTTTATTTGTTTCAAAATTCGTATGTAGTAACTTATGTTTTTGGAGTAATAAAATAGCAAATAAGAAATAATTTGAAAAACAAAAAAATAAATAGGAGATAATAGTTGTTAGAAAAAACTTATGTCGCATATTCTGCATTGTTGATTTTCTTTTTCTGTGCTTGAATTACAGCTAAAACATGCTATTGTTTAAATCATTTGTTTAAGAATTTGTAGTATTTTTCTGTCATTATCTTTTTGAATAAATTTTTCTTTAGGTATTTATTTCATCTTTATTTATTTATAATTAGTTATAACGGGTCAATGACGTACTGTCACCACTTAGCCCGGGCATACTCGGTTAAATTGTTTGATATTCAATGTAAATAACTTTTTCATAAGTGGTGAATCTAACTGATTTGTCTAGCTTTAATTCAATATGTCTAATTTTTTAAACAATATTTCAATTTACATTACACATTTTTGCATAATTTATCTCGTTGTTGGATGACTTAAAATGAATTTCTTTAAAAAAATCCTGTAGTCCTGCGTTGTAAAAGCTGTGCTTTTATTTATTTATTGTCGAATATTTGCACCCCTCGTTTCATGTGCAAATTTTAAAAGAAAATTTCCATCCTCACCAGACAAAAGTAACATAAGGATAATAATAGAAGCGCCTGATAAACATTGCTCACCATCTTGTTTCGTCACTTTCAAAAACACAACCGCGACGTACTTTTCAGCAAAATTTCCATCAACCAACGTTAAGCCTCTTGTATCTTGAGTTCCGTTCTTTCGCGCCCACTTCACCGAGAGCTGTTTCTATTTTTGGCAAACAGGCAGAGAAGAATGGCGAGATTCCTTTTTACAAGGCTCCCTTTCCCATCAGCCCGAACACGCGAGCTAGCGAGAGTGAGAGTGAATACCGTCTCCCTGGAGGCAACAAAGCACTCATCAAAGACACCCCCGGGCCGAGGACTGCATCGACCGACACCGGTCCGTCAATAGCGCCGGGTGCTAAAGTGCAGGCAAAAATATGCGAAAAAGCGTCTTTTCTTCTCGCGAAGCTAGGCAAAAATGGGAGGGTATGAAAAGCAAAGAATCCCCCACACAGTAGGAAAAAAGCACCCACGAAAGCAAACGTTAAAAGTCCTCGAGACGGTACTCCAAATCTATTCTTTTCCAACTCCTCTCTCTCTCACACACACACACACACACACAGGATGGGACAAAAATCGACACGTTTCAAACGGGTGAAAGATCTCGAAAAACAAAAAATTCTGCCTCCATGGTGTTGCGGATGAGACACTTCCAAAGCAAAGACAATGGGTGCGATAAAATTTATTCAAGTGAACTGATGAACATTCACCTCCCCCCAAGGCGAAACAACGTCAATTCTTTGGGTAGAATAAGGGATGAAGGTGGAATGGAACTGTGTCCAGCATGCAACGAGGAAGGGAACGTCTTGTGCGGGAGAAGCATCGGCGCTATTTGTGTGCTCGGATCACGGATTCGTTCGCTTCGCTTCACGCTGAAAAGTGTCAATTAGGGATGGAAGCGAAGAAATGTGTCAACTTGAATAATGCCCACACTCCATGGTTTCGGGTGTTTTTGCTGAACGGGGTTTACAGCGCTGGACGGATCGGTTCCTGTGTTTTGTGATGTGCCAGCCAACACACCGCAGAAAGCGTGCGAGAATATGGCTGTCCAAGGGCAGGAAGGACGCGAATAACTCAAGCGGTTCTACAGCCTCCAGCAGGAGGCGACCCGGGCAATGGTTTTCGGGCAGATTCGATTTGACGTGCGAAGGAGCCTGGTGCCTGGGAGACACGGTTTTGTTGACAGTTCGCATGTTGAATGTAGTGGGCTTCCGCCTCCCAACCCACCCCGGAAGTGATCGTGGTGGACGTGGAAATATCGGAATCCGCATCGCTAAACCAGCACTGCTCAGCCAGAAATGTTCGAGTGGATTCATGCTGGAGTGACTGTTGAATTATGCAATAGTTTTCGACGACCACTTCGACCCCGGGATGGAACAAACGGTTTGGGTAGCGCTGTGGACAGTCGACTCAGCGCCAACATGTTTTGGAATTGCTTGAATTACATCACCGGTATGTGGTCGATCGACGGAAGGATTCACCGTGCTAGTCCAAATACGTAATCGAAGGCTTCATCTATGTATCTGTCGGATGGCAGTGTCAGATGTAGGGAGAAAGGGTTTTTGCTGATAATTAGAGTCATTCATATTCGGTTGTGTAACGCCATATGAGCTTCAGGGCAGGGATCAATATTGGTGGCTGTTGTTGAACCACCAGAACCACTAGAATACTAAGAAGGGATGACTGTCGATGACAAGGACGTTGGGGTTGATATTTGACAGTAATGTCATCGATGCGGGCTTCATGCGTTTGTTTACGACAAAATCGGGCGATTGCTGAATGTTACATAATTATTCTTATCGTTGGTGACTTTTTCGCCTTGTCTTATAATGTGTTTACATTTGATTTGCCTAATTTTCGATTCTTTATTGCTATTTGCGTTTGTTTTTGTGTGGTTTTTGTTTGATCCTTTGCATTATTGTAATATTTATTTTCACTGATTATTTTTCTTCGAATTTTATTGTGGAAATTTTTGCATTTTAGACGTTAATGAGAGGGGAATTTTTGGGAATTTTAATTATGTGTTGGGTGTTATATTCCGATTGAAGCGATCCAATTGATTATTGAAAATTCTTATTTTTTTATTTTTTTTTTTATTCATAAAGGACGGCCTGGCCGTATTGCTATTTATTTATTTTATTTACAATTGATTATTACGGTCCATTGCCGTATTGTTTATTGAAAATTCTTATTGGTTTACTTATACGTTACTTTACCAATTTTTCACTCTTTCTCCCGTTTTTTGCTTCAAATAAACATTTAATAGTTCTTAACAGCTACTGAATTTTTTGTGCGCCGTGTATGCAAACCACGAGAAGAGAAACATCAAGTCAACTGAAATGAATGTTTCAAACGCTGTCGTTTACAATAATATTTATTTATTTATTTTATTTATAATTAATAATGACGGTCCAGTGCCGTATTGTCAACACCGCTTGTGTGTCTTTAAAAACCATGCCAAAGGCCGCCCAAGGCGCGAGATGTAGATATCTCTCTGTCTGTCTTCGTAAAAAATTATGGTTAAGTGCCCAGATTGAATTTGCCCAGGCCTTGAAATGGCATCACCATATCAATCAAGATGGTGATAATTTCCCTTTCGGTAATCCTCAAGTCGAAGTTATTATGGACTAATTTCTAAGACTTCCTGATGAGCCAACAAGCAATGTTTTCATCTTATTTCTCTGAAACAGAAAGTGTTATAGTTATAGTGTTATAGAAGCTTGGAAACCGAATGCTGAAAATAGTTGTACTTGTCTACATCGAAAGACCCAAATTTGAAGAAAGCTCGAAGTCTAGCTGTTTGATTACATCCGGAATCCGGATTCTATTTTAACGGATTTCAGAGGAAAGCTCATGTTGGGTATTGAACAAAGGATATAGATGAGATTCCAATGCAAACCTGGAATTTTTTTTCAACTTTTATCTTTGTTTCACCCACCTAAAGCTAGTAGATAATGAAATTAATGTAAATGATTCAGGAAACATTGCTCAATCAGATGCAAGATTAAGAGAGAAGAACAAAATTATCATCAAAAGTGCAGTCTTTTTCCTTTCTACTGGCTCTCATCATCCATCGCACAAACAATTTTAAACACATTGCCTTCAATCTTAAAGTCGTCTGCCTAATCCCTCCCAGGTAGCCGACTGACAACTGGTAGCCGAATGCGTCACGTGACAACCCGGCAAGCAGCGCTTATCTCACCATCCTAACACGCTGTCGATGATGTGGATTATTGTCGTGTCTGTCCTGGCTGAGCTGGATTGCCGGTTGCCCAACAGCACAACGCATATCCAGATCGGAAGGCTGATAACGCACGTTTTCCCGTGTGCCCGTAAGGGCGCTTCAACGCGCAGCAAAATATCTTCGTTATAAATCCACGCTAAAGATGGGAAGCAACCAAAAAAACCAAGTCACCTTTATCGGCAGGATTCTCGAGTGGTAGAGCGTTCTTTGGCTCCGGGATTGGTAGTTCAATGCCGGGTTCTCTGATTCATTAGCATTGAAATGAGCCGTCGCACGACGACGCCCTTGGATTGTCGCGAAAATCACGGATCACATCAGATCAGAAACAATTCGTTGCTTATGAAGCTGAAAGGACACAGCATCGCACCGGGACCATAAACTCCAGGTTGAAGATGGTAAAAATTCGGTGCTGCACACAGGTACCGGTTTGCTAGGATGACGCACGTTCGATAGGGAACTTTATTCGCTTCCGCCGAGCGTCCTCAGGGGCAGGGTTATAAATGGTGAAGTTTTACGACGTGCAGCTCTCAACGGAAAGAGACGGCTAAACACTGCCAGCTGCTGGCTGGGGTGGTGATGCTGCTTCTGCTGTTTATGCTAATCGAACGAATCGAAAGCAAACGAAAACGGAACATCGAAGATCTTGGGAGCAGTGGGAAGGCTCTATCGTACGTACTTCCCTGCACAACAGCAGGGATTTGGAACAGTTTTACGATTATTAGTAATTTAGATTTTATACACTCGTTTCCCGGTCTCTCGGTGGATGGGCTGAGATTGGCAGGGTTTGGCTGCCATTTTTACAATTCCAGTTTTCCAGTTGTAACACTCAAATCCCTCTTCCGGGCATGGGTTGCACTTTTCTATAGCACCCTCAACCTTATCCGTATCCTCGTATCACTTTATGGCTTCCCATTTGGTGCAGTTCTTTCGCCCATCACACCGGAAGTCGGTGTGTCGGTTCGGCTAGTCCTGATCCTTGTTGTTTGTTTTTAGCTTCACTCTCGCCTGTGGCGCGTGTGGATGATTTGATGGATGAGCGATGCGAGGCACTAGATGGGGATGAGATAGAACCATTCGTTAGAAAATGAAGATAGCACACTGTGCTGTAGTGGGAAGTAACATTCAGGCTGGTCATAAAAGCTGAGCACATCCCGAAAAACCAGACGAGACGGATGACTTTTTGCCCATTTTTGTGGAAATCTTTTAATTGATCCACTCACTGTGTGCTTTGGTGCGCTGAGTGAGGAGTGAAGAAAGACGTCGACACTATCACTGGTTTTCACTTTTCTCGTTTCGTTGCTATTAAAGTGCAAGTGTTTCGTCCTCGTAGTGGTTCAGTTTTTGCGTTGTTTGTCCCAGCTTTCGTTTTTGGGGCGTAAGATCGTTGTCTGCTAAATGAATGGTGGAAAGCCAAACAAAGGGACCAAGTGGCAGGAAACAGTTTCATCAGTTTCATGGATCGGCAGCAGTGCTAATGAATGCTTTTCGTTTCTTGCTTACTGTTTTTGTTTTCTGGGGAAGCCATTCCATGGTGGATCCGCCTCCTGAGGAAGAATCTTAATTATTTCTTCGTTCATTTCGGTACCCAACGCTCTCACTCGCTTGGTATGTTTCTTGGGTGGATTTTTGGATGGAAATGGGTTTTCTGAGTCGAGTCGGGAGGAAGCGATACACTTTAGTCGAAGATCGATGGGCTTTAAGAAGGATTTCTTAGTGCGAAAAAGGGTAAGAGCTTCTAATAATAGAGTTTCGATAAGGGGAGATGCTTGGTGGTGTGCAAACGAAGTAGAAGAGATGTTTTTTGTAATATTACTATAGTATCTGCTGTTTTATTGAGCTTACAAAGAGGAAAGCATGATCTACTACAAGGTTTTATTGGACATTGAGAGAGGGACTTTGATTCAATAATGGAACTAAAAATCTGTGACCATATTTGTATTATGTAAAATACGCTGTTTAGTGAAATCAAAAAAAATCCACAGTAAGAGGCAATGGAGTTTTTGAATTCCCATTAAACGATAATTTTTCGAAGTCACTTCTTTTGACTGCCACGCTTTTGGGGAGAGTATGCCGTAGAGCAGAGATTTGGTCGATAGTAGATTTGACTCTGACAACCAAACTCAGTCACTGACAACCAAACTAGGTAACTTTCGATGAAATCTGTAGTATGGGACTCTTGTCTACAGAAGAGGATTTGGAACAGGATTTTATAGGTAGCGTACAAGACTGTGCTGGCTTGAAAGTAAGCAAACTGCAGTCTTTTGCCCTGTTTGTAGCTGTTTTTGTGTACATCTTCCTGATTTTTCCTGTTCGAAAAAAGCTGATCCTCCATGTTTGGAAATACTTCGGACAAGAACCCTTTTTTCATGAAGCAAAAGGTTCAAAAATGTCTCGAAAAACTTTGTCGATAGTCTCTTGTTTAAAAAATATTCTGATAATTAAGGAAAGAACTGTATTCTTGCTTGAAACAAAAATCCTTTTATTGTTTACCAGCCTCACCTTTTGTGGCCTTAATACTACTCACAGACACGTGTCAAAATCAGAAGCAACACACTGTTACTGGCCGCCGTATGATTAAATGGAAATCATTCATCCACCCATGCATTTTCTCCTAGCTCAGCCAGTAACTCCATTTTCTCATTTCCTTTCCCTTCTATTGAAGCAAATCTAAGGGGAAAACTCCTTCTGTCCATGCCGCGTTAGCAGGAGGTGGATGATTATTTTTCGCTTGTGTTTCTACACCAACTCTCGCTTTCAAAAAAAGGATCCCAGTCTTTAGACGCAGTGAGTAGAAGAATAGCGTACGGAGCAATCGAGCAGGAACCGGAGCAAAAGCGAAAGGAGTCAGCACTTTTCTTCATCAACGCTCGCTCAACACCTCATTCATTTTCGCCCAGCCGGCGTACCATTGTTGCATCCTGAGATGGCACAAGGGAAGGATATTTCCAACATTTCTCTGCGCTGCGGTGCTACTAAGCGTGCTGATTACTCTATCTGCCAGCGAACGCACGGAGGCAGAAACCGTACTAGCGTCAGCAAACTTGTGCTAGGCTTTTTCCTCGGGTGGTGGTAATAGGGCGTGCCAGTGTCCTGAGGATGGAGAAATTAACCATTTGCTAACGAGAAAGTCGCTACGCAAACCTGCTGATGTGTGTTGCCCTCACTATAATGCGTTGGTGGCTCTAGCCGAATAGATTTTGGACGCCCGCGTATGGTGAAAGATTTACGTATAAATTAACGATTTACTACACTACCGCTTGCATCCAGTCCAATGGCGAAGTTAAGGAAAACACACAAGAAAAGAAAAGAAAAGAAAAAAAAAACATCAGATGATGGATGCCCTTCGAAACGCAAGCAAGTGAAGCAGTCCGTCTTTCGCCAGCCGTCCAGGGCCAAGAAATATGACCCATCGTTTTGTGGCTTAAGCGAAAGCGAAATTGCAGCGTAATCGAAAAATTGAAAAATAAGCAACATTGTAACATTCTCCGGGTGGGTGTGCGTGAGCGGGGTGGATGGTTTTGTCCAGGGAACGGGTCCTGGAAAAGTGCTTTGGGTGTTTTTCCTCATGTTCCTGGTAGAGAAAGCTTATAATCTCTGGAAAGAAGGCCGAGCAGTGGGAAGAATATTTATAGCTGCCATCTTACAAACGCGTTGCGCGATAAATAGTTTCAAAGCATGGTCGAATAATGCTTGTAATGTGTAATTAATAATCGTGATAAAGGAGGAAAACGGCAGCGAGCGGAGGAAGGGCCAATGATTAGGGTGCGGGAAGTTAAATTTGAAGGATATATTGAGCTTTTGTAAAACGTTTAGGATGTGAATGGACGCTTCTTTCTTTTCGCTCGCCTGTAGCTGATCTATAATAGAGTGTTGCTTTCTGTGGCAAAAGCAAATTGGAGCATACGCTCGTTGGTGGTAAGGTTGTGATTTATTTTAATTGAAGCTATTTATGTTTCAATTTATGCTGCTCTTTACCTGTGCATGACGATAAAGTGAGATATAAATTGCGGTTGATCTCTCAACATTGAGTGAAGGCGGATGAAGGAGATTTGTTTAATGTTTAATTTGAAAAGGAAATTTTATGAAATATTTATTCTTTGGCTCTGTATGATTTAAAGGCAGCCGTTTGGTCAGCTGTAAGTATATCTTTAAGTTTCTGTACTATAGTTAAACAATTTTTTAAACAATTTTTGCTCTTGATAGCTGATGCATGATCGCTAGTTTCTAGGCATTAAAAATCCAAGATCTGATAGCATCGGTTTCGTACTATACTAATCTTGGGCCCAAGTGTTCCTTTGTTTTGCACAGCCATTTTTCTTGTCTCGTCTGAGCAAAGCATGTCAAAAGTGAATGAACTCGTGCTGTTCCGTTTCTTGATGGAAACGGCAAGTATCTCTGTTGGTTGGTCAAATAATTTTCTGTAAATAGGAACATTCATACGAATGATGTCTCGACTGTTGGTGAATCACTGAGCGAGCGCTCAAGTACAGCGGTTATCACCGGCTCAGAGAAAAACGTGTGGCTGCAGCGATGGAATCCACGATGAGATCTTACCTACATCATGTTCGAAAATGTTTAGCTGCTCGACGGCTTATTAACATTAAACTCATCGTCCGATTTTCCGGCGACAACATATAGTCTTGATCGTCAGAGTGGGGACTTAACATCTTCAAAGGGTACCTATAAGTCTAGCTCGATGGCGGGCGTGAACTATAGGGTCGTTAAGCTAAGATGAAAAAGAACTTGCCTGAGTTAAGATACAATCCATGGGAGAAGCGCTATTTGAAATATGCAATTGGTATACAGGTTGTCACAATACACGTGCAATACAAGCGATCTCAACTCAATAACTGGGTGGTGGTGAATGAATCGGGGTGGTGTGTTCAACAAAAAGATCCTAAGGTATGCAGCACCCCCACAGTAACCAAAAATAAGCGAGTTATCACTGGTTTTCCATGGTAGTTCTTTTATTTTTCCTCAATAACTGGGTAGAGGGTGAAAGAATCGGGTCGGGGTATTCTGCAAAAAAAATGCGCGGCCTAAAGACACATCAAACCATGAGCAGGACGCCCCGATCGGACATAAACTGAGCAAGTTTTCACAGATTTTAAATGGGAATGTTATTGTTTTCCGCCATAACTGGGTGAGGGGGTGGACGAATCTCGCCGGAATGTTCTACAAAAAGATGCATGGTACAATGACGTATCCAACAATATGCCGGACACCAGGATCGGACCGGGAATGACCGGGTTATCGCCGATTTTCCATGGGAATGCTGCTCTTGGAATATTCCCTTAATTCCCTTTTATATTTAAAATCACGTTGCGGAGGTCTTTTTATAAGATAATTAAAATGAGTAAAAAAACTTAAAATTGGAAAACACTCTTAAAAGTTCCGGAAAAATATTTGTCATGACGAAAAGAAAATAATCGTCGTATGCTCTCCTGTTAATTCCTGGCCGGATTCTGTAAAGAATTTGTTCTTCGGAACAAATTCTTTACATCGGAAAATTCTGTCAGCAGCATTCCTGTGTTTAATCAACGTTACCTCGGCCATTCCTGGTCCAATTGAGACGTGTTGCAGACCATTTGAAGCGTGTTTAGGCCGCACATCTTTTTCTTGAACACCTAAACCCGATTCCTCCACCCTCCGCCCAGTTGTTGAAGAAAAACAACCGTATTCCCGTGGAAAATCTTCGATATCTCGTTCAGTTTTGGTCTAATCGGGGCTTCCAGCATATCGTTTGATGCGTCTTTAGGCCGCATCACTTTATGCAGAACACCCCAACCCGATTCCTCCACCCTCCGCCCAGTTATTGAATAAATAAAAAAGTATTCCTGCGGAAAATCAGCGATAACTCGGTGATGTCCCATTCGATCGGGATGTTCCGCACACCGTTGGATGCGTTTTTGAGCCGCCCACCTTTTTGTGGAACACCCAACTCGATTCCTCCACTCTCCGGCCAGTTATGAAGGAAATCCAACAGCATTCCCGCGGCAAATCAACGATAACTCGCTCAGTCCATTGGATGCGTCTTTGGACTGCGCATCTTTTTTTCCCAACATCCCTTCCCAACCCTCCTATACACTTTGCATTTATTGTTGAAAAACTGCGAAAAAAATATTTTTTTCTTGGAATAATTCATCTGCTAGTAGAGGTATGGGGGTGGGATGTTTGACGAAAAAGATGCGAGGTCCAAAGACGCACCCAACAGTTTGCGGAACGCTTCAATCGGACCAAAAACTGAGCGAATTATCGGCGATTTTCTGCGGGAATGCTGCTGGCAGAATTTTTTGGGAGTTTCTGAGATCACATTAGCCCGTGGAAAATCTATTAAAACTAGCGATAACTCGCTCAGTTTTCATTCGATCAAAGCGTTTCTATCTGGTTGAACACGTCTTTGAACTGCGCATCTTTTTGTTAAACACCTTACCTTGATTCTTGTATCCCATTTCGACTGGTCACAGTAGTATTTATATTATTTTAGTATCTACTTAGTATTATTAGGTACAGGTATCTTGTCGTTTCCAGGTTAATAATCGAATTTTAGTTGCTTTACAGTGGAAGTTTAAACCTTTGGTTGGCTCGTGCTGAACACTCTTTTCCTTTGTGTTTTATATTTATTGCATGCGCTTGTCATCACAGCCGTCAAATATTAAACTTTACCCTAGAAATGGTATCAAGCTACACATCGCTACTTACAACACAGCAACAACCACTCACAAAGCCACTGCTTCTGCCAATGTCCATTTGAGTGCTTTTCACTTCACCAACTACGTGATACAGTCAACATTGAACCAATTTGTCGTTAGCTCATTCTTTCGACTAGAGCTGATACTGTACGGTGTCCTTACGAACCATTTCCGTTTCATATCGAGTTTTCTTCATCCCACTCGAAGCGGTGCTTCTACCTTCACATACGATACACCTTGCTCACCTTGCTGGCTTGGACAGAAATTGAGTCCGAAAGCGAAACGAGACGAAACTCCTGCTAACAAAACAAACAAAAAAAGAAGCTTTGGTACGGAGTCCCCAAGTGCAGTAATAGGTTCAATTACTGCCATAAACTTACATGTTTCTGAAACCCTCCTTTTAGCAGCGCGGCGTCGGTTGCCCTTATGAAGAAGTTCCTGTCAACCGGATGTGGCAGCTCTAAAACCCGTAATTGTGTGTGTGTGTGTTCCATTTGGGCAAAGGTCACCGCAGCAGGGCAGTGGAACTGCAGGGAGAGAAATCCTTGTTGCAGTCGTTTAACTTTTTTCCCGGTGGACCAACCCGGTGGATACACTGCGCCTGCAAATTACTCCGTGAGTACCTTAAGAACGAGCAATCAGGCCCGGCAACAGATGCCGGTAACGATCTGGCGAAAAGCGACAGTTGCCGGTGGGTAGCTTTTCCCAGTGCTTCTTTTTCCTTCTCAGTGTGTGATTCCTTTTTTAGACTTCCTAGTGCTGGATGCCGGGACACTTTAATGATGTCTTTCCATCTCGGTTCCAAGAGCCAATGGTAAAGAGAACAAACAAAAAAACGGGTTACAGGAATCGAGACGGCCCTCCACCGTCCTCAGTAGAGCTCGTTTCGCTTCACTTAATCTCGGATGCCAATTTTGCCTGCCGAAGCACTATTTTCTGTTGCCGGAGTTCCGGAGCACCTGCAAGGTAAGAAAGATTCTTCGTATTAAAATGGACATCAGTGGGCAGTGGGAAGGCTTTCTTTTGCCGGGGCCTCGGAGAAGGTAAACCGGATGAGAAGGTCGTTCAGGACAATCGCCATTTTCGCCATTTACCATTTCCAGAGAGAAAAAAAAGGTGACATGATAGTGGCGGTGGGTAAGGAACGTGGGGCCAACCAAAGAGAAAAAAGAGCAGAGACCAAAAACTGAAAAGCAACACCGGATGTTGGAATGGAAAATGAAAGTTTTTCACTGGCAAGAAGGTTGAGAAGTCAGTTTTTTGTTGTTGTTGGAACTGCCCGGAAATTCGTCGCAAATTCCGTGCGCTTCGTGCAAGGTCATCCGGGGTAAGATTTCGTTGGCGAATGAATTCCAACTCGTCGTGAGCGCTGGGGTTTGGGCGAGAACGGTGGTACACAATGGTGAAAATATGCCACAGGCAGGTGAGTCGGCAAAAATAGAAGCAAAAGCGGAAGTCCAGCACGATGGTTTTGCGTCGTGATATATGGTCGCACTAATTGGGTTTCTTGTTCTGGGGCAGGATTTTCCTTACTCGCAGGAATTCTCTCCCACCTTTGATCATCCCCAACGGGGGAGTGCCGGAGAAAAATTGGAACGTCAAACATTTGTTCCGGACAACCATCTAACCGGTCTAGGTTTCGCAAGGGTAAGATTTGTTTTGTGGATAGCATTCCAACCATTGAGCTGACGTTTATTATCCAGATCGAAATCAGCATCTCCACCGGGCTGGCCCAAGTCCCGGCAGCCGTTACCCCGGTTCCCTTTCGATGTCTCTGAACCACAAAAAGCCGGAACCAATTTGAGGCTTTCTGGGTGCGAAAAAGCAAATTCTTGGGTCACCTTTGGGAACTCTTCTCTAGTGGGACTTACGAATAAAATCTCATGCTTAAAATCGAACGGTGACATTTTTTGCCGAAGGTAGCGAAAAGTTTTCGCAAATATTTGCTACCACACCACTCACGGGACCGGTGATAGTGGTGAAGGTGATTGATTTGCCTTTGAGGTGTCCCCGAAGGAGTCCCTTTTTTCTTGGAGTGGGGGCAGGGAGACCCATTTTTCGATTTCCCATTGCTCTTCCCTCAAGGAAGAGCAATCCAGAATGCTCCTATACGGGAAGGGGTTTTTTATCCGGGTGTTTGAAAGGGTGCGAATGGAATTCACAATCCGGTAGCGCGCACCTTGGGAGCTATTTTGGCTTCTAGCCCAAAACGATCGGAATGTCATTATTTGTCAGAGAAACATATAACAGCGCACACACAAAAACACGAGGTGCGTAAGGTCATTACGGAAATTGGCGTCCGGGGAGCAGACACCGGCTACTACTGCCCCTGGTTTACGGGGTGTATTAATGATGATGGCACGAAATTATTCAACCTGAATGGGACAAACCTGGTAGATAATGGGGTTGCAAAAGATTTTATGTAACACCAATTTTTCTTTGTGCAAAAAGTGTGTAAACAATATTATGAGAAGCAGAACCAAGCAGGGTTGTATTTTCAATTTTCGATAACTGTGTAGGGCTTTTAGCAGAAGTCGATTGTTGGATTATTGTTAATTGTTGTTAGTAGCAATTTTTTATGTTGCAAAAATTAAACAATGTTTAAAAAGCTAAGTAAAGATTCCAATTAATGACAAACAAACTCAGATGGAACAGATATATCTGAAGGAATATATAATGAACAAAATATCATTCGTCTCAAGCATATCAACCACATACAATACGGCTACACTGAAGCCGTTGGTGAAGAAAATGTATATCAAATTTACTAAGAAATAATAGTTATTTGTTTATTAGTTTATTTGGACCTAATATGTTTAGTGGTGTTTAAGAATTATTGTTCATTAACAATTGGTTCGCACTATTTGCTTTCCTCACTGGCTCTCTCTAGTTAGCGATTTCTGTTTTTAATTTTTTTGCTATTCTAAAACGGGAAATATTCATCAAAAAATCCATGGGAAATCTTTTTAAATAAAATCTCACCTAACCCTAAGACTATGATAAATAAAAACGTAAATAAATGATAAATAAAAAGATAAATTAACCTAAAAGATCAAGCCAGCATGGCTCAACTTGCCAACTGATTCAATGTTCTTCAATTACTTCCTTGGCTGCTATAGTTCCGTAAAACTAGCTAAAGTTCCGTGTTTTGTTCCGGTAAACTTTCTGAATAAACTCTTCAATTCTATCTACGTTTGTATTTCTGTGAAGTCCTTTAGTATTGTACCAAGGGAGAACATATTTGTATTTTTTTTTGCGTTATGATAAAGCTATGCTATTTCCAGCTGGGACTGAATACTTTGATAGTAGTCGAAAAATGTCTTATTTTGGTTTTAAATTCAATTTTGATATGCAATTAAGAAGAGGGTTCATTCTTTTATTCATTTTGTTCGTTGTTACTAGAATATTTTCAGAAACGGATTTAACAGTAACCCGTTTGTTTTAGTAGACTCCTAAGTATTTTATGTTTATTTTTTTTAGGCAACATTCCCGTGACTCATCAACAGTTCGCTTTGTGGTAGTTTCTTCGTACATATTCTCCTTGTGAAAAAGATTGCTTCAGATTTTGAACTATTTGTTTCCTGTTCTCCATATGGTGTTTCTAGTTCTTTGTTTAAATGTTTAACAATTTCTTAAGCAGTTTTTGAAGAAGATGAGATTGCAAAATCGTTACCATAACGGAAATTGTTGCAGTGTGATGTTTTCGTTATGCCAGCTATAAAAATATTGAATAATCAAGGTGACAATACGCTAACTTGTGGTACAACGGCCACAATGATTTAGATTTTCCGATGTGTACAATGTTTTGACGGTTGTTTAGAAATGATTTTACTAGATTTATGAGGTAAGCAGGACCCTTAAATTTAGAAATAACATATTTGTAATTGAAAATGTTTCATTAAATCATTCGGAGGTTAACGGTGTTCTCTGACCAACGAAGCCCCCCGAACCGGTGAGGCCCCCTGACCGGCGAGGTTCCCCTAACCGGGAAGGCTCCCATACCAACGAGTACTTCCTGACAGGCGAGGTCCTTCTGACCGTTGAGGCTCTTTGTGGACGCCAACTCCGCTCATTGGTCAATCCGCCAATGGATAGAAGCACAGTTTTATCGCCGGAATGTTGTATTTATATTTGTTAATCTCGCTAATCATTTGGTAGGCTAAGCATTAGCTGAGAAATAGCAAAATGAAGATCTTTCTAATTTGTTCATTCGACACTTGGTGCCTTGCAGGCTAAGTTAAGCTCTAGAGTACAAATATGAAAAACATGGAGCACACATTTTGGAATTTGATTAAAACCGCAAATTCAATATTTTTGGAAAAATGCATAGAGTAGTTGTCAAGAGTGGACTTCTTTAGAAAAAAGTCTCTAGAGTCAATCTTCTTTCTTCAGTTTTTCTGAAAATAGACAGATGGTTACTGTTATTCACATAAACTCTACAGATCTTAAACTGTTTTTGGTAATTATGATCAATTGTTGTTTCTTAGAGATCGAATTGAACAAAAATCAACAATATTAACACGACTTAGAACGTTTTTTCTCTTGGTGTGCTATGAATTCCTTAACCCTCTGTCCGAGTAAATATCAAATCATCTCGTTTATGTACTAGATCAAGTCATGGTCAACCGTGTGTCAATGGATAACGATTTAGGTGTTGGACAGTGGTCTCACCTCTAAACCTCACATTTACTCAATTGTTTCCAGAGCCTGGAAAATCCTTGGTACTAAAAAACATACAAACCGTGATTTCTCCAATCTCTTGTGTTTGAAAGCGCTCTTCTGTTTGCTGGAATATTGCTCTGTAATCTGGTGTTCCTCGGCTCGAATCCATATTGATCGCATGGAGTGAGTGCATAGGTCCTTCGCAAGGTTTGCTGTTTGGAGAGTCCTTCATGGACCATCTTTCACTATGCCTGATTATCAATCTAGGTGTCAACTGCTTGGACTCGAAACTCTTGAGACTCGCCGCCTCCATTCTCAGGTCCTTTTTATTGCTTCCCTGCTATTTGACCATATTTGACCATACTCTGCTTGATCTGTTTTAATGGTCCCAACTATCCTTCGTATCCATCCTCCCTTAATCATTCCTAGACGTCGTATCTCAGTTGGTCACAATGATCCTCTGCTGCTGTCCTTTGTCCTCTTTCAACTCCTAGTCTCACCTGATTGATTTCCACCTTTCTCCTTCTCCGTTCCATACTACAATCCTTTCTTTAATCACGAGGCCCTTACTAAATCACCATATTTTATGTTTGTTCCTGATATTAAGTAAGAATCGTAGTAAGTATGTTGTGCCACGAGCCAGACATTATAATAATTGAAATTAAATTACTGGGATTGTGCTACTATTACAGTACCTGATATGTAGTTTTAAAGCCATTTGAAGCCTTTGCTATTTTAATCGATTTTATATTATCATTGGTTAGACCAATGGAAACTCTCGTTTGAAAACTATAGACGATGATTTGAAATTAAGCCACTTGCTATTTTACGTATTTCATGCCTTTGAATATTACAGAAATAAAACATAACTAAATAAAATGACTAATTTTCATGCGCTGTACGGAAAGCCATTATAAAAAGCTTCACAAACAATCGGTCGATTTAATCCCCAAGATGAACATAAAAATCCATCAATAATCATTGCCTTTTCAATGTGTGTATCCTTCAACGGGAGAACAGATTAAAAAAAAACAACTCCTTTAAGCTATTATACCTTCCCAAAACCTTCTTTACCCCTTTTCGTTCGTGAATCCTGCACCCAAACGCTTTGCGTTATTAATCATCAGATTAGCTCACCGTCAACCGCCCGGTGAACATTATTATTTGTGCTCAAGGTGACAACTCGCCCGGCACATCCGGCAGTCCCGGTGAGCTACAGCGATTCCTCACAATCAATAACGCTGTGCCGCTCTATCCGAACAAGCGGAGTGCGCCGGCACAAAACAATTATCCTCTAAACAGCAACGAGGAACAACGGGGTTGTTTTTCGCTTCGGCAAGGGTGGTCCACCCGGGGCTTTTTACCTCTTTTTGTTCTCATCCACCATTTGTGCCTGTTAATGGTTCTGGAGTGCTCAGGTGTAATTTATGGTTTTCGGTTACGCAAAAACTTTCCATCCCTTACTTTCCCATTTTTGTTGCTTACAGTTTCTTCCTCTTCGGTTGCTGTTGGTTCGAGCAAGAATTACTGGGAATGCGAAACGCAACCAGTGTCCAACACAGTCAACACATTGTTACTTTACGTGTGAGAGCGCTGCTGGTTAAAGTTTTACCTCGGGAAATTTTTCAGTAACACACGTACCGCTCTCGAAACAAAGTAAGAAAAGTTTTATCTTGAACAAACTGAAAGGGGAACAAAAAATATGGCCGGTGTAACAGCTACTGTTTGAAGTTAATGACATTTTAAACATCTACACGAAGGACGTCATTTATCACGTACTGTTTCGGAGTGTGTGTGTCTGTGTGTGTGTCGCTAATTTTTTGTTTCATTTTATTTTTCCCCCTTTTTTCAACTATCCTTACTGTTAGTTGTACCGGTCGTGTACAATTGTGTTATCTATCGACAGGCCAACTCCAAGTGGACATGAATTATTCAACTCGTATCAAAAACTCCACCAGAGGTAGATCGCCTCACAATGCACGCTTCTCGTGCATGGGGGAAGCTGGAGTGTATAAGGATTTATTATTATCCCGATTGCCTAATTCTTGCCCAGCTGTAATCAGCTGCTCCCTGCTGGAGCGGGGCCATTTTTGTACGGTCCTTTCTGGAACCAGCAATCCGGCTCGAATTGGCTATGAAGTGCCTGGAAAGAAAGGACAGATTGTTCATCGAGGTTTTAACGATTTTTTTGGTTTGCTTCCTTTGCGCTGTCGGCTCACCGTAATTGAAATTCGATACAGTTCGTTTCGAATCCACCCAGGGAAAAAGGGCCATCTGGGATTACGTCGGCTCGGAACGCTACGAAGTCACTCTACGGATTGTGTCTTTGGGCTTTTTTTTAGCTATTGCTCTGTGGCTGTTTGTAGAGCTAGAAAAGGACTTTCTTGGTCCGACCAGAGGTTTTTTTTTTGTGTAATTCTGTACCAGAAATCTGATTGGCAATGGATAATTTAATGGCTGTCGGAATTGTTTCATTTGGCAGATGAATTTTTAGAATGTAATGTTCAGGGTTTCCTACTACCTTACAAGGATAGAATCATTTTTAATCTAGTGAAGCTATAGTTGTTAAATATTGAAAGCAATAATTGTGTTAAAAATTAAATTTTGTGGAATCCTTTAAATCTTGTTTGAAACTTCTCTCAAATGACTCTGAACGGCGATAAATCCGAGCCCTTTTTCTTCACCAGATTTAATAGCCCTCGCAAGTTAGTTTGTAGGAGGTTAAATATAAACCAAAACAAGATAGCCTTATCTGAATCAGTTAAGAATTTAAGTCTCACTTTTGATAAAAGACTAATGTACAAACCACACGTGGAAAATCTTACTATCAAATGTAAAAAACAAAATTTAAAACTCTATAGGGCTTCCTTATAAGAAAATCTAAACTGGATTGCAAAAACAAATTTAAAGGCTTTTCTTAAAGTTCCTCATTGGTACAAAGATATGATAGACAAAACGGTAAAAAAATCCAAACTCGGCGTACAATGCCAAGTGCTATCCAGTACGTGGGGAATCCTGAGAGAACTGTACTCTGAAACTGTTATTCTGTAGGTTGTATCGTTTCAAATTAGTATTTAGTACTTGTTTAATTGTAACGGTAGGTTTAAGGATAGTATAAGGATAGCTCTAGTTTTTCATTGGTTTCAAGGGTTTAAAATTTCCAGAAAATCTCTCCTTTCACAAAAAGGTTTCAAATAAAGATAAATCGTAAAATTTACATTTGGCAAGTAGCAATCAAATGATTATAATTAAGAGGACTACACAAGGAGCGACCCGGTGGTATAGGCGACAGCGGTGCTGGTCTTCAAACGGCCGAACCGGAGTTCAAATCCCATTCGGACCGTCCCCCCGTTGTTGAGGACTGGCTAACCAATTATGTGGTATAGAGGCAGTCTTGTGAGCCAATACGATGGCCAGCATGACCTTAGCGGTCGTTAAGCCAAGAAAGAAGAAGACACCTGGCTTCGAACCCAGCAATTATAAGCTTATCAAATCCGTATTGTATGAAAATAATTTAATAACGGATATAAATTTATCTAACTAACTAACTAAACTGTTTGAAGCTTCTTTTAAAATAGTTAAAATACGGCAACGATTCAAACTCCAGTTTTCACAGGAATTTTATAATGTAAAGAAGCAATAAAAAAGTGATAAAATAATAAAGAACACTTGAAAGTTCTATAAAAAATCAAAGACTGATTAGAAAATAACGCATCAATTGAAGAGAAATTTACGTAAAAATAATAGTTGCAACAATTGAGGAAAAACATTTGAACTATCATATGAAATGCTATGATAGTTATGATGAAAATATAGATTCGACAAAATCGACAATACATACAATTTTCTGGTACAATTTCAAAAGCTTGGTAGCTATAGAGACTCAATACATTGAAGAAGTGGCTCAGTTACGCAAATGAAGGTTTTTTGTAGAGTCCGTTTGTAGCTGGAACTAAACGAAGACATTTCATTTTGCTTTTTGAAATATGGTTTACTAATCTGTGAAGCAAATTAAAACACTTACAAAACACCAAATAATAGTTTATGTGATACGAGAGCGTGTAGAAAATATATCAAAATAAGTAATTGTACAGAAGCTTAGAGAAAATCAGGGAAAACCCAGATAACCATCGCTTCAGGGAAGTTGCTAAGATTTGCAACCTTTTGTGCAAATAAGTATTACATTAAGATTTAAAGGCTATTTTCTACTTCATATTGAACCGAATCTGAACAAATTTCAGGCAGTTGTGTTACTATAAATGTTTAGCCTTTTTTTAAATTGTCTGAATTAAAGAATAGTAATGTTTTCAACAGAGCACAAAAGAAGAACTAATTCTACCATGTTTTCCTAGCTCTTTTATGTTTCCATTTTTCCAAAATTCAGCTAACAACATAAAAAAAATCGATTTTATTGTATAAATAAAATATAAGAAAAAGACAAAGCCAGCAAAGATAGCAAATTGCAAGAAAATTGTAAAGAAAACACATGAAAACAATTTAAAACACAAAAAAAAGACAACTAACAGTTCCGGTTAATCACCAATTATCAATTTAAAACATACTTCGAATCAATTTCCATGTCGGCCAAGAGAAACATGTGAATATTTAGAATAATTGGCTCAAGCGAAAAGCTTTCCACAAATACATTGTAACTTGTTAAGCAAACAAAATAACATTTTGTGCTTCTAACTTCCTCAAAACATGTAGACTAATTGTCCAATTACGACACGATTGCCTCGGGATAGGAAACGTTTGATTTAAAAAGTTACATTACCGTTTCCGACCGGAATGGATCGACGGTACCGTAAGCCACTCGAAACGGAGTCCTGCTGGAATGAAACAATAGTAAGTGAAAAAGGATCGAGAACCGAGAATAAGAAAAAAACGACCATGCAAAAAAAAAACCTTTACACAGGGACAGAGCCATTTCTGCCCCGGTCTGGCAGACATTTGAATCAACAGATTATAATTAGATACGCCCGAAGGGACAATTAAAATCGAATGCTTCCCAACTGCTGCTGCTGTTTCGTTTCGCATCCTCGTTCCAAAGGTTTATTGCAACATTGTGAACAACTGCGAGAAGAAGTGGACGGAACGAACAAAAAGTAAAAAAAAAAAAAAAGGTAGATCCGGACAAAGATTCCCTCGGGGAGTCTCGTTGCTTCGTTGGCAATGCATCTGCAGCTCGGCAAACGGGGTTGACACAGGGACACAGCAAGGTTTGACATATGTAGCCGCTTGTTTGATGGTACGCTCGTTCGCTCTTCCGTTGAGTACTTAGCAGTTTGTCAATCTTTCGTCAAGCCCGGCGAGGTGCCCGGGCTGAAGATGAAATTAATTGTTTCCATTTCGTTGCATGCAAACTGGCAAAGGATCGGGGAATTGTTTGATTAATGTTGTTTTGATTGTACGCTTGCGTAGTTACAAAACGAACCGAATGATCCTCGTTGGTCTTGTCAATGTGCTTAGATGAGATGATTGAACGAGGCGATGGAATGCTTAATGCTAGCGGAGTTGTGTTGTCATTCAGACTATAGGCAGGAAGAAAATGGAGTCATTTATTTCCGTGTACTTAGAATCGATTATAAATGAAGAAGGACTTGCTACAAGGGTACATTTTGGGAAGAAACTATTTCGACGAGAGTGAAGTTTTGAAAAATGATTTACAAGCTCTTGGAAAGAAATTTTCTCATAAGCCAATTTGTGAGATTATTGTTAAGTATTATTAATGGTTTTGCGTCAAAGAACCGGTAACACCTTTCGTAAATGGTGGGGTTTTAATTTCAACGGATTCTAGGATGGTTTGTTTGTGTGAGTAGTCACCAAACAGAGCTATCTGCGCTGTATAGATGATTTTTAATTAGGAATCGAATTCTAGAGAAGATTCCTGCGTCAAGGAATCAGTACTTCGAAATCAATGTAGAACAATCAAGAGTACGACGAGCGTAAAAAGTCGAAGAAGGTGAATATCGAAAGATTTTTTTATAGCTAGACTGTATATTTTATAAACCGTATGCGTGATCATGTTTGCACCTTTAAGCAACATCGTAAAAAAGCAACGAGCAAAATTTAATAAAGTCTTTAACATTTTTGTGTCAGCGATTTTTTATTTACTCAAAGGATGTTTATTAGGGTCCCAAACTATGTAATTCATCTATCGACTTTCCATTTGCTACAATAACGGCCTTCGTACGCTTCCGGAATGCACGACAAGTTCTAATAATGAAGTCTCCATCCATTTCTCTCCAGGTACGAGGCAATATTTGTCTTACCGTACTGGGGTGGCGTTTCGAACAGGCCCTTTCGTAATGCGCCATATTGAGTAATCCAGCGGCTTAAGATCGGGGCAGGCCACGGTGGCCACATGTCTTTCGTCCAGAACGGAAGATGTACCTGCAACCATTCCTGAGTGCGGTTCGAGGAGTGCCACGGAGCCCCACATGGTTGAAAAACAACGTTTGGCTTCGGATCGTACTATTCTTTGTTCCATGGAAGAACGTTCTTACTTAAAATTCTTATGTAAACCTTCGTGCCGACCTTGCCACCTTCTGGAATGAACAGCGGGTCCACCAAGCTTAACACCATTACGGTTGTAGTAGCATTAGGATTCTTGGTCAGATAGACATTTTTATGCTTCTTGGCCATTTGATACCGATCGACGGTGAGCATGCTCTCGTCGTTGAACAGGACTGCCAGATTTTTTCGCTTCAGGAAGTTCTAATATTTTTTGCATCGTTCGACTCTCAGCTCCCGGATGCGGTCAGTAATCATTTTTTGTAATAATTGGTAAGCTATTTTATTGTACGTTCATAATTTAACAACAATTTTCTTGGCCTACCCTCCGTAACCATGGAATATTTGTTATATTTTTGTCACACAATCCACGGTACCCCAGCCTCCCCTACCGTATATCCACCGTTTACCCGCACCACTCCTTTTTCAACGGCCTGAAATAGTGGTCTCTGTTATTGAGGCCTGGTCCGCTGCGATGACTAGCGGTGAGTAGTATGAGTAATGGGACCGGTGTCCCACGCCGCCTCCCTGCGCATACTTTCTATGAGAAGACGACGTATCCGCCTCCGTACTAAGTCCCCGTCAGAGGTTGGCGCCCGTCTGCGACGACTTCTTCCGGGAGGAACTAGTGGTAGTGTTCCCTCCTGTACTCTGGCTCTCCATACTCTTTGCACACACAAACGCCGTTCATGCTTGAGCCGCAGCGTTTCGGAGGAAGGGGGTATCTCCCTGGTGCGTGAGGGTATGGGAGTCGGGGCCATCCCAGTACGCTCTGCACGCGGCTTTTCTCCTTCTGCCGCGCTCTTTCATCTGCCGCCGGCTCTACTGCCTCGGGTGAGGCAGGAATAGTCCTCGCGTTAAGTGCAGCCTCGACTTCGCGCCAGAGTGGTTGCAGTACACTGGTGATCCTGGCCTGACAGCTTCCTGCATATCCCTTCACCGCTCTGGACTCTCCAGTAGCTTCATGCCGAGGTAATCGGCGTGTAACGGATCGTTCGACCCGCAGCCCAACAACTCCTGTCGGATGTCTTTGAACACCGGACACTCACATCACGTGGACTACTGACTCAACCGGAGCGGAGCAGGTGTTCCCGGAAGAATGATGCGGCCGGTACGCTCAACTTCGTCCTGCAATCTTCCTTTACAATCTTCTGTGCCCTAAAGCCACTGATACCGAGTTCCTTGGCCATTTTCCTCATTGAATGCACTGGATTTTCCCGAATTTTCCTTTTGATAGCAGTGATAACCCACAGAACCCGAGTTGACCTCAGACCATCTGTGGCCACCTTGGCGGGTAGTTGTTCTTTCTAATCACGGTTTAAAACCCTTTTAATGGTCCCACCGCAATTAAAACATCTTTTTGCGGCATTTGCTTCCGTGAAAAAGCACGAATACAATGCCATTTCGTCATGGTCATATTATCATCGTCACTTCAAGATGGTGCAAACATTATCACGCATACGGAACTGTCGTTAGTCACCATCAAAACATTAAGGAAATTGATTTCTTCGCAAAAATGATCAAAGATAAAATTTCATCAGTTGCTGCGTTTGATCATAAAATAGCGTTGATCTGTAGCACTCGATCGATGGATATCGCTATGCGATAACCTCACTCATTGGCAGCTTCCTTTAGGATGCAAGTGGAGGAATAAGAGTTTCCCTTCAACAGCTGGCTCATCTGCAAAACCGCGGTGGGTTGAACCCTTCAAATTCCGACTATTAAATCACCAGTACTTCTATGCAATCGCTACGTGACCCATAGGGAAAGCTTGTGTTTGGCATCAAAATTCATTACAGACCCAAGCCAATCTCCCTTACCATCAAACTACCCATGTTTAAAAATTGTGGTCCAACACCTGGCAACTCTTCCAACCAAATATCGAACAGCAACATCATCTACAGCACTGATAGCTGAAGCAGCGAAAATGCGTTGGAATCTCCTTCCATAGCGTGGAAAAAGGTTTGGAAGAACATCAGTTGTAGGAGGCTTTCTTCCGAGCAAAGATCATGGCTGTTACTGCTCATTAACAAAAAAATTACTCATCCAACTCATCTATTCGGCACGCCATGAATATCGTCTGCGAAGTGCGCGTGTCCTTTGGAAGAAACTTTGGAGAATACGTTCGCCTCATGTCTTAGGGTCGCTCCGGCATGGCAGCAATACAGACTGCAGTTCCAAATGTGATATTTAGCTTCAACAATTTGCATACTCCTTTTCTAGATGGATCGTATAAAACAATAGTTTTAAAGCTGTTATTTGTAATTATATTTTTTCTGTAATATTTAAACACCTAATAAACGTATAAATAACAACAAACCAGATGATCTTGCCTGTTAAATACCAACTTTAACACTTTGATTAAAGATACTGTCGATGATTTTAAACCTATTCTTCATCGTGAAAGATCGAGTGCTGGGTGGATGTTATTAAGTTTTTCTTCAGGCTCAGCTGATGATTAGTTTTAGCCATATAATAAAGCAAATGATTTACCGATCATCTGATGGCGACTTTATCCAACGAAACAAATTCAAAAGAATGTCTGTTTTTCCGGTGAAATATGTGATGAATTATGGCATGTTTAGAGATATATATCTTCGTGGAATCGCACGAACGGTTTGCTTAATTCGGATATCGGTTCCCATTCGAAACAGCTGACTCGCTGCACAACAAAGCTGTAATGCTATGTTTGGTCGTTAATGTGCACACTTTGAAGCTCGCTACCAAACAAAAGAAAACAAACAACCATTTCCTACTGCTTGAGGCCAGTTCAACCTTTTTTTCTCATTTTCCCAAAATACGAGAGGGCTTTCAAATGTCACCCAAGTCAACTGCTTCTCAATCTCCCGTAAGGCACAGTGTTACAACATTGCCGTCAGCTACTGCCACATTTCGGTCCTTCAAACAAACACACACACACACACACACACACACACACACACACACAAATCTTTGCACAACCGTGTTGTGACCTTTATCCTTAACAAAACGATTCCTTCCGTTCGCTTTGACCCATTCCGCTGCATTGAACTCGGCACATTGGCACATAAATATTTTTCAGACACTTTTAATTGAAATACCGCGCCCGATGGGGTGAGGAGAAAGCCTAGCCGAATGTGTGGCTCCTACTCGTACTTGAAACCATTACACATCCGTAGCGACCTCGTGGGACAGTGGGAAAACGAGGGGCAAAAGAAAAAAAAAACGTTAGAGCGAGAAAGTATAACTGCACCAAGCCGACACACACATTATGAGCAAAAAAAAAGAATGGAAAAAACACATTTAAAAATAAATAATGGCACAAAGTGTTGACATTTGCGGTGCAATCCGAGGCTAAATCATTGCTATTTGATGATCACGCTTTCGAGATACGATGACGAGGACGAGAGACACGGCAAAATCGAGTAACTATTACGTTTCGTTAAGCTCAGCGAGGACGAAAAGCGATAAAGAAGAGTACGCATAAAATGTATTCGGAAAAACGATTCGATCGAAACATTAAAATAAATAAATCGATACAATTTATAATCCTTGTGACTGTGAGGCAAAAAAAAACCCCGTTTATGTGCGAAATGGGATGCATGCGTATAGCTGAATCATAATGAATAGGTTTCGATATACGCGGAACGAACTTTTGTCCGTTTTTTCCCCCTTTTCATCTTCTTTTTTTGTAATTAAAGTTATACTGCATAAAAAGCACATAAATAACGACACGCAATATGAATCTGCTTGTAACGAGGTTTTTGTGCAATGTCTTTTTTACAGCTCGCTTTCATTACAGCCATTAAATTCGGTGCCGGTATCGAGCGCTTTTCTCGTGACAGTTTTAAAGTGCAATAGCTAGTGGATATTGTAATTAAAAGTTATTTTAAAATTTCCCAACAGTAACAAATAATTTTGTAATGTTTTTTGCCATAGAATATGCTAAATTCATACGAGCTGCTGATGTACATGGTTGACGTTAAACGTAAAGAAAAAGGTGATTCTCTATGCCTTACTTTCTCTTGGTTTTTTCATACTCTTTTGTTGTCAGTAAGGTCTCTGAATGTTTGAAGATCCTGAGATGAAGACCTACACCGTGACCAATAAGTTTGTATACCGTGATCAATAAGCTTGAATAAGTGATCAATAAGAATGAATTTTATCATCTTAAAGCTTAATTACCATGTAAGACCAAACAAAAAAATTTAAGATATTCAAATTAGAAGAGCTTGCGCTCTTTCTTTCGCTTAATCCAAAGAGACTCGCCATGTCGATCGTTTGACAACAATTTCTCTCAAAAGCTTTATTGCGTTACAGAAATAAGCAATAACTTATTGACAAATGTTAATTATAAAAACTGTCAGTGTACGTCTAGAAACAAATGTGTTTCCAAGGCCTGTACAAGGTCGTATAAAAATCTTATCTGTATAAAACGAACACACAGAGCTGTATCCGAACTTATAGATCACGGTGTATAACTATTTATCAAAAAGGATTCCGAATTAAAAGTTGACTGAACAGCAGTTGAACACAAACCATCGCTTCATAGATTTCAAGTCCGTATATGATAGCATAGCCAGGGTAAAACTTTATGAGCTGATCAGGCTTGTTAGTATGACCATAACCAACGTCACATGCCAGGTGAAGGTGGATAGAAAACTCTCAGGATCCTTCGCTACCAACAGAGGCCTGCGTCAGGCAGATGGGCTTGCCTGTCTCTTGTTCAACATGGCGCTAGAGAGGACCATCCGTGACTCAGAGGTGGAGACTTCGGGAACCATTTTCTATAATTCAACCCAGATCCTGGCATACGCGGATGATATAGACATCATTAGTCTGTGGCTCTCCCATGTAGCAGAGGCCTTCCAAAGGATCGACCAGGCGGCAGAAAACCTCAGGTTGCAGATTAGCGAGGCAAAGACCAAATTGATGGTGGATCCATCAGCGGCCCTACTAAAAAAAAATTCACCTATCTCGGGTCCAAAGACGACAACAGCATTGAGACGAAGTTGCGCGCTAGGATGTTGGCAGCCAGCCGGTCATTCTACAGCCTGAGGAAACATCTCACCTCGAAAAAACTTGTCCCGAGGGTCGAAGCTGGGACTGTATCGTACCTTTATAATCCCAGACACTCACATACGCCTCTGAGACATGGTGGTCCTGTCCAAAACAGACGAAGCCCTCTTAGCCGCGTTTGAGAGGAAGATGCTCACAAGGATCTCTGACCCCGTATGTGTGGAAGAACGAGCTGTACGAACTGTATGACGATCTCACCGTCGTGCAGCGACTTAGGCTCGCCAGGCTCCGATGGGCTGGCCATGTTATACGCATGGTACCGGACGACCCAGCTCAGAAAGTCCTTTTAGGCCGTCAACACGGACAGAGGAGCCGTGTTAAGCCCAGATTTAAATGGGAGGATGGCGTGGAATCATCCGAAATCAAGGCCGGGATAACGGATTAGCAGACGATGGCGCGGGACCGTGAGCGGTTCCGGATTCTGCCGCAGCAGGCCAAGACCGCAAAGCGGTTGTTGCGCCAGATAACTAAGTAAGTATAACGATGGTCAGCCTGTTAGTGAATATCCGTCTTCGGAGGTCTTCGGAGAGGGTTGCTATTATCTTAAAAATACTTTAAAGATTCAAATGTCAAACAAGTATGATTATCTCCTCGGTCCGATCTTCACATTACAGAACCGTGCTTCAAAACCCATCTGAATTATTCCCAAATGGTAAAAAAACTGACTATCAAGCTACGTGGTAACAGCAAGTTTATTAATGTATTCGATGGCCAGCATCACCTAGTGAGTCCTTAAGTCAAGAAACAGAAGTAATTTTGTTTTCAAACTGATTCAAACTGCTTCTTATACGACTCTTAAGATTACTTTCCGAGGGACCTCATTCCAAGCGCTTTTATAAGAACTTGTGTATACATATAAATAATAGGATGAGTCTTTCAACGGATTTGGAATTGTTGGTTTCGAAGAATGACTCTCTAATGGAATTAGAGTAAGATGATTAATTTTGGCCAAATAATCTATCTAATGAATTATAGATTTTTGTTTCTGATATTGTAATTCTCAGGTAATTTTTAGTTAAATTAGTTGTACAAACACTTGTTTTGTATCTAGCTTACAAACACTGCGTTTGAAAGAGATGATTTAGCAAGTAATTCAGTATGCTTTCAAGAGAGTAGAAATAGCTTACACCTAATCAACGTAAGTTTTAAACGATTCGCAAAGATTACCAATTGCACATGCGCAATCAGGTTGTATGCTCGGAGTGATACGTTTTTAAAATAGATTTAAGCAGCGATAGCGCAGTTGTGCTGCCGATTCTGTTTTTAAAAACACTGTTAACCTTCAACCGGGTCCTGTGGCGCAATGGATAACGCGTCTGACTACGGATCAGAAGATTCCAGGTTCGACTCCTGGCAGGATCGGAGAGAGCAATTAAATTTTTGTTTTTAAGCATTGCCATTGTTGATAAGAGTGTACAACAATCAACTAATAAGAAAACACACTTTTCAACAAGCTTCGTCCGCAAATTCAACACTCGAATTTTGTTTTTGCGTCTCCTTTCGCTGTCCGCCCTTGCTATTATTAGATAAGATTAGATAAATAAACAGCACCACGAGAAGCAGCTGCCCTTGACCCAGATATACCAGCCCAAGTGTTGCTGACCGATAGCGAATCGGACTCTAATGCGCGGAAAACTGACCCAAATAACGCATAAATGTCTTTGCTATTTTGTGCTCTTATCAACAACCCACCTAATCCTCGTCAAGGTTTTCTGTCCACCTCCTCTTCCTCTGGGGGCCAGGTTTTTGTGAGTGTCTGTGTATGTGTTTTGTTTTTCGTTCGCTACTAGCATCGAACATTCCTCTCGAGCAATTAATTCTTTCCTCTCTAGTGCGCATCCGGTACTTCGCGTACAGGCTTAGTGGTCCGAAATTTTCTTCCTCTTGACTTCCCATTTGCGCGTGCACGTGCAGAAAGGAACATCATAATTTTACCACCCAACCCCACTGTATTGTGTGACAGTGCGAGGTTTTTGTTTTTCCTTTTATTTGGATTTTGCTTTTGGGAACGAGAATCGAGACCGAAAAACAGGGTGTCATGTGAGGATTAACGTGGTGCTGTTTTGCTACCGAATGAAAATGAACGCAGGAGTGGCAGGAAGTGGGAATGGGGAAAGGGAGCAGGAAAACATGAGGGAAAAAGCCATACATCATACGGACGGCAAACGAAAGCACCGCCAAAGACAGACGATAGCGAAGTCTATAGGCGATATTACCGCCCGATAATAAATAATGATTATAAATTATGTTTTCTTCTGCTGCTGCTGCTGCTGCTTCTGCTGTGTTGGTACATACAGTATTGCTGCTGTTGGTTTTGCTCAGCTTTGTAAGGAATCCAACAAACGAGTATGTTTGTGATTCGTTACTGGTCAACCGTTGTTGTTTTTACCTATTTTGCTGTCCTAATCGTTGCTAAATGATTTTATCGCTGTTTGTGATCTTCTAATGCAATTTAAAATTTTTAGCGGTGACTATATGCAATAAACAAAATATTAACAAGGCATTTCCTCGCTGTTATTTGTCTTATCCCGGGCATACACGGTTGTAGCTGAGTTGTAAGAGTGTAGGTGCTGCTGCTGATGATGTAGAACGGAATGCTGTAGGTCCGGCACTATTTTTATTAATGGTGGTTGGTTCCATCCGATTTTCGGCTATTGTGGTGTTGTGGCCATTCTATTGTTTACCATTATGATACGGTCTGGACTGCAACAAAACGAACATATTGTTGAAACGTACTTACTTACTTATCAGGCGCTACAACCACTTTGCAGTCTTGGACTTGGATCGGAGCCTGACGAGCCTAAATCGCTGCATGACGTTGAGGTCGTCATACAGTTCGTACAGCTCGTCCTACCACACATACGGGGCCAACGATCGTTCTGAGCATCTTCCTCTCGAACGCGGCTAAAAGGGCTTCGTCTCTTTTGGACTGGGTCCATGTCTCAGAGGCGTATGTGAGTACTGGGACTATAAAGGTACGATACAGTCCCAGCTTCGACCGTCGCGACAGGTTTTTTGAAGTGAGATCTTTCCTCAGGCTGTAGAATGACTGCATCCTAGTGCGCAACTCTGCTGTTTTCGGTGCAGACTTTGGACCCGAGATAGGTGAAGCTTTGGACAACTTCAAATTTACGATCAGCTATCCCTACATCACCCCCGCGTTGTTCCGGATTTCTTAGTAGGGACGCTGATTGTTCCTCCATCAATTTGGTCTTTGCCTTGTTAATCTGCAACACGAGGTTTTCTGCCGCCTGCTGAAACAGCACAAACAATTATTTTCCTGCGTACAGTGTTCTCCAGTGCAGTCCACCAATGACATTCCAAGTTCAATCCGGTCAAACCTAAGAATGATCGGCAAGCTCTACCCCGCAGCAGCAAGAGACACTTCACTTCTCTCGAACCTACGCAGCCAAATTCGTTGTGTCAGAGCTGGACTGGCTATTAAAACACTGTGCTGCAGGATACGCCTGACTTCCTTTTACGGCAACCTAGAAATTATTATTACTTACAACTCGTTTTTCATTTCTATCTTATTTCATAAAAAAGCCATATTTTCCATACTTTTAACTCTAAACTCTTGACAATACGGCACTGGACCGTCATTATTAATTATAAATAAACTCTAAACTCTAAGAGGATGCTTACGATGCGCTTCAGGATATAAGGTGGGCTGGTTTTAAAAGAGCTCATAGCAGTCCATCCATCAGTTAATTGTGAACAGTTTCAAACAGCCTACACCTGCTGAGTGTTAAATCAGGAATTACTCCTATTAAAACAATTGCACGGCGAAAACATTCACATCCACCTCATTTGCCATGGGTCAAATGTTAGCTGCACTAAAAAGTTCTTCCAAGTACCTGTCACGGAAGACGAAGGATCCCGTTCGCGGCTTCGACTCTGGTTAAAGCTGGCAAAGTCATTCTTGTTGTTGGACTATTCATGCGGAGTTGGACTAAAGCGGAGGGAAATTATTTGCGTCATATGAGCCTCTGTGACTGCATCTTACCGAGATGACGGGCCGTTATAAGTCCTAAAGTTTCTTGGACTCTCATACACAAAGAAGAATTTTATGAACTGACCTTCCACGCATAAGAAAATGGTGTCCAAACACAATATGGGTGATCGTGTGATTGAATTGGTACCCGTAGGACAGCAGACGATGGTAGAATCTACCAAGGGATTAACAAGAGCACGATATAATGCTTAAAACGTACATAAAATCATCCGCTAGCTAATATGTTCAATATCTCATCTGATCAGTGATCTTCCTAGGCCTGATATATGGTCGCGAAAATGGAGTTCAACATCCAGGTATCCTCGTACGTCGTCCCCATAAGAGCTCTGATGGAAATAATCCTGCTCTCCAAAGATGCAAAGACATTTGAAAATTCTTGTCTTTTGAGAACCTCAGATATTATTGCTGTACTGGACAGAAAATTGCTAGGCACCTACGCGAAAGGCTCCGTGTCGTTTCCTGGTTTTCCTTGTTTCCTCAGTATTGGGCATCATTTAATTTATGATAGTTTTATTACACTTGCTCTTAATTTTATCAATCTATTGCTCGATATGTTTTCACACACAGATTCCTTTTACATCTTACCTGATTAAATTAATGGGCAAATAAATTCCTAACGAGATTTATCCAATTTTGCACTAGAAAACATCCCTTCTTCCTACGTCACACGACACTAAAGCTAATCAGCCAACCCCGTTGCGACGTGGCAACCGGTCACTGGCCGTTCGTCGTTCGATCGATTCGACTGCTCACATCCGGACCATAGTTTCCTGCTGGACATCAGCTGCGTTTTCCCCACGTTCCTTCCGTTCCCGGCGAACAGCGTCCTTCGGTTACAATTCGATCACCGTAAATCAGTACACGATTTCCTGAGTTTAATAACCATCCTGCTACGGTTCTTGTTGATGGTTCGCCATGGATCACTTCATGGTTGCGAGTGCAAAAGGAGCTAGAAATAGCTACGAAAAAAAATCCCCCCCTCCCTTGCTTCCTTTTCTCGCCTCGTTATGTATCGCCCCCGAGGGCAGTTCCCTAACCTAGAACGGATATTGCAAAACCGTCGTCCGTTTCATCGCTGCCCATCGTCAGGTTCCCTTGATATCATGGGTGATATGGTGACCCATGGACATACACGCTCACACACACACAGAGTGGCACTCTACTGGGGGGGGGGGGGGGGGGGGGGGGCTTTTCCGGGCGCGCTTTAGTGCGAAAAGGAAAAATGCAAGGGAAATTGAAAATATAATCACTAAAAATAACAATCACCAATCATCGTCCGGCAAACGTGACAGCGATTACGTTGACACGCGGCCACACCGTAGGCCACACACACACACAAACACACGCGTGTCACATTTCCCGGGTACGCTTTTTTGTCACGTGTGTTTTTCCTTTTTCGGGGTGTATTTTTCGAGGGTGGGAAGGCAGCGTGTTGGAAAATCGAACCACGTAACATAATGGGGGTTGGGTTGCGGTTGTTACATGACGCTTTCCCAGCGCTTACTCTTGGACGTTACAAGAATATGTACGCGTGTGTGTGTGTGTTGATTGATACCATTCGAACCGGAAGTTGATATTTTGGGTTTTTGTGGTATTGTGGCGCTTATGCTAGCGCGAAATGGTAGAAACAAGCAAAAGAACGTTCGGCACGAAATCGGATTATAATTGCAATTGTACGTTTGTGTACACGTGAGTGTGTGTGTGCTTGTGTCCCTCCCACTCGGTGGGCTTTGTGGTTGTGGATTACGTTTTTTCTGCTGGGAAACAAACCACTTTTGTTTCATATGTTACATAAATGAAGCTGCTGTGCGGTTGCCAATTGGAAATGGTTTCTCATTTGGTTTGCCGGTGTTTTGTCATATTTTTCCTCTTTGTGTTTGAAGGATTTTCATTTTCATCTGTCGGAAGAGCTGGAAAATTGGCTCTCGAATGTAATTATCAGTCTCGTCGTACCCGGACGCAAGGAAGCTGGCCGCCGCGCACACGCACACACAATCGACAGTCGAAGAGTAATTGGATTGATTTCGAGCTTCCAAATGATAAATTAATTGATTTATTCACACGAAAGCAGCATTTTTTGTTTTGTTTTGGTTGCAGTTGCTGATAACGCTGACGAACGATTGTGGTGATGAGAAAGGGGGGATTCATTTAAATTGTAATTCAACGGAGAGGAACTTTACAGCAACATTGTTGCTGGGCAGATAATAAGCTGATATAAGCACTCGCATTTTAATTATTGATTATTTGAAGGATGTTTTAAATGCAATGTAATTGATTTACAAATTCACCAATGATTAACTGTTTAACATTTCTATGGAGATTTGATTCCAGTGATGAGTTTTCAATACGTTACAATTAACATATATTAATTAAAGTTATAGAAATTATTTATAAAATGTCATGAACTATTATTAATGATTCCAAGAATTTCTAATATATGATTAATTGCAGGGAGACATTAGCTCGGTCACAACTTAGAATCGTGTTGCGCTCTCAGAGACCCTCCAAGTTAACCTCCATGTTAAGATTCCACGATGACGGAGGAAACTATGACTGTCTCGGGACATTCGTGGACAGCTGTTACCATTTAGAATTTCATACGCAATACAGGGTGTCTGCATAGAACTAGACATGTGCGAGGCATTCCTAGACAACGCTCTAGATGAACTGGACATCGGGTAGGTTTGACTGGACAACCATCGCCCTTCTCGTCAGTGATTATGTCGAACTGGACATACGCTAGGTTAAAGTGGACAAACGTCAAGTAGAACTGGACAGTTATATTTGAAATGGTTGGTGAAACGGTTTGCAGCGTTTCGGAAACGCTTTGTCCAGTCCAGCGTTTGTCCAATTCAACCTACCCGATGTCCAGTTCATCTTGAGCGTTGTCTAGAAATGCCTCGCACTTGTATTATTCTACTCAGAAACCCTGTACTTCACTGATGTTTCGTCTTGAGAAAATAGTTTCGCTGCAAACAGCACAAACACATAAGTTTTTACTGATCTACCAGCCAGGCGTGTATACTACCTCCACAGATAGCTCTAGTACTGCTGAACCACTCAAAGCAGTATGGTCTGTAACAAGACCCTAATATTTTGTGCCGAAAACATATTCAACACCTAATTTCCCTATTTGATAAGGCGCATCGCCATTTCCTTAAAGTACCTTAAAGGTTCTCAAGTACCATGAAAGTTCTGTTAAGCTAGGTGAATTGGTGGAATTGGTTGGAGCTAGACGATTTTTTGGAGGTTTTTTTGCTCAAAAGATATGCCTAAGACCCGGTTAGACGGTTGGAGGCAGAGCTTCCATTCTCATGATGTCAAGATGTGTAATCATTTTTGCGTTGAGAGCTCACCTTCAGCGTATAAGCCACACTCAAACGAAGGCATGCAGTTGCATCTTAGGACCTCCTGATGATATAGACGCCCTTTTTTTGGCTTATAAAGAATTTAATGCGTTACATAACGTTCTTTACCGTCATTCATCCCAGTGCGTTCGTTACTCCAGGAGTACTCCTTCACTCTTAGTCAGGTCATATCGTTGACTCGTTCCCGTATTCCTTGCCTCTGGTCTAGGTCAATCGTGTTTCTGAGATCAGTACCTTAGGTGTATGGCTTTAAGGTAAGGTCATTACCTTACCTTAAAGTTCTGCTTCTCTAACCCTCATTAAGGACTGAATCGACTGTGTATACAGAATTTCTTTTCGATTAAATCCGCTTACGATTTTCAATATAGTGTCCGTGCCACGTCTGAGCCTTGTCCTTTTCGAGTGTCTAGTTAGTTGCTGTCTGTCATAAAACACAGATAGTAAACGATTGACACTTTGGTTGCAGAAGAAACTGTGTTGAGACTTACAGTTCATAAACCTAAATAATTAATTGAGTACAATAATAGCTCTAAATGATGTCGGTCAGGCTAATCGATAGTAATAATAACTTGATCGTACTCAAGTGTACAAGAAAACTTGTCAGTGGCATAATAATTGCATCTTTAACACTAAGTAAACCTATCGTCAAATAAAAGATCCGCCAAATTCATGATTGCCTAATGTTAGTATAATTTCCAACACTGAAACACAGTCGTTGTTGGCGTTGATCCTTCAAGACAAAGCTTGTGAGCTCTTCCAATATTTTCAAATAAATCAGAAAGAAATCAGAATGAAAATGACGCTACAGATCCAATTTGACCTCAAAAGTAGCTTAATACAAATTCTTAGGCAGGATTCTGTATGTATAGCACTTTTACGTAGAAGAGCCTCGTTTCTTTCCTTCACAATGTTTCCAATACAATGTATATCGTATTTCCGCATGAAAAAGTGTCTATTTTATGAAGTTTTCAATCATCTACTTTTAGTTCATTTTTCATGAACGTCCAAGGCAAATGAGATTGCACCAATTTTTTCTCATATTGGGAGCAAAGAAGTCAATCACACTCATCAGGAATTACTTTTACAAAAGACCAGCAAATGAAATACAAAAAAAAAAAGATTATTTCTGGCCTCCGTTTGTCACACCCCAAAACGAAAGCAAAAGGACATTTCTTATCGGACCAAAGCGAAAAGTAAAAACGAATACCACTTCCGGTTACCGAAGGACACTTCCAGAAAGGACACATAAAACCGTCTTTCCTGAATACTGGACGCCCACAGACAGACACGCACACATACTCTCACACTACAGTTAGGGATAGAACGAGGCTGAAACTCTCTGCAATACGATTCCTTCCTTGTAAGCTGGTAAGATGTACTAGATGCTGCTTCTTGTGAATATTGTGAGGACGATTTGATTCGATCATAACTCTTCCTCTAGAGAAAAAAAAAAACTCCACCAGAAACAGGACAGACGAGTAGTCACGGCAGGAGTCGTTCGCTTTTATCTGGCCCGTTTTCACTGTTCGCCCAAGCACCTTGCTGCTCGAGTGGCCAGTGATGGATGGATGGATTTTGCGGCAGGACAAATGTCAACCGGAAATGGTCCCCAGGCAGTGCCTGGCAAACGTTCGGGACTGCTGGGACCGCTCGGCGGCGAATCGATCTTTGCCGTCTCGTGAAAGGAGAGAATAAAATTTTATTGCATATTTTTATTGCCATTCCTCCCCGGGGGCGGATTGTCCGTCAAGTAGATACGGTTTTCTGGGCGTTTGCATTGCCCGTACCCCGTGACTCGGAAGCTGATTTCGGTTCGGGTTTTCTCCGTTTTTTTTTTTTCTTCTACCCCACTGCCTGTCGTGTGTTTGACGCAAAAGGTTTCCGTGTCCCTGTAAGTTGAGGAGAGATAAGTTGTTTTTCGATCAATTCAATTGCTCACCCGTACATGGAAGAGGCGGCACCGTGCCACACCAAAGGCAAAGTAAGATTTGGTGCGCTGGACTTTTGCCGACATTTTCTGTCGATAGAATCCTGATAAAAGGAGCACTGAAGCACCCACCTCCCTGGGATGGGAAGCAGCGAAAAAGAAGAAGGAACAATGATTGCCCTTTTTTGTGTCGATGTGGAGTAGTTAAATCAAGAATCAAACGGGAGTTTTATTACCCTGCGAGTAGCATCGTAGCGCTAGCGTTAGCAGCTCCGATATCCTTGGCTTCCCATTGGCTTCTCCGTGAACTGCATCCTGTACTCGGATGATATTGAAGTCCGTTTTGTTCCTTCCTATTTGCTACATCACAACAAGTGATGAATTTTCCTATTTTAATTGAATATATGTCCAACCGAAAACTTCCTTCGTTTTCCCTGCGTCGAACGTTTATTGCCAGAAGAGGTAAATTTATTGGAATTGGGTTTTTTTTGGGTTGCTGGTGGAAGATGCAACAAATACCATTCAAAAACAGCGAAGTGATGTGTGGGACATTTTTGTGTTTGTGTCCATTTCCTTGCTATGTTTGTTTTATCGTTATCGAATTTTCATCAATCACCACGAGAAGCTATGGGTTGGAAAGCTAGCCCTGAGAGTAAAAAGAGACAACATTTTCATTCCTTTTTATGGTTGTGGGACTTGATGTACTTGAATACTTATTAGATTGCTATGGGATTTACAATGTTGCATTTAATTCAATTCGCTTTAATAATCCTTTTGTTGTAGTTTACATACTTTCTTGTAAAAACTTACGGCTTTTATAAAAAGCTTTTAAAACGTTTCTGTTTCTTTGATCTACAACAGGCACCATAGTTGTAGGAGTGTGGAGTATCGAGTTAGCTAACGTTGAGTCGACTCAAATCGAGCAGTACAAGTGGCAGTTGTGAGGCTCCAAAGAACACCAGTTGGTGAGGCCAGATCTAGAACAAAAGTTTACCGTTTGACTGAAAATCTAGTGCTGCTACCACTACGATATGAGCCTTACTCTCGCCAAGGAAATCGAATATTGTAGTGAACAGCCTGTAGATGTGTAAAAAATAAACAATGAGTTTTTATCAAAGGGTTTTACATCGCTTATTTAACATCTATGTAAGCTTCGCTATGGTCCCCTGCTTATCATACTAGTATCCTCGAATAAAATTAGTAATCAACATCCAGGGCGAATTGTAGTATAAGCAATCTAAGTAGATGCTTGGAGCCCTGAGCTTTGATGAGGCCTCGAAAGGGTCGAGTCTTATTGTAAACCCTGAAAAGGATATGATCCATCGAAGGTAAAGGCGTCTTGTGGAGCTACTCACCTCCCTCCCCAAACTATCTGCCTGACGATCACTTTAGAAATAAAAATATTGATTGGTGTATTCTAACGAATCCTCGGTCACAGTCTACTACCGTCTCGATGACCTGTCAACTGAGTCTATGTGGTAGGGTTGCCGACTTCAAATTTGATTTAAATCTCCAAGGGTGACTTGATCCATCACTCTGAACGATGACAATGAGAACAATGGAGTACGATCGGTGTCCCTGTTGTAAAATATAGTGAATCTTGCCATGACTTCTAATATCTTATAAGCAAGCATAGGTTATGAAAAAGTTTCCTAAAGCGTTAACATTTTGCAAAAACGATAAGCTTGATTTTTAATCACTCTATCGAGATATGCATCTACTTACCGTACCTTGTGCAGCAAATGCGCTAAAACACTGCCACCAAAAGTGTTATCTTCTGCGAAAGGCTTTCTCTGAGCCGATGCAAAAGTTTTTTTGCAGAAACCAAGTGCTTAGTCGCATAAATTCTACGCTTTACCAGACGCCAGTTTTAAGCCCGCGGAGTGAAAGTATTTGCTGCCGAACCACAGTGCCATAGCAGTGCTGGTATAGCCGCTAGTAAACAAGCAGCATAACTTCGATCGTTACTTTTAACATTTAAACTCCAGCAAGCTCGCGAGGACAAATAGTAGATGAAGAAAAAAAAAAAGTCCCACCGCGGGAAAACGTGAAAAGCGCTTACAGAACGGACGACATAGCGGTCGTAAAAATTGAACTTCTGTCCGCGTTCAGGACAGCGCTTGTTCGCTTGTTATTATTATTGTTATCATTATCGCCATCTTGGTGTGCTTTTTAGAATCTACCATACGAAAAATGGGAAAAGTTCCGGGGGAAAACAGTAGGGGAAAACAACGCGGGGAAAAGAGAGAGTCGAACTGAGCTCTCTCTCTCTCTCTCTCTCTCTCTCTCTCTCTCTCTCTCTCTCTCACTCCCCTTCTCTATCTTGGTGGAAAATATTGTTTCACAACCACGCATTTAAATTGTCTTAAAAGCTTTTAAAAGATACCGAACGATGTGATCGAGCAGTAGATGGGCTGAGGCTTAACTTTAAGGGGATTTTCAATTTTCCATTCCGAAAAACCTCCTCTCCCCCGGTAGCCGGTAGAGTTGTAGAATAAATGTTTGCCGATGCAATTGGCTTTAACAGGGACAGCGCACATCGCGTAGAACTGCTCTCAATGACTCGCTTTCTTTTTCACGGAAAAACCACATAATACAATCCGCACTTTGTTAAAATCCTTCGCCCGGCATGCAAACGGGAATGGAGCATTTATTTATTTTTCAATTACAGCACAACCCACTTGTGCCAACCCACTTCGGTGGAATTGTTTTACGTTCAATTATTCACCGCTGAGCTGAGTGGAATCGAATTTGCTCCGGGGTTTCCGATTGAATTGGTGGGAAAAGCGGGGAAGCAAATAGGAAGCTGGTTTTTCGGCAGAGGTGCGAAGCGCATTCGGTTGGGCAGGCTTCCTCGGGAGTTGGATTTTACGCCCACAATGGTTTGGAATTTCTGGACCGGATTTTGCTATTCTACTTAGAGGCTGGTGGTATTTCATATCCCCAAGTTCCGTTGAGGTTTTCCACGATAAATCGGGGGCGAAAAGGATTCCATTTCCACTCTGTGCTTAAAAATAGGATGTTCGGATAAAGACGGTCCGATTTCCGATATTGTAAATGGAGCTTGATGGTTTGTGTGGGCGTTGCGCTACGTCAAAATGCTTTTAATGCAATCAATTTAAAAGAAGAGATAAACATTTGTTTCATACGGAACGGGGAACCATTGAATGCTGCCTAAACGAAACAACACAATCTATTGTAAAATATAACAATGTTTGCTAAGGATTTGTCACGTGCCTTGTGAAGTGATGCATGTTGGATTTAACCAAATATTTTCAGCACTTCTTCACATCTTGAACTTTAAAAAACAATGTTCTACAAAAACTTATTTTAAAATATTTTTCATAAAACTTTCTCTTCCTTCTTCATGGCCGTCTGAGGGTTGAGCTCAACGCGTCTACATGGCCAGGTCGCCAATCTGTTTCCAGGAAACTCGGTCTAGGGCTGCAGTCCTCCATCCACGGCTGCATCCGATCTCCGACAGGTTTGACTCCACTTGATCCGGCCAACGAGTCTTCTGGATCGCAGGAGTTTGTGGAGTCCGTAGAAGGCACAATTACCCTGAACAATGTGCCTTCGGATTTCGCTGCTTACGTTGTTGTCCGAAGTTACGATCGTACCAAGGTAGCAGAACTCCTCTACCACCTCAAGATCGTCACATTCAACTGATATTCTGCTTCCGAGTCGGGCTCTATCACGGTCAGAGAAGTGTACGCCTCGCAACATGGTGCAGATGTCTGTCCGATTATGTGGATATCACCCGCGAAGCCAAGGAATTGGATAGATCGGGTGAAAATCGTGCCCCGGATGTCCAAACACGCGCTTCGCATGACACCCTCCAGAGCGATGTTGAACAGCAAACAGAAAAGTTCGTGTCCTTGCCTGAGACAGCGGTGAGATTCGAACGATTCCGACAGCATGCTCGAAACTCTCACCTTGCATTGCACCCCGTCCATAGTGGATTTTAGCATCCGTACCAGCTTTCCAGGGAATCCGTACTGCTGCATGGTGTCGCCCATCCTGTCGAATAACACAATCCATCCTGTTGCCCTTTTTGTAGACTTGGTGAATGACGCCCAGGTTCCACTCATCCGGTAGTTCTTCCTGTTCCTAAATCTTAACAATCAGCCGATGGATGATGGCGGAAATCTTTTACGGACCCATCTTGATATTTCGTGTGTTGTTGGAGTCTTCTGAATCGCAGGAGTTTGTGAAGTCCATCCCAAAGTCTGAGGATACGATCGTACCAAGGGAACAAAATTCTTCTACCACCTCGAGATCGTCACCGTCGCTCCTGAGTCAGGCTCTATAACGGTCAGAGCTTCCGGCAAGTAGGTTTTTTTTTGTGTCCGGCTTTGATTGATCCTCATCGGTTTTAAATTTGCAGGCATAGTTTGTTGTAAGAAATAAATAATTATGCTCGAGGACTGCACTTTATTTATTTATTTATTTATTTATTTACAATTGATTATGACGGTCCAATGCCGTATTGTCAACACCGCTTGTGTTGAAAAAAAAAATTACAATCATATTGATAAGGCATTTCCTCCCTATTATTTGCCTTATCCCGGGCATACTCGGTTGGAGGACTGCACTTTATTAGCTGAAATAATTCTGATTTGAAAGGGACAATCCTAGTTCATCCTCATCTTACGCGATCTGTATTGAAACCGTCTATCGTGAACATCGTTCAATTTCAATCATTAACAATCAATTTAATTCCCTCTCCGGCGATACAAAAAAATACTGAATTCTCCGGTGACAAAGTTTTCACTGAACTCCACCCGGCTGGAAAAGCAAAATTCTCACCCAAACATTGCTAATTATTCATTAGCCCGGCTTATCAACTCGTGCCGCGAAAGTATATGATAATTTATACAGAAAACATTTCATTTGTGCGTCGAGCAGCGTATGAACCGTACGTAAAGTGGGTACAACAACTCTTCTATTACATCACTTCCATTCTCCCCCAGGGGGTGTGCTTGTAAATCGTTCTTCAATTCGCTAAACCCTGGGGCATCGGAATGGCGCGCGCGAATGGTTAAAACAGTTGAGTTTAAATATTTATAGGAATAAAAAGGCAAACAGGTCCGACATGTGTCTGTTTTCCCTTTCAATATTGTGGCATTAAACTGTGGTAAAGGGTGGTGGGGAGGTACGAGGGGTTGCAGGGGGAGGATGGAATGAGTGAAGTGGAGAACAAAGTAACACTTGCTACGTGTACCCCTGTTGACACACTTCATTTTGTGCGATGGGAAAAACCCGGTGACATACTAAGATCGGTTTCTGCGTGCGCGCATTTTTCCGTTTTCCTGACCGTTAAGCAGTGAGTGAGAGAGGCCATTTATAATTCATATTTGAAAATCAATTGTTTCCTTCTGCCTGGTTTGCCGACCGTTGGGTGATGATGGAATTTTCCACACTTAAAATTCGCACACTTAGTCGCATTTTTATTCACTCCACAGAAAGAAAGAAAGGAGGGTATTAAGTGAAAAGCAACCACGCTTTTGGTGTTCCTTTTTTTCGCTGACGGAAGCCACGTGGCAGTGGGAAAACCACACAATAAATACACAATTTTTACTTTTTTTTGGCGAAAGAAGCACATTTCCTCCCCAAAAAGCGATAGAATCCATAGCCTTTTTATATTTCGGCAGTCAGCTGGAGAAGCTTTAGCGTGAGGACAAAACAACAATGGCAACTGTCCTGCATCATTGATGAGTGATTTTCAATGATTTCCCGCCACACTGTCGCACTTTGCGTGGTAAGTCAGGGGTAGCTCTCAGCCTCATGAATCATTCAACGGCACGGGGTCGACTCCGGTTGAAAGCCGGGAGCCCTAGCCGGCTTCCAGCTGACCTAATCACACAGCTACACCTGACTCACCCTGAGAAAAGCGTACGGGCCTCGGTATATCAGCTGACAGCGGACAACATTTTGCAATCTATCGCAGGACAGGAGGCTTACCCAACTTGATCCCTCCAGCATCCGTCAACAACAGCGCGACTTGATCCTCCCAAACGTGAGAGAGAGAGAGAGAGAAAAAGAAAGTCTTCCTCTGTCATCAGCCCTATCCAAGGTTTGGGTTGCTGGGGATTGGAAAAGCCTTACTTTGCTTTCTTGCCATCGTTCCCACGCATAATTGGATCATTTTCACCGGCCGCTAGCTGATGGCACAAAACACCTTTTTTCCGTTAGGAACGTTAGGTAGGATGGCCGTTTTTCGTTGCGTTTTCTGTGAGTGCGTGTGTTCTGTGAATGTCTACCAATAAATGAGACTAATTATGATTGAGCCGGATTGCTGGACGGTTTTCTCGGTAAAATGCAAATGAGAAAGGACAAGCTAACCTGGCCCTACGGAGCGTGTCAATTTGGTGCCATTAGTGATGTGGACACTGGTAGTGCGCTTACGGTGAGGCTTTTTCACGTTTTTGTTGTTGCTGTTGGTCGGATCTGTTACAATCCTTGGGTCGTGTTTTAGTTTTTAATTATAAAAGCACTCTCTTTAAATGGTATCGAGTTTGTTTGGCTTGCAAATGATGTATTTTGGTGATGCTGTTTGAGAGTTTTGTTGACGGTTTGCTTTACTAAAAACTAAAAGGCAATTTGATCGTTACATAGTGGATGGACGATTTATGGACTTAGCAATGTGCAGAGAACGTTTGCTTCATGTTGTTTGGTATCCAATAATTCACAAGGTTAGCCATTATAACAGGTTGGCTGATAAGTCCCCGGTCTAACAAAGAAAAACACATTTTTTTGTCAAAATTCGTTTTTATTATTCAACATAGTTCCCTTCAAGAGCGATACAACGATTATAACGACCTTCCAACTTTTTGATACCATTTTGGTAGTACTCCTTCGGTTTTGCCTCAAAATAGGCCTCAGTTTCGGCGACCACCTCTTCATTGCAGCCAAATTTTTTCCCTGCGAGCATCCTTTTGAGGTCTGAGAACAAGAAAAAGTCGCTGGGGGCCAGATCTGGAGAATACGGTGGGTGGGGAAGCAATTCGAAGCCCAATTCATGAATTTTTGCCATCGTGCTCAATGACTTGTGGCACGGTGCGTTGTCTTGGTGGAACAACACTTTTTTCTTCTTCGTTCTTTTTTCGTTCGTCAAGCAACCAAAAGTTGCTTGACAAAAGACGCTCTGTCTCACAAACTAATTGACATATAGACGTCAAATTCATTTGAAGGTTGGTGCTATATAAAAATAATATGCATTTAATACTAGCGGCGCATTCTATGTGTCAGACCGGGGACTTATCAGCCAACCTGTTATTGAGCTCTGAACTCATTGCTGGTACGACGCGAATTTTGTTTGAATTCATAAAGAACGGCCAGACCGTATTGTTGTTTTATTGCCTCTGAAAAAAAATAACATACAATTGTGCGACTTCTAGTAAGTTCTAGTAAGACTTCTAACGAAGCTGCGCAAACTATCAACTCTTCGTCTAACATCGGAAAACTACTTCACTGCCTGAATTCTAAGATGCGATTGCCTTCGAAATAACCATAGATCTTCCAGTACTAGTGGTGGTATTAATAGGCTTAAGTTTTAGGGTTTTCGCCTTAGAAAAAAATTCGCCTAGATATTGACTCGTTCGGATATATTGTATATTCAGTCTGTGAGATATAGAACTGCTCGGATGTAGTAATTGGATTGTTCTCCAGAATTTTTGAATCACACAATTACCATCCTAGTATCCGTAGCTCAGGCAACTGTCCTGATCGCCTAGACGTTTGGTAGCACCGGCTGCTGGGACCAAAAACGCGTGAGTATACAAAAATATCGAACAAACCAACGACAGCGCCCGCGCGATTCACTTGTTCTTGTTCATTATACCCTCGAAAACCCTGTATTACATGTGGTCTTCAACTTTCATTCCACCGTAATCGACTACTACTTCTCTCTGAGCTTTCGTAAGGATCAGAATATCTAAGTACACTCAAGAAATCCTTTTTCGCTTACATTTTTTTTAAATAAATGGAAGGACTATGGTGTAAGGAGTTGCAACTCCTATAAGCTATAAGAAGTAATATAAGCTCATTAAATTTTATCACAATTAAATATTTGATATCTGGTTTATTTCATGCGACTTTTGAGCATTTTGATCAGTAAACATAGTGATAAACACTTTTCAAAGTGGTGTATGCTTTTTTGTTTGAACCTACAACCTATTTCTCGTGATAAATGTTTATTAAAAATACCCTAATTTTTATTCTTATGAATTCTCCAACCAAAGTAAATTACTTCCACGCTGATAATTCCGAAATAATCTCGCTCCCATGTTCCTAATTCTCTTGAAAACCCTGCGTTTCGCACCGTACATATAAAATTAATAAATTGATTTCCCTCATTTTGATTGATGTGGCACCCCTCCCCACTGCGTACATCCACGCGTGGGTCTGTTTGTGTTTATGCTGCTGTTACCCGCCCCAAATCCCATACACATCACACCCCAGAAACTCATCACTCGCCTCTCCCCCCCCAGGACTTCACTTCGTGGCATTTGGTTTCCATTTTATCAGTGAGCGATTTTTCAAAAATTGCAGCATAAATCAACGGCTTTCTTCACCTGGTGCGTTTCTCGCCAAACGCGTCAGGTGTCTTGCTGGTTGTTACGAATCAATTTACTGCGTGATTGATTGGTGCCGTGGTAGGAGAAGACTCGTAAAATTATTAATTACTGGGGCCCCCGGCCTGTTTGGCACGCGGGTCATAAACAACCCCACTGGAGGGGGGGGGGGGGGGGGGGGTATGTTTATCCGTACCGCCTGCCGGGTATGCAGATGCAGAACGCGAGGCCTTTCAAATGCAAATGGCCATAAATTATTTTGCGATCATTTTGGCTTCCTTCTTGGCAGGCAGACTGTGTTGAAAGGTGGTGTGCGCCGGTGAGGCCATTTCATCAATTTTTGATTGTAAATCATATCACTCACTCGAAACCTAGTGCTTAGGTTTTTGCTTCGAGTGGTTTGAGTTTTAAGTTCTTAGCAAGCAGCTTAAGAGTTTGTAAGAAATTTGAAATTTGTTTACAAAACAGCTAGGGGAAGTCCATCGTTCTTGTATCTGCCTAACTGTTTGGGGTACATCGAGCGCAAGATGGGATTAAAACAGAATCTTTCATTCTGTATACTTTAAAATTACTTATTATTTTTAATTAAGTACAGTTTGAAAATTCAGCTTAAAATCATAACCAGCTGTTAACAGAAATAAAAAGTGTTTATTTTCATACCAATATTCTGCTAGATTTTTTCCCATTATGCTCTGCTACGATTGATCGCGCGATCGTACGATCCTTCCCAAGGCATCATGTCCAAACAGCTTCCCGAGGTTTCGATAAATCATGCCTCTAGCGGAACCCATTCCAACCCCAGCTATTGATGTGTTTTGCTAGCTCTGCATGATTAATCAGCTCGTTGACAGCAGAAAGCATCAGAATTGCTCAATATTTACTTTCCGGGAATTGGTTCGCCTTTTCGCTAGTTAGTAGCACGTGCCTTCGATAGCTCACTCACCTCAAACTGCCTGAGTCTGCTTGTGCTTGATTTTTATATTCCAAACAACCAAAATACCACCGTTTCCGAAGAACGATTTGTTTGCAGACAATTTTATCGCAATGGTTTTTATGTTTTTTTTCCATTCCGGTATTCTACTTGCCAAGGTACGTTATGTTACTTTTCACTGGAAAAAACAATCATGCAGTAATGTAAGGTTTTTCTTTTGCTTCAGATCGGAAAAATTAATTGCCTCTTCTATTCTGCACGCTATCTTTCCCTTGACAAACCGTTTCCAGTTCAATCTGAAACAAGATTCTCGGACCAAATATTTCCCCGAAAAAAAAAAAAAATGATCTCATAGAAATGCGATTCCGTACAGAAGATGCTGGCAGTAGCACCATTTCGGGGTGTAGATTTTGTAGTTTCAAGGAAAAAATGAAACGGTTTCGCTTCGCTTACCGCAGCTCGTTAAAGGCTGGTCGTTTGCTGTTATTATTTGCGAATCAAACAACACGACAAGACAATTTTCCCCGAACGAGATACTTTTTTCCAATAAACGGTACACAGCACTGGGTCTGTTTTGTTGGGATGCATTTTTCGGGAAAGAATCCGTAGCGAGAATCTCATCTTCACGCCCTTTACGTTTCCGTTTCAGCAATACGTAATAATAACGATGGCCAATAAAAATGCCCTCGGAGTTATACTTCCTTTTTTCTCTCGCTTAGTTTGCACAGTAAGCGATAACGAATTATTGATTCGTAGTTTTAAATGGTCGTAAAAAAGGATCGGAATGTCCCTCTCTTTATCCCTTGATGGGTATTTGTGAGATTGCGTTTTAATCTCACCGGCTGAACCTCCGCGCCATGCATCAGTATTAAGCAGAAATCGGGAAGGGTGTAAGACATTTTTATTAGATAGCGTCCTATTCCCTTCCGATCATCTAATTACCCGTATCGTACCGGTGTGCTACATACCAGCAAGAGTATTTTTTATCACAAAATTATAGAAGATCTTAATCCTGTTTGTTATTTTCGTGCCACCAAACATACTAGTATGAAGGGAATAAATTGTGTAGGAAAAAAGGGAGATTTAGCTGGAATTTTGATTGCAAAATTGTGCAATAAATAATCTATCGGTGGGATGCGATTGTAGTCACGTTCTTGTAGAACAGTCCTGGACCGGTGCAAGCTGCAGATAAGTTCGGCCGAAAAGAGGGGAGTATCCTCCTGCAACTATCTCTAGAAGCAAGGCCAATAATTTGATATGATTCACACGAAGATTCGCCTTACTCATAAGCGATCAGAAGGAAGTTTATAATCTCTTTGTAATGGCAAGTCCATGTCTAATAGAAACATGAGTTATATCAACAAGTCTAGGTTACTTCTATGATCTAAAACAATTATCCACAATCTGAGAAGATGTGAGATGCCCAGTACTTTTAGATTTTGAGCAGCTATTCGAATATTGCTTGTAGTCATCTAGCATAGAATCCAATGAAATGATAACTAGCTCCAAATTATTTGACACTGTGTTATGATTCTAAAAAGCCAGCAATTACATAAGAAGAATACCATGATATAGTTGTGGTAAGTTTACTCTTAAAATGGTAGGACGTAAAATTAGTACAATGGGTCGATTATGACCCAGCATGTCATCATGACCATCAGTGACGTAGAGTCCTATTACAATTAGAATCAGAATTAGTACAACTTTAAACGGGATCATAGAGGAAAATAACACAACACAAACGCTGACAGAGTCCCGGTTACGAAGACATCATAAACAGCGTCAAATTTTTGACACCTACGAAGAAGTGGATCGCAAGGCACTTCTGAGGGTACATATCTGTCAATAGAAGATATCAGCACAGGACACTCGATGCTGGCGTTCATGAGTCGTGCTTGTTCAAGTCGTTCATCGCGATAGGAGAAACATCAGACGCCAACTCCTAGAAGCTACATAATTACCTCAGGAACGAAGTACAAAACGCAAGGTCCGGCGTTGCACAGATTCCATGCGCAAGAGAACCTGGGAAGAGGTAGGCCATATCTCATTCTGTCCATATCTCTCTCAGGACTCCTTAAAGAGTACGAGCTCGAGCAGAGCTTCTTCGTCTAGCGGCGTACCCTTGTAGGATTCTGGAAAGCGTTAGGTTTTATTGCCAAAATTTAAATATTGTAGCATCCTTGATATCACTCCTGTTCTATCGTCTTCAAAAACCTTCATCCCTTACGGTGTTTTTGCGATTTGTAAACGTTTATTGCAATTTTATTACATCTTTTCTCACGCCTTTTCTTAATCGCATATTGGCTTATCCTGTTTACCCCTGACTGCGCAAAGGAAACATGCCGAGATCAATCTTGGGACGAATTTTACTACGCAACAGTTGCCGCTTTTCGCGAAAATCCGCTCGTAAAAATTGGCAATTTTTAATCGCTTTCCCGTCTCACTCCCTCTCACGGCTGCGATACGGAATCGAATCGAAGCTGCCAACAATGGATGATCTCGCTGGGCCAAAGGTTTAGCCGTTTGACAACAATAGCATCGAACACGCGTCCCATCCGTACCAGCAGCAGCTGCCGTTGACGAGCGAAAAACGGAAACTTTTTCGGAAATTGAATCCAAAGTGTCTAATTATCTTTATTCCGTGTGCGTGATAGGGATAATTATCGGGGAGTGAACGCGCCACACCGTGCTTATTTATGGTGGAACGTGAATGTGTTTTCGTGGACCGGTCCGGCTGTTTGGTGTCCGTAAACGTTGACTGACGACGGGTTTCGGGGGTTTTCGGACACAAATTTGTTGCTTAATTTGTATGCACAAAACTAAGCAGCAGTAGGTCAAAAGCTCAAAAATTATAAACTAAACCAGTATTGTTGCGACTGCCACCGCACACCGGTCAAGGGCTTTCGGTGGGACGGTTATTGTTCGAAAAGGGCACTCGAGGGTGCACAAATGAGGGTAGGTTCGTGAGGACATCTAACATCTGACTCTTTTGACTGAATGGTTTTACAGAAAATTTATGCTTCAGCTTGTTACCCTTTTTTTAGTCTCAATGCCATTGTGTTTGTTTTGTTTTAAAAAAGTTCCAATAGAGAAAATATTATACATTAAGAACAACATCAACTAAAAATAAAATACCAAACTTTTTCTAAAATACAAATTTAATATCAATCAATGTTGTTAAAATATGAAAGATGTAGAAATTTTTGCATTTTACATTTTTCTAAATTTCACTTCCAAATTCTATATTTTAAATTCAAAATTTAACTATTAAATAAATAAAATAATTAAGAACACTGGTACATTATAAAACAGATGTAAATTTACCTTTTATTTATTAATGAAAATCAAACAATAAATTAAACCAAATTTTACGGAAAGATTAAGTTTGAGGCATAATGAAACTTATTAAATCATTTTTCATTAAAAAATATGATTTTTTTTGCCACAGTATAGCGCAAGGCATCATACTTAAATAAAATATAAATTATTTTATTTATTTTAAAAATGATGGATTGCGCCGTTTTGTGAAAATAAAAAAAAAAAGAATTTTTTTTACAAAAAGTACGCTCCAATTCAGCGGTGTTTATCAAAATGACTAAATCTTGTTTAAAAGCTTTGAAGAAAATAGGAAAATACACAAAATCCTTCACAAACGCAGAAAGAAAACTATAATCTGACTAACTCAAAGTCGTGTTGCATCTAGATCGGTGCGTATGAGTCTCCCTTTTCGCCCAGTAATCGCTCCCTCCACCGATCGACACCGAAGCATGGAGATGTGTCAGCATAAGGCCGAGAGGTTTGGCGTAGTGGGCGGTAATAGTGTACGATTAAACAAAGAAATGGTGAAAAAAAAAAGCGACGAGACCCCAAAGAACATTACATACACGCACAAAGCGTGATCTCGAACCGATCCGACCACCGAAACAAAGACCATCCCGGTTTTTGGGAGCTCACCTGCCCATCCCCCTCGATTCCGACCCAAGCCGAAAACAAAGAAACGCACGCATACAATAGTGCCGCGGACGGCGTAGCGGACGATATTTGTGTTTTATGTAAATTTTCGGTCGCGGTTGCGTGTTTGCTGCACCGTTTGTGGATGGGTGCGTGTGATTTGTGTTTTAGTTTTTTTTTGTTGTTGTCGTTGTTTTAGTTTGTATTTTTCCTCTGCCGGCCGTGGATGGCTTTAGTTCCGTTTGTTTAGTGATTCGGTTTGGGTTTCGGTTTTGTCTCCTGCTACTCCTGTTCGATAGCTGATTCGCACTCGCAGTTGGTATTTGCTAGTGGGCCGAAAGCTTCAACTAGAACGATGCTTTGTTCCCGGTTTGCTTCACTTGCTCCATGGCTCCCGACACTCCATGGCTGCCGAGATAATGCCCGTGATAATGATGCCGGAACGGTACCGAATGGCGCTACCGGTTGGGGCATGGCTTGGACACTAATTAATTTAAACGAGCCAGTAGCATGAAACGTATTATGTAGCGTAATATGTCGAATTGAGCGCTTCCGGCTTTAATGTGTGTATCATTTGTGAAACATGATACCTGGATTCGCATCTTGCGCTTCTTGTCTTGTGGGTTTATGTTGATTTTGTGAAACAGTGGAAAGGTTAGACTATGTATTGCTTACAGTTTAATTAGATACACGCAAAAGTTTGAAAGAACATGTAAAATAAATTGCTTTTACATGCTCGTACGGTACGGTATTCAAGAAGCAATAGTTGTATCAAAAACATCTTCAAAACTATGCTTCAAATTCACATCAATAAATTTGATAAATTTAAAAAAGGACCCTTCGAAATTGGCACTGCTTTAAAAGAGTTTTATAAATAAAAATCAAAACATAACATAAACAAGTTGAAAGTTATCCAATTTCACATGAACAAAGAACGCAAACAATCGAAGCAACGATATTAGGTTCAACAGTTAAAAAAGAAAAACTAAATGAGAAAAACAAAACAGAACCGTAAAGACTAGATAAAATAAAGATAAAATAAGATTTGTTGAATTATTTGGTTTGATAGTTACTTCATTTTGAAGTAACAGTTGTAATTAAAAACATTTTTAAATTATTTATATTAAAATGCAGTATTTTTGTGTTTGTTGTTTTATTTTTGCACTCTTAATTTCATTGAAGTTACTATCTTAAGCATTCATAAAATGTAGAAGAAATCATATTCCTTGCTGCTTTTGAATTCCTACGGTTGAACGTGTTTATACCGTTCTTTTCAATCTGTTTTACATATTTGTTCAACTTTAGTTTATTCTATCTTCAATTTTTACCTTTGTCGTTTGCCTGTTTTGTGTCTCATTCCTTTAGATTAGCTCTTGTTTAATTTTTCTTCACTTTGAATAAGACACTTCTCTTTTCTTTGTGTCTTTTAGATGATGTTTTCTTTTCACTTCGCCTACCCATCAACCGTTTAGATAATCTCGCCCTTCCAGAACCTGGCACTACGTTTAAAGCTTAATTTTAAAACAATTTATTCGTCGATTTGCTGCGCACGAAACCCGTTTCCGCAGTCCTATCGACCAACGTTCGCCACTGGCAAACTGCACCACTTCTTAGGCATTCTTTTGGGAGTCCCATTTTCTCATCATCAATCATCCAGTCGTCCCGCGTCCAAAATGACCACCAAGTGAATGGTTATGCCGTTTACTAGCAAACATTAAAAGAAAAATCACACACCGAACCATTGCAAAGTGAAAGAAAGATTGTGCGTTTGTGTGGGCTTAAGTAAGAAGTCAAATTGAACTTTTGGTGAAGGTATTGAGTTACGTGTGGCAAAAAAAGAATGGAATAGCGTTAATTTAATTTTAATGAAATCATCTGGAAGGGTTTTATGCGTAGGGAAAATGCTCACGATTCAATCACTGTACACACTCGGTAATCTGACCGATTGGGTCATCGTTTTGAATAGTTGAAAACGGCAAGTGTTTGTTGACATTACGGTAGAGATTAATCTTTCCTTCTTTGAGTTGCTTTGTCAAACATTATTTGGATTTTAGTTGCACATTGTTTGAGATTTTTTGTTCAAGTTCTGGTTTGATTTTTTGTTAAATTTTTAGAATCTTTTTGGTGTAACAGTACTTGGAATGCTCATGAGAATTTCACACTTATCTTCGGCTTTATTTAGCTTCTTAGGCTTTTGGCAAAGATTTTTCTAAAAAGACGACTGAATCTTCTTTTATGTGCTTTTGTGAGCTATATTTAGTCAGACTTTTGAAATCAATAACGGCTCCGGTCTTCAAATGGCTGGACTGGGGCTAAATCCCGTGAGGTCCATCCTCCCGCAGTCAGGACTGACTACCCAACTGCGTGGTATCGGCAAGTCTAGTAAGCCATTCGATGGCCGACGTGTCCTTAGAAGGCCAAGTTAAGCCAAGAAGGAGTTGAGAACAAATTCAGTTGTTATTTAAAGTGTCATGTTAAAGAAAACCCAACACTCTTCTGTACCCATTTTCTAATTCATTTTCATTTATTAGAGCGATTGTTCAAAGGTTATGATAATATGGCACTGTACCGTCAAAATTTATTTTGATAAATTATATGCAACCTCTCGTTTTTCTTTTTGGTTTACTGTTAATTTTTTTCTGTATTGAGTTTGTTTTCTTTCTTTATGTATTTATATTGTTTTATTTTTCTTGAATTTTGTCTGTTTTTCGTTTGTTGTTCTTTTTCTTATGCAATAATTGATTATGTTTCTCGAATATTGTTTTTTGTTCTTGTTGTTTCTTGCTTGTTTATTGTTTTGTGTTCAATGAATTTTGTTTTCTTCTTTATTTTAGTCAAATTTTGCTTTTTTCTTCATTTTACCCAAATTTTTATCCACAAATCATAGCCACCTCTGCTTTTCCAAGGAATTTTTCATAAAGTCTTCATTATCATCAACTGTTTAAATACAAAATTCTAAAACTTTTCAAAACATTCTGCTTGTTGCTTGTGTTGTTAACATTTACAACTTACACTTTTCAATTTTATTTGTTTGTATCGTACATTATCATCTTTTTTCTGTTTGTTTTCCTTTTCGTTTGACATGTTTTTGTATACTGTTTTGTATACTTATACTGATTATTACTGATTATGTAGTTTGAACTTCTTATCCACAATCTTTTCATCCATTTCTATCTTGTAACCATTTTCTACTAAAACCCCTTCAATTTAGGTAATTGTACCAGTAAAACAGTTTCTTTGTAGTAATCAAATAATCACACCAACGACGTAATTTCTTCGATTCGGCTTCATGACTAAAAAAAACGGACCAACCAAACGGTCGCCAAAAGCTTCACCATAAATTCATGAGAAACCTACCCCACGTCAGTCAGTCGCGTGAATGTCACGACTTTTGTATTGTTCTGCTTCGAATGGGTCCAGCATACCGTCTCACCCTCCTCGGCAAACCATTTCTTCTTTGCATGAGGGTCATCTTTATGCTATGGCGGAGTACACACAGGCACACACGGGCGCGCTCCCTTCTAATCGGTCACTTCCTTTCATTCTGCTCGCGCACCCACACAACAGAGAAACAATGGACACTGTCCGCGATTCTCGATTTTCTCATAGCCTCTTCACATCTTCTCTCTCTCCCCATCCCAATAGCCTCCCGCCCGTTCCGGTTGACCGCACGATGACGTCAGCAAAGATGTGCACCGTCTTCGGTTCGGCTGTGGCTTGAAATTAATTCGATTTTCAAGACCATTTCTTCTTCGCAGCACAATGCTAGATTTAGAAGGGCAGTTGCGGTCGACACGTTGGGTGCAAAGGGTAAAAGCGTGGAAGGGGTGTAAGAAAAATGACCCTCCTTTCTTTTGTGCCTACCAGTCGTTTAGCTTTAGAACCAATTAGCCATTACATGGTGCAAGTCGTAAAGATGGTAACCGTTGTTTCGTGTTCGGAAACAATGGTCACCTTCTTTCGAATAGATATAACTTCGCCAGTAGAGAAAGTTGCTGCCACTGATGATTCATCTGTTCCAAGGTTCGTTCCTTTCACTTTCCTTCATTGGGCTTACCGAGAGCTAGCTTTTTTTTCGGAAAATCCATCCCAGTGTAAATTAACTTCCTACCAATCGTCGTTACTCACGTGATAAAAAGTTAATAAGGATGCATCTCGTAGTACCTACGATCGGTTTTGTCCGCTTAACGGCATTGTACAGCAGCTGTGCAAATTACTGTTCGATTGGAATTTCCCAGCAGAATGTGTATTGGCGTTGAATAGTAAAACTGCGGCAGACGGCTTGCACGATGTTTGCAAAGCTGGTAAAAACCCGATCGAACAACGATCGGCAACAATTCCACTGTACTGTGTTTGCTGCACGGTGTTAAGGCTGTTCTCGAAAAGATTCTTGTCTGATGAAATACAGCGCAATTTTTGCGTGCGTGAAATGGAAATGAGGCCAACAACCTACTTGTGATGGAGACAGGATTCATCTAGAAAGAATATCGATACGAGTGATGGTGCATGGCAGGCGAAAAATGTGCATTCTTGTCAGGTATGGTGCAAGATAACAAAGCGAATCATTCATCAACTGTGTCAAGCTTTAGGGCGTCCTATTTTACTATTATTACTTTACTTATCAGATATTATAAACGCATGCCTCGCAGTTTTTTGTCAAAGTCTCTACAAGTACAAATTATGCAATATTCCGTCACAAATTATTCTTAAGTACTTACAGACATACTTTACCTAATAAACGGGACATAGTTATAGACCAAAGCAAGAGGCAACAGAAGAAAAAAAATTGAAAAAAAAAACGTCAAAAGAGATAAATAATATACTCCCATCTTGATTCCCTCAGTTCACCCTCATGCTGATGTTCATGTTGCTCCTGTGAAGCACATGCGTGGCCCATGCTCTAGGAAATCTAGTGCTTGGACCATACAGATCGGTTACAGATACAGAGGAAACAACAATGCTGAGATGGATGGATATAGCCCAAGATTTCCTTAGTCAAACCTGCACGTCGTCCAGACATAAATCCCCGTCTTGTTCATGTTTACTAGATGAAAGATTGGTTTAAATAAATTATTTTCATTTGCAAAAGATCGTCCAGATATCTATTTCTAATCATTTAAAATTGGTCCAACGTTGAACGGCCTTTTTTGAAAGTACTTGGTGTAATTTTGATGACCAATTCTCCAAACATGAAACTGTAGACAGTAGACAATTGGTCTAATCAGAGATTCAACATCTTCTACATCCTTCTATTATCACTTGGCTTAACGACATACTAAGTCACGCCGGTCATTGAGTGGTTTACTATACTTGTTGGTTACCGACAGTTACCTCGTGCAATCAAGATAGGAATATCTGTCTTTGGCAGAGATTTTTAAATTTTTAAAAAAGATTTTTCTGCAACCGTGATTAGGATAATGCAGCTTAAGACCGAGCTTCTTGGATTACATATAGGAGTATTGACCAAGTCATCGAGAAGTCCTCAACCCTCAACCCTGAGCAGACCAAGAAGAAGATGCTTTGTTCTTATTTTAACAACTTTTGGAAGAGCAGCGTGTATTTGAAAAAATAACATCAGATCAAATCAGATCTTAGGTGACTTTCTGTCGGCATAAAGAAGGATGGATTTGGTCTGATTTCAACCAAATGTCTTCTCGCGATGGGCTCACTATTTTGGTGAATTAAACGTTCGAACGATCAGTTCAATGATCAGCTAGAGGCTCCACTAGCAGATACTTCTACCATCAAGTATGAAAAATTCTCTCCCTTTTCTAGGCTTAACTACGTCTAAAATCACGCCGACCATCGAAATGGCTTACTAGACTTGCCGGCCGATACCAAGAAGCTGGATGATAGTCAGTCCTCCCTACGAAGAGAAGGTCCGGATGGGATTTGAGCCCCGGTTCTGACGATTGAATACCGGAGCCGCAGTCGTATATACCACCGGGTCACCGGCTCCTTATGAATATTAAACGAACTGAAAAAATTGTGGTCTTGAAGGAAATTCATAAAATTTTCAAGCAGGTGCAGGACAGCGGAATGATGTCGCGTAATTGAAAACTTGGTATGCAGCTGTTGCTCAAAAGCTTTGATGATCAAATACTGATATTAATCTAACGTTTAACAGCTTAACAAAATAACAAACAGGCCTACCTTAAGTTGTGCATTATTTTTAACCATAATCTAGTTTTAAACCTTCTAACACAAAGCGATCGTTGCACTCCGCTCCCAATAGCGAATCACTATGCCCTACTTCTTGGGCATTATGCCTCGTCGATCTCCTACTACCTTCTTACAAACAACTGTACAAACACCTTGGTGTGGAATGGAGAAAATGCTCCGTACAGCACCTGATGGGAGTACTTGCAGCAAGAACATTGCCATGGGAAATTCCCATACGATCCGCACGCGTGGCGCATCATTGTCTAGGCCTGTCTTAGGTTCGTCGCTGTTGTTGTTTACCCACACGGGATAAAGGCTTTTTCAGCGAGTTTGGCAGATGATATCATCCATCCATCGTATCGCATCGCAGGCTATAACGGTGCGAGTGGGCATATATCGATAACAATAACAAATTCCTGCACAGCTAGATCATCACCTAGCGTATCGTTGTGATCGCGTTGCATATCAGAAAAAGACTATCAATTGAAAAAATGCAACAACGACCCATCCATGATTGCATGAGTGCAACATCTCGCTCCGTAGTATTTGCGGGAAAGTATTTGACCAGCGAAGGGCACCGAAGCTTTTTTCCTCTCTCCTCCATTTCGGTTGTCTATTTGTACCATCTAAGTTTAATAGCATGCGACAATTGCATTTCGTTGTTTTGCTCCCTCAGCAAGGCCTCGCCAAAGTCCCACCAAATGTGGTCAAAGCTTCATACTGGCTGCTATCAACGCCAGCAAGGTTATGTTTTCATTTTTACGACACTTCTAGCTGAGCCCTTATCGTTTTTGTTTTCATTCCTGGAAGCTTTTATGCTTCCTCCCGTGTCCCAACGGTTGGGAAAATAGCAATTTCCTTTTCCCTTGTATTTTTTTTTGTTGGGCACTTTAAATCGCCCCGGGGACATGGCTGGTGTGCTTTGGCGGTTGGTGCTTTGTTGGTGAAAATATTTTAGAAAATATTTTGCACATAACCGTCACACATTCCTTGCTACCGTTGTTTGCTGGCTGGCCGATGTTGTATCGGAGAAGTTGTCTTTCCCTGCTGTGTGGCGTGATGTCTCTGGTTGAAACAACGTTCGGTCGCTATGGATTCGCCCGAAAAATTCGCTTCCTACTCTAATGCACTTTCAATCTATTTTATGACTTCATTTTATGGCTGAAAAATGTTTTAAATTCCCGCCTGTCGCCACGTTTCGTGCCGTCCTCTGCCGAGTTTTCCCATTTTAAGAACCAAACGGAAGGGGACAACTGCCATACAGGATAACTAGTAAGTGAAACGGTTCGTTTCGTGGTGATTGAGTTTTTTTTCCAGCTCAAACGGGCACCACTTTGGGCAGGGTTTTTGGTGCCTAATCACATCCTTCCCAGCCTGTCCTTGTCTGTTTGCCTGTTTAAATATTTCACACCCCTTTATAGGGTGAATATTTGCCATACGGGATTTTTATTCGTTCGCGATCGTTAAATCAGGGAAGCAAACTTCCTTGCCCCAGCATCGGGATGGTTTTGCAGAAACTTTGCGCAAGAGTATCAGCACGAGTGGTTATACTTCGACAATCCGCAATATGGCTAGTCGTACCAGATGGTGTTTTGTGAGCTAACGCGATGCGGTTGCTTTTCGTGTGATGGAAATTGGCATAAGAATTGATTTGATGGAAAACAATTCGCATTTGTCTTCTTTTATTCAATGGTTGAACGCATTCTCCAAGTTTTAGTTCGATACATTTAAGACTAACAAAATCACTTTTTGTTTAAGTTTTGTTTCAATGTTTTCGCTAGTTTGAAGTTTTTTTTTTGTATTTTGTAAATAAATAACGTTGAGTTAAAAAAAATTTGTTCTTCTTACATTCATGATCTAGTGTTTGATTTTTAGTTTTGTTTTCAAATTTTTATAATTTTTAATTTTTTGTCTTTTAAATTATTGGATTTTTCACAAAAAATTTGTCGGTAAATATTTTCAATTGCTGTTTTTTTAAAGAATGTCTTTATTTGTGTTGTATTTTCAAATGGCATTTGCTCAAAAATCTTTTCCTTGTTCGTATATTCTGTAGATTATTTTGTTACTTGTTATCGTCGTTTTCGTAGAACGACAATATAAGATTAAAGATTCAATAAGACCGAATATCGAAAAGGTTTTATAATATTTTTGTATTCTTTTCCTCGAACTTAGATGCTCAATCTAAAGAACATCATTCCAGGGCCCTGGTACAACAAAGCAATATTAAAAGCATTGCCGACATTTTCTAAACACTTTTTCCATCAGAAATGCATTGCAAGCTGCATCAACCCACACAAGCCGTGCAATTGTCTAGCTCGTGCTGTTGTACTACTGTCAGACGGCTGTCCACACATTCCGTCGGTGTGGTACAGGGTACTCAAAAATTTAATCACTGCTGCTGCTTCTCGTCCGTTTTGTCTGGAATCTATTCAACGGAAATCCGACTTTTGCTAAAATATTTTGTCACTTACCAGGAACAATGCTCTGGTCGCCTCCGTTTGATATGCTGGTGAGTCAGCTTTTGCAATACACTTGACATGCTGCTTGCGTAGTTTATGGTGGAGGTTTCTATTAAACATGAATTTCTGTTCGGTTTGTCATTTGAACTATGTAATATTTTGAACTTCTCCGTATTTCGTTGTTTATGGAACGAATAATCATTGTTTGAATTTACTTATTGTATTACTATTTTTTGCTTGATTAACACGAATCATAATAGCGAATCTTTTGGATCCGCTAATAGTATCAGGATCAGCTAATAGTTTTGTCCATAATTTTTTAAAACAGATTTTATTTCATAAACTTTAATTGAATCAATCGTGTGTCCTGGCCAATCAAAGTGTTTCGAGGCCCTAGGCGGTATGGCTGTTGGAGCCCATATCACATTCAAATAAAAAGTGTTGGAGGGAGGCGGAAGTATTTATTTTCCTTTTGAAGAGGACCCTAACACCTACGTATGAGCCCCTTACCCCTGTACTACGAAGCTACTGCAAGGCTGCTAACGCGGAATCTCTTTCAGTAAACACCTTGTAATAAGCAGTTGCTGGGGCTCTAGGCAAGTTAGATTTGCTAGTGATCGCATGTTTCAAATTTTTCTTAACTTCTTCAATTATTTAAAAATCTCGGCGGGCTATATAACTCTACTGATTTAGCTAAATTCTGCTTTAAATGCAGGTTTGGATACATAGTGAGCTTCAACGAATCTAAGAGTTGATCTGATCTGATGCCGATAGGAGTCCTTAAACTTTGCTATCAGAAATGGTAAAGTTTTTCATGGTGGGCTTCGATCGTTGGGTCAATACAGAGGCATTATCAAAGCGTAACCGATAGCTAAGACGAAGAGTCCTGTACTAAATCCTGTTTGAACCTTTTATCAATACGCCTGTATGAACACACTTTTTAGCTATGAAGAAAGCAAGTGAAGGAGGCCAGATATGGGAGTAAAACAGTTCTCGCGGTTTCATAAGCAGCGCAGAAAATGCTTCTTCTACTTTTTGGCCTGCTCAGGGGACGCGCAGATATGGCCTGGTCGTTAATCAGTTTCCAGGAAACTCTGTCTTGAGCTGCAGACATCCATCCACCGCCATAGATATTCCTTAGCATCCTCCGCTCGAAAATGGCGAGTGCATTGGCGTCCTCCGTCAGCAAGAACTACCGGATGTATCAAGGTGCTTAAATCGTACATTTCGTGTGTTGTTGGAGTCTTCTGGATCGCAGGAGTTTGTGGAGTCCGTAGTAGGCACGATTCTCCTAAACAATGCGCCTTCGGATTCCGTTGCTTACGTCGTTGTCCGACGTTACGATCGTACCAAGGTAGCAGAACTCGTCTACCACCTCAAAATCGTCACATTCAACTGATATTCTGCTTCCGAGTCGGGCTCTATCACGGTTCGAGCCTCCTGCAAGCAGCTATTTTGTCTTCGTCGCAGATATGCGCGCCTCGTCGCAGATATGCGGCCGATGATGTCGATGTCTTCCGTGAAGCCAAGGAATTGGAGAGATCAGGTGAAATTCGTGCCCCGGATGTCGAAGCCCGCGCTTCGCATGACATTCTCCAGAGCGATGCATGCTTAGCCAGATATTTTAGAGATGAACCAGGTGTTAAAGGATAAGTCTTGGTTAGCGTAAGATTGATAGAGGCTTTGAGCCTCATTGAGAGACGTTTGCCTCTCAAGCTAGGTGAAAACAGTGTCTACTGGCGGTGTCTGCTCAATTGCATTCAATATGGAAGTCATTTACTGGATTATTTTTTATTTGTTGGAGCATTTTGGCTCGACTCGCCGATTGTATTTTCTTCAGTTCTAGTTTTATTTTATTAATTTCTTTTTCCTACTGATGTGTTTCGTCCATTCGATTCTGATTTGTTTTTGTCATATAACATAACATAACAATCCTTGATTGTTTTTCCGTATAAATCTATAAAAATATTACGCAAAGTACGACCAGATGCTTCACCGATCAATAACTTAATAAATTGTTTTGAAATTTTATTTATATTCCTTTATTTTCTTTACTCATTGAGCCAGCAAAATTTTCCAACGCATTTTTATGCAAAACTGGAATGGTTTCCCACAGCATTAAAAACACTCCCACACTGTATCCTCCAATCGCTCCACAAGACTCTTACGTTTAATTATAAACGGTTAATGAATGATCTAACAAATACCACAACGAAAGGACCGTACACCACGGTCATACCACCGGTATCGTTAAAGGTGAAATGAAATTCCTTCCTTGCTGTTGCGTCGTTTCGTTTCCATAAAAGCTTAACATGCTTACAAATGAGCATGTAAACCGTGTACGGCGAGTAGTGCGTGTGGCATCACCATCCTCTGTCTAATATCTTGCTCATTTCGAGCATTTTATGCGTACCATCTGCATGTGTGTGTATGTGTGTCTGAATACATATTGTCGGAAATTTTGAATACCATTGCCCTTTTGTAATGCTGCTCGGTCCCTGCATCTTCATCTTCGACCAGTAAAACCGAGCCCGGTAAAACCCGTGTTGACAGAATGAAATCATTCGACCACTGTGGGCAGAAGCGCCCGTATCCTGAATGTCCGAGTCTTATGAGGCTTCCGGCGTCCTGTTTCTGCCCCCCCAACAAACTCAAGCAATTGCGTGTGATGTTTATGACGGTGCTGCAGTGCTCGATGGTTTTTCGGTGTGACTGATGGCACATAAAATTTGCGCAGGAATGTTTCGCTGCGCTCTTATTACGCCAGCATACCAGTGCGGTGGTGGTCGTCCGGTATGGCCACCCCGGGAAAAAGTACAAGAGTCAGGGGGAGGGCTGCGTTTTATTGCGACGGGATGGGAAAAGTTTCCTTCCAGCAAGCTGGCAAACCTCATCAGTCCTAGATGGAAGGACCTTTTGGCTGGCTGGAAAGTTAGGCTAAGACGCACTTTGCCTAAGATATTGCAACAGCAAATGCAAGGAAAGTTTCGGCGACTTGCGAGTGCGGCACACCGGACTGGGCAAACTATTTTTCCATCCGAATGAACAAATTCCCTCCGAGCTGTTTTGCACCGCCGTCTGTGTGCCTTTTGTTTGGATTGAACTGAACGCTGGCGCTGGTTTATTTCTTGTGCAGGGAGGGACGGATTTGGACTTTGCGCAATCATTGTTTTTCATCTCTATATCACTTGGTTTAGTGTCTCAAATTCCGATGACAAACTGTGGTAACCGGAGTGAAATTGAAATAGTTTCATCATCCGAGAATATTTTACAGCCCACGTTTGTGTGGGCTCTGGGCTCTCGGCGTAACAGTATCCGGCGGAAGTTGATGTTTTTGCCCGTAGTTCGAGCAAGCAATTGAGTTATTTCGGGGCGGAAAAAGTTTTCCTATTTCGAGCCAACCAGTGACAAATATACATTTCACCGCCCCGCTTTGTCCTGGCAGTGTGGTGTGATTGGTATTGGTGAAAAAGTTTTGTAACCACAGAAATGATGAAATTGTAATTGGTTTCATTTTGAGGTCAATCATTGCGGGCCGAAAGCAATTGCTCATAACTTGTTTTAGTGATGGAGGTGAAGAACGATGGTTTGAGTAACGATTTACGTCCTTAGAAAATAGTGAGAATTCTTATCCACGACTTCTTTCTTGACTAAATAACCTCGAGAGTTCTTGGATAGTCTTTTCCTAGCTTTAGTTGCCTCAATAATTCCCGTAGCTTGAGCTGAGGCGGCCTGCTGATAAGGCGGCAGCGTACCCAGTTTCAATGCGGCATGACTGGGGTTCAAATCTCAACCGCATCGTTCGCACCCCGTAGTGGCGAGTAGTAGTCTGTGACTATTCAACTACTTGGTATCAGATGGATGGCTGGAGCTACCTGCTGGTTGGCACCCAAGGAGATAATCCAAGAAGGAGACAAAAAGGAGTTTATATCTTCTACTTCCGAGAAAAAAGACCAGACAGGATTTGGTATCGATCCCTTCGTGCTAGCAACTGAAATCTTTATCATATTATCATCTAATCATTCGGAAATCACGAAAGATCTGTCAAGTAGGGAATGAAAAGAATTTTATGTGTGGACGTTTTCTTTTCTGATTGCTTGATGTTGATGCTAGCTTACTTGGTAGAAGGTGAAGCCAAGATTTATTTCTACTTTCTTTATTTAAGATTTTGGACGAATTCAATAGGGTGTAAAAGGTATCAGATTTTCTAAGTTCATTTCAATATTCTAAGATTCTAAATCAAAAACTTATCGAACGTCGTACTACGGAATCCAGAGAGTCCAAGTTGATGTTGATGTCTAAGAAAGTTAGTCTCAGTAGGGCATACCTAGTGAGTATTGGGCCCCATACACCTACGACAGTACTTTGGCGGTCCCTTAAGGCAGAAGTTTCGGACCTCATCCAGGTTTTCTCATCATCAACGATATCTTCTCCGATCTACCAACTGATTCTTCCTTATGTAAGCGGATGGCTTGATGTAGTCGCTGTAGGCCGATACAGTAGTTTGCTGCCAAATGCCAGGTCACTTCCTTTAGTCGAACAGGAAGCCCTGTGTTGAAGTAACTGCGACACTCTGTCTTGAAGTTATTTTCGTGATCTAGTGATCCTACTGAAAGATAGGTTCTATGTTTTGCGAACACATTGAAGGCGTTTTCTCCCAAATGAACCAAGGTTTAGGACTTACGATGAAAGTATAAAAAGTTTTTAAGGGCTCAGTGTGCCATTAACCAAAATCAGTCCTCTGTTGACCGTTCATTTCGTTCATTTTATGGACAAAAATAAAGTTCAATCAATCCTAAAGGTTTATTTCGCAAACCAAATCATCGCAATAAGCATCAGCAAATATGGATCTGTGTCACAGCAATCAGAATAAACGTAAATAAAACTCGTTAGAAAAACAAAACCATGCTCACTTGCAGTCACATAAAGTGCAACTTCCTCTACTCATGTGATAACCGGGCACAAAACAAACCACACACACAACCAATGCAAAACCCTTCGTCACTTATTTTGAGCGACAACTCAAACCTACCTTATCACGCCATTCGGTGCACGGTTGCAGCAAACAAACCGAACGGCCTGTGCCAACCAGTCTGCCCGTGTCTTAGCACCTTGCACCGTGCAGTAACTGCATCGGTGGCAGATATTTTTCAGTGTCAAGTTCGCGCAAACAGGGAAAGGGTTACTGTGATACGGGCTGCAACACTGGACACCGTTGTTTTGATTCCGTATCGTTCGGGTTTGCACTTTTTCTTTTATGCTATCGAAATTTATAAATAGCACCCAACCGGGACAGGCTGCTTCTAACAAACGGATGTTGCTTCCTGTGGCTCCCACAGCCACCCCCACCGATCATAAACCGTAGAAGCCGAAGAAACGTTCTGAAATTTAATCCATAACTCAACCCTTACGATAGAAGGTATGGGGAGGGAAAAGTTGCACGATCGGCAGGAAAAAATGATACAACTGCAACAGGAAAGCGAACAAAAAACCAACGTATCCCCACTATGCACCAAATGGTTGGAGGGTGAAATACAGCGCTCCTTCTGGTAACAATTGAGCTGATTCCTTTTATTTTTGTAGCCCATTTACGACGTGCCTTTTGGTGAGTGTTGTGCGTATTTTTTTTTTTTGTTTGTCTGTTTTAATTTTTGCTTGCCACAATGTGCTATTTTTGTGGCCCCTCCACCAAAAGACACTCGTATATCATCCCGGGAGCACACAGTGCTGGGTTGTTATTTATCGTTGCACAACTGCAACACACATCCGTGTGCTCATTCGGATGCCACTCGCTCTTTTGTCTTGCTAGGCCGCTTGCTTACGACGAAGCCGATGAGGAGAGGGCACTGAAGCAATATTTTTGCCCCACACTGTTATGACACAATGCAAAGATTATCGTCGGTGTGATATGGTTAGGAACTGTAGAAAGTGTTTACACATGAATGTGTCAAAAGAATGGTAACTACTGAAACGATCAACGCGGGCAGAATGTAACTGACCTACCTGATGAATGTTCTGACGCTGAAGGTTTCTGGTTCGAAACTGTTTGTTTAGTAAAGGATTTTCTTAGCTGAGATGATTTACGGGTGGATAAATGTGGCTATTAGCATACTGATCTAATTTTGTGGGAAGTTTGAAATGCTGAACAAGCTGCGTTGAAAGACTCGAAAACAATTTGTCTTAGTCAAAGTGATGCTCTAAATAATGTATGCAATAAACATTATAAAAACCATGGAAAACACATATAATCTATAGAAAACGATCACGAGCAAAACAAATATAAATAAGAAAAGAAATTTCATGAAAAACTTTACAAAATTCTACAGATAAAACTACAAAGAAGAAAAATCATGAAATTCAATCAAAACATACCAGAATAGAAGAAAAAATGACAACAATTAAAAAAAATTAAAACAAAAATAAATCAAAAATAAAACAAAATCAAAATGAACACACCAAAACAAAACATAAATAAAAACAAGCGAATTTAATCAACAAAATTACATAATTGAAGTGAAAAGGATGGGAAAAATCGAATCACATGCAACAAATAAGGATACAAAGATAGAATAATTGGAGTTTTTAGGAGATAGAATAAAAAATTTGACAAAAAGCGAAATGCTTACAGAAAAAAAGTAAAACTTTAGATCTGTCGAACCCAAAGTTTGTTCAAACATTAAACATTTTTTTACAATATCCTCTATAAATTGTTCTACTGTGTTAGACCTGTATTATGACTATTATGAATTGTAATGTTTTTCTTTCCTTTCTTAAACCAGGATTGGCGTAGGGAAGGAATGAATAGATTGTTAAACCCCCATTTGTTACCAGTCCACTGGTGGTAGTTAATCAATCGAAATAACTCACAGCATTTATCGTACCGTGAGTTTACACCCTTAACGGACTGCTCAAGGGTTGAAAAACCTGCAAGTAAACCGGGTGATATACATTAATCTTGTCGCTCGCTTCAGGTATAACATCAACCCACCGGATTGACCAGGTCAGTGCTTCTCCTGTTCGACGTCACACAGCTCGCTCGCTCGCTCGCATGGTTTTGACACATGCAAATGCTAAGCTATTCACTGTCCGCACTGAAGCGACTGCTCGCTGTCCGGAGCACGAACCGACAATAATTCCAATGAAAAACCCACTGCCCGTGCGTGCGTGCGCTGAAATTGTGTACCAATGCGGAAGTGGTTGACGGAAAAACAACGCTTTTCCAACCTCCACATAAACAGATGCGACACGGCAGTGTCCCCGGGGCAGCCGGGCAAACCTGTTTTCATTCGTCCAGTGACATTTCTACCCACCTTTGGAGGGTTCTTTCCTTTTCCCCCCCCTTATTTTGGAGGGAGTGAAATTTCATCGTTAATCGGTTTTCTGCTCTATTTTGGGCTGCTTCAATGTGCGTCATATGACAAAATTCCGAATAGTCAAGTTTTTTGTTTTGTTTCCGATTCATTCGAAGGTAAAACATTTCTTGGTCCGAAATTCGAGGACATTTGTTGCTTTGCATCGGAGCGGCAGCACGATGATTTTCACGCTCGCTCCTTTACGACCACGCGCGATCGATCATTCACGTTGGTGCGCTATAAAGTGTCAACGGTTTGGATGGGCTGAGGATTCGGATGAAAGAAGGAAGTTATTATTGTCCGCCAGCGTTAACATCACAACAAACATTTAATTAGTTGTCAACGGTGTCGAGAGTAATGCTGATGGATGTGGAATGCGTAGAATGGCAGTCAAATTTACTTTAGAAATAAAATTTTTAAGTAACCTTGCGATGGTTAAACACTCTGCGAAGAAATTGTAGAATTTTAAGCTTTCTGATAGGTTTACTGATGTTAGATTCTGTGTTTTACAACTGTAGAATTAAGAAGAATACTTTAGCTTTCTACCACTTTTGAGTTTTGCACCCATTTGATATTTATCTATTTTTGAAGATATTTTTGTTGCTGTCAGAGTACTCACCTACATGAGGCTTATTTACCAATTCGCTGGATACAACGGTCTTGACCTATGAATCCACGTTCCCATTAGAGTGTTTCTCAGGACTTCGAGCAGATGTAAAGTGTCGTACATTTCGAATTCGGTCACTCTTCACAGGTTGTACATCAAACCAAAGGTTTTTTTTTATTGTTCTTTTAGCAAAAAAATCAAGGAAAATATATTTGTTTATGTACGGATGAATTAAGCAACTTTCTTTTGATACCTCTCATAAGCTGCCGCACTACTGGTTTATCCTTTTCAGGGGCTGTTTTTTTTTCAATATTATGTGTGTTGGGAAGCTGGCAAATCTGTCCAAAGCTTTATTGGGCCTTTATAAGCTTTATTAAAAAGCAAACCACACTTTTCCAGGCACAGATCTTCATGAATTGTCGAGTTTGTAGATTGATTTGTATGATGGCTTGCCATACCATGAGTTTGTGGGCAAATTTGTCAGAAAAAAATTCCTCCATTGTCCTTCCACACATACGAGGCCAACAATCCTTCTGAGCATCTTCCTTTCGGCTATTAGGGCTTCGTGTGTTTTGGACAGGGTCCATGTCTCAGAGGCGTATGTGAGTACTGGGACTATGTAGAGGCTGACTTTTGACCCGAGATAGGTGAAGTTTTGGACGACTTCAAATATGCGATCACCGTACATCACCCCCACGTAGTTCCGGATTTTTTAGTAGGTCGCTGATGGTCTTGGCCTCGTTGGTCTGCAACCCGAGGTTTTCTGCCGCCTACTGTATCCTTTGGTAGACCTCTGATTTATGCGACATCGTATTTTTTTTTTTTTAGTCTGTAACGCTCTCAACACCTTCCAGTTCAGCTGACGACCACTGTTCCTGAAAGACGATTTTCATGTACTTTTCTAGTGATGTTTTGACGTTCCTGAAACCGTTTCAAAAACATGTTCAAAGCTAGAAGACGCGTTTTTAAGGAATTTTCCTATTTTTCTCCCGGACCATTTGGAATCTTCTAAGTGGGTGAACACAATAAATTGTCTACGTTGCAACTCCATCGTAAATAATATCTGAAACAAGCACGATCATCCCAAAACCCACTCCATAAGAGGGAAGAGTGCTCCAATACCTACTCAGAGGTGTCAACAAATTCCATATGTCACTCACTATTTTAGATTGAACTATGATAAGACGTTTTGTTCGGATTGTTTTGTTCTGTCAAAATCGCCGATTGTTTTAAACATAGAACCACTTTTCCTGTGACCAAAGAAACATTGTATCCTCCTTATCCTTATTCGTGTTCCACCATTCCTTTGTTGTAACTTTTTTTGTTGTTTCTATGCCTTAAGTGTATTTTGTAGTGCCACGGGTGATCCGAGGACGAGACAACAACGATCGGGGGGATATATTCTACAGTATAGTGATCTCTAATCCAGTCCAGCTTTGACACAACGAATCGTGGCTACGTTGGCATAGTGGGCTGTTTGGTGGGTTCAGTCTCGAGAGAAGTGAAGTCTCTCTTGCTGCTGCGGGATAGATTTTGTCGATCATTATTCAATTCGATGCTGACCTGGTAGAGCTTAGAGCGCCACTGCTGTACTGCACTGGAGAACACTGTACACAGACAAATTCTTGTTTGTGATGTCCACGAGATATGTAATTGTTTATTTTATTTGTGGCTGTCTTGATCAAAAAACAAATCTAAAAGTCGACAACAGTAGAGATTTGACCGTAATACTAAGCCATAATACTATGATACAAATAAATTTAATTCTGTTAAATTTAATTCCCAAATCTTTAATAATTTACCAAAATTATGTTCAGTTTTATTCATAACTGAATATGACGGCACGCCGAATAATTGTCGGAGATATTTTGATATATTAAAAAACAAAAATCATAATCCACCCATAAATAAGGTCTTTGAAGCACTCAAGCGAATGAATTTACCTGTTAAAAATGTATTCAGTTCTTTGCCCATTGAATACCTTTCCTTCTATTTAACAACACAAACCACCAAATTCTATTACTAACGATTAAAAGCATAATTAAACAAAAATAATTAACCCACCACTGTTTGCAAACGACTGACAGCTTCCAAGCACTGTTAATCCCCATTTTAAAACACTTCACAAACATACCACAACCGATTCGAAAAACGCTAAAAAACGACGGACATAATTCCCACCGATTTTCCTCCGGCACAAAATGCTAACCATCGTCTTTACTCCGTTACTTCGTGTTCCGAATTTGTCCACATGAAATATGTATGCTTGAAGCATAAATGTGTGTTTTTTGCTGTTGCTGCTCTCTTTCTATTTCTTCGCCTTCGAAGAGTTCCCGTGCCGGGGCAGTGATTTTCATACAGAAACGTAATCCGGCAGCTAGGAGTAAAAAGCAAAGTAAAACTACCGACTAGCAGCATTTAGTCAATGTCAAAGGTGGATTTTTTTTTTGGTTTTGCTTCATGTTGTATCTTTTGCAATTTCTCAGCACAGAGGCCGTAAATATATGAAGCTCCGCACATTCGGAGATGGTGAAAAAAATGGAGGAAAAGAATCGCACATCACAAACCTTCTCGCCGGCGTACCGTTACGGCAGCATATGCTGCTGCCAAAAATGGTTTTCGGTGCACATTGTTGTTGTGGATGGCGATGGATGACGATGACGGCGAATGGGAATCGGGCACTTCGCTTCTAGGTTAGGTTTTGGAGGTTCGTTTTTGTTTTTTGTTGCTGTATCGCTGATTTTTGTGTGGTCTGCTTACTGGCTTGCTGCTGCTGCTTTGACACACAACCACAAACACACAAAACGCTCACTACTCACGCCTAGGTACCGCGAGAACTGCGCATAAATTTTATGCTTTCAGCGAAAAGCGAACCCCCGGTTCTTGTGCGTTTTGGAGCGCGCACACAAACACAGAGCAAAAAGAGGCAAGGTAACTGGCAGGGAACGCGAGACCCAACATCCCTATCCAGCTGTGCGTTTTTCGGTTGAAATTTCGGTCATTTGACGGCTGTTTGGGTTACGATTCGGCAGGGGTGGCTTTCCGCAGACCCGGTCCTTCAACTCCTAAGCAACACCACTCCGAAAACGTGACTTCTGTTGCGAGGCTTTGCCTGTTTTTTGGTCTTCCTCCAGCAGTCGCCCCATTCTTTTGGTGCCTTGATGTAGAGAGGCACCTGAAAGATGTTGGCAGCTTACACACTGGGAGGACTTAAGGAGGGTACACAGGCGAAAAAGAAAAAAAAAAACATTTCTTACGTACCAAGAACGAAGCGGAAACCACTTCCAGTTTCGCTGCATCTTGCAAAGGGAACCGCATGTCGTGGACCGGTGTGGTAGCAAACAAACGGGTTTTTGGTTATGTAATTTCTTGTGGAAAGAATTTCGCATCGCGAGTTCTGTACGATCTGCGCTACTTCTGTTCCTTTTCCCCCGATGACAGCTGAGCTAAGCGGCACTAGATTCTACTGAAGTGGACCGCCGTATTATGCCTAAACACTCGTTTCTCACCGGTTTTCTGTTTCACCAAAAGGTTTGCACGGAGCTGTCAGCTGGATGGTTTCTTCGCTGGCAATGGTGCTCACCTTGGGACGAAGTAACCGAAGGAAGGAGGTCCTCATATTTAAGGCCGAGCGCAAAGCGTATTCCTGTGTTTCGAAAAACCATAAAAACTGCATAATAATAAAAACCATAACCTACGGAATGGAAGTCATTCGGTACGTACTGAGCATGGGCTGGGGAGTATTGGGTTCAAATTTCTGGGTGCTGTTTTATTAGGTGTGTATGGCGACTTTAACTGAGCAAGTGGATGTTTTGAAGCGTGTTGAAATTCAAAGAGTTTGGTAACGTTGTGAAATAAATTTTCTGTGATACAAATCCACACAGCTCTTCGCTCACTTCAAGGTGACGAATCCAAGTTGATTTATGCGATCAATTCAATTGCGTAAAATTGATTTATGAATAAATGAGATTGCGTACTTCTAAGCTGTAATCGTTGGTACATGTTTTGGGAGAATAAACTTATAAACAAAGTATTATGATTACTTACAAACAAACAGCTTCCTTCGAGACTTGAGCAACTGCAACACTGGAATGAGTTGTTCGTGGCAAGGATCTCAAACACTCATGTCTTAAACCTTACCCTTATCGATGATCTGTACACGAAAATTTATTAAATGTTGCCCATGGGTCTTAAGAAATCCTCCTTGTCGATTATTATAAAGTAAAGGAACCTACGCCTTTAAGGTTCCCCGGTTGTGTAGGCGACAGCTTCGCCGGTCTTCGCACGGCAGATGGGATGTTCCGAACATTTGCCGGATCGGATCATGCCGGAGCGCTCCGAGGTCGGAGTCGAGTCCGGATTATGATTCCGCGCTCCTTGTGCGTACATTCGTGTGGGGAAAGGTGGATTCCCTCATTTACTGACCGATTTTAATAGGGTTATTTGTATTATATTAGGTATATTTCAGTAAGTCAGGAATGATCGGAATTAACATCATGGGTACAAACATTTCATTTTTTCGTGGAACGAGCAACGTTACAATGTGCATTCTAGAAAATAATTTAATTAATTGGTGCCCAAAACGCAGCGAGACGTTACTAGCCCTCCCTTAATTAAGCTTTTTCGACGAGGTGACGGTGAACTAAAACAAATCCGGACTTAAAAAATTCCGGACGCAAAACCGGTCCCGGCTTGTTTTTGATTCCGGAACCATCCGGAATCATTTTTTCGGATCGGATCGGAACCATTTCTTGGGTGGGATCGGATCGGAATCGTGATTCCGGCCCGGAGCGTCCATCGTTAAAAAGGACCCATCCGGAGTGAGGACTGATTATCCAACTACGTGGTATATCACAAAGGTCTAGTAAGCCATTTGATGGCCGGCGTGACCTAGAAGGTCGTTAAGCCAAGAAGGAGAGGAGGAACGTTCGAAAACTCCAGCAATGATTTTGTAAAAGTATGTCTGCTTTTAATAGCATAATAATGCTACCTTTCCAGCTTTTTAAAGGGTTTGAAACACTGTCAGTTTTTTTCTCGAGAACCTCCGATGTGTGGTAGACCCAAGTTTACAACTAATACTTATTTCGAGTCGAAAAAGCATGTAAAATTTCAACAAAAAAGTCTCAAAAGTATCCATTTTTAGAAGTGATGTTTTTAACTTCAACAGGCTTGAGAGATAGAGATAAGGATTCTATCGTTGGGGGCAGCCCGGTGGTGCAAAACGGTGGTCTTCAAACGGTAGTACCGGGGTTCAAATCCCATCCGGACCGTCCACCCGTGGGGAGGACTGACTGTCCACCTACGTGGTTTCCCTGCGTGGCCTTAATAAAAAGCAAGGCCGGTGTGACCTTAGTAAGAGGTTGGTAAGACAAGAAGAAGAAGAAGAAGAAGAAGAAGAATTTCAATCCGCTCATAAGCAATTATGCATATAAATATGCTTTAAATACTGTGAAAGCAATTTTTTAACACTCTCGAGCTGGGAAAGAAATTCACCAGACTTTCTTTTCATATCTTCAACGTACAATTAAATAGCATCAAATTAAAACTGATTGCTGATCCTATCATAGTGGCGCAATCTTTCCTGTTCTCTTTCGAAACGACTCCATCCCCAACCTCTTTGCGGCCCCGCAGTTATGAATAACGAAAGTTCTACCTTCATAACAAGTACAACATCACCCCCGGGGCTCGTTGCTCGTGCGGAAAAATAACTATCACTAACAAGATCGTTAAACACTCAACCATACACGCTTGGCGTCCTATTCCTAGCGAGCTATTCCAATAGACACTGACACAGACCGACTGCAAACGAACCACCACGGTAGAAACTTTACAAAGAATCTCTTTTTCCCAGTCAGTGAAATGGTTCCGCCGGATTCATTCCTGCAGGACAAAACTACACTTGTTAAACGCAGCAAGTACGTCATACGCCTAAAGGTTGGACACCACCGGTTGCCGAGCAACGAACGTACTCCTCCTTCCCTTCACATTCTTCGCTATTCGCCGCTGGCTCGTTATGCTCGTTTGCTTGCTTCCCTGTGGAAGCCACGTTTTTGAAATGACGTCCTCACGGGAGGATTAAGCTGTTTATGTGTGTGAGCATTTTCTTAACTCAAACTGTCGTTTACATTGATGCGTTCGAAGATTTTTCCATTTTATATCTTTTTCTCCCTTCTCCGGTACGATGCCCATGCCAGAACTATCTTCAAATCAAATTAATAAAACGATCTTCCTGGCTCTTTTGCTCCCTAGAAATGCACCGAGAAAAGAAAAAAGATAATGAAAATATACACACAAACAACCGCGGAAATTCATCCCATTCTCGAACCGGGAAATCATTTCCAACGGGAATAACGACAGAATGCAAAAAAAAACACACACACACACCGCCAAAGAAAGATGGCCGGCGTTTTATTATTTAATGCAGAGCGTTTTATCGTTATTTTTTATTTTGCACCGAAACCTACCACCCAGGGTATGATGATGGTAATTTCCTGGCCGTGGTTGCGGATTTTGGGGTCGTTACATTTCGGTTCGCAGTTTGGCAGCAGTTTTTTTTTTTTCTTTTGGTTCTGCGCTTGGTGCTGTGTTTTATATTTGCAGGGATTTTTATGTCGATGTTGTGTGTTGCCCCTCGGTTGACGTGCTCACGTCACAGCTTCTATCTTTTGCACAATTAAAGGCCTGTTTCGTTCATTTGATTATGAAAACTGTTCCCCTGCTTAGAGGGATTGCTGTTCCGAGCGAATGTTCATCAAAAACTCCCTTCACTTCTCCACGCGTGCTTATTTTTATTTGAATTTAAAAAAAAAAGACAGTAAAATATGGCACAATGTATGGCTCTTTTTGGAGATCCCTTTTTATCCTCGTTCAGCTGGTTTACTTCTGAACAGTGAAATTAATCCTGTTAAATTTAAATTATAATGAGAATCCCACGTTCTTTTTTCCTCGTAGCAACACATTTTCCATCGCAGTTTTGCAACCAGCGGCTGTAAAACTATAATGTCCCAAAGATTTATCCCATATGGGAAATGACAATTGCCTGGCCGTTGATGAGCTCGTTACTCGGAGCAATTTCATCAAGAACTGGTATTTTTATTGGTATTTTACAATTTTATTACCCTTTTCACGTTTCAAATGTCATTTTACTGAGACACACGGTTACAAAAACAGAATTAAAAGTTGTTAAAATATGTACAAGGGTTTATGGTGACTTAGTTACAGGACTATATTGTTGAATCCATGAATCAAGGCTTGCAGAAGTTCGGCAAGAAATTTTCAAAACATGTTTGTGTCAAATCATCATTCAATATCACTTGTAGCCTTCACTTTATAATTATGAAATACAATTAATTCGACAATACGGCACTGGAACGTCATATTCAATTGTAAATAAATAGAAAATATAATTAATTCAATGAAAGAAATTGTAACGACTGCAGTAGATTGTTCCACTTGAAAATGGTTCACATCTCTATAAAATGCTGTTTTGAGACAGCCAAGAACTGATGCGAGGTAATGCTTAAAAATTAAAATTGTATCAAGAATGTCCTGGGACGTCCTGGATGTCCTGGAAGACATTCACACGTATCTTAGGAGTTGGACTTAACCTTGTTAAAATAACTTACTTATCATTCGACAGTTAGACAAAAATTTTAAGGAACAATAAGATTACATTGATTGAATCATATTAATACAATGAATGTCAAAGAAAGTACAAAATCCTTTCGTTTATCCTAAGAAGAGAGTCCGGTTGTAGTCCGAGTTTCGGGCATGCTGTCGGAATCGTTCGAATCTCACCGGGGTCTGAGGCAAGGATCTGACGGACTCTCCTGTTTGTTAAACTTCGCTTCGGAGGGTGCCTTGCGCAGCGCGGACTTCGATATTTGGGGCACGATTTTCACTCGATCTCTCCTGATCCTCTCCGATCGGATACTGGTTTCGCGGGTGATATCCACATAATCGGACAGACATCTGGACCATGTTGCGAGGCGTACACTTCTCTGACCCTGATAGAGCCCGACTCGGAAGCAGAATATCAGTTGAATGTGACGATCTTGAGGTGGTGGACGAGTTCTGCTACCATGGTACGATCGTAACTTCGGACAACAACGTAAGCAGCGAAATCCGAAGGCGCATTGTTTAGGGGAATCGTGCCTACTACGGACTCCACAAACTCCAGCGATCCAGAAGACTCCAACAACACACGAAATGTACGATTTACTGACGGAGGACGCCAATGCACTTGCCATTTTCCTGACGGTAGTCAAAGCCGGAAGGATACGTTGGCTGGGGCACGTGATGAGGATACCGGACTCATGCCCCACCAAGAAGGTGCTCGTCAGCGACTCGTTCGGCACGAGACGTAGAGGAGCTCAACGAGCTTGTTGGCTGGATCAAATGGAGTCAAACCTGTCGGAGATCGGATTCAGCCGTGGATGGAGGTCTGCAGCTCAAGGCAGAGTTTCCTGGAAACTGATGGGAGATCTGGCCATGTTTAGGCGACGTGCTCAACCCTGAACAGGCCAAGAAGAAGAAGAATATTGTAGAGCGGCTGCAATACTCGTCGGCTTTGCTCTTCGCAATCGAACAGGATGGCAAAAACTCTCTGAGCTAGTAGTTTACTCTTGTTTGAGTGTTGTACTTTTTGGCCAACACAAGGTTGGCCAGCTTATGTGTTATAAATCTAAGATACAATTTATTAACAAAACAACAATTTAACATCCGCAACCAATGTCTATAGATTTATGGACATTTAGATGGCTGAATTCTAGGATTATGATTTTACAACAAGCTATTCAAGGTACAGAAATGGATTGCAACAACAGATTATACGATGACTTTTACTCTGTATCAAGTCCTTGCTGCGAAAGAAACCACAGTATGTTGTTCTTGAACTTAAACTGGGTTATAGTTACTAGCTTAGAGTCATGAGCTCTACGTGCTTCTAGCTATATTTCTGTTTGTGTTTTGATGCAAGAATTGATTTTAATGCCCTTCTCTAAATACTTTGCTTCATCTCACATACACTCGGCAGACCTTCAAAACGGTTGACAAACTTAAACCGTAGTCACACGTCTCACCAGCCAGCACAAAGACGCCACCAATGGAAGCAATTTCATCTCAGTCTGTCGCGTACCGATATCCAGGGGCCCGTAATGGTTTGTACCACCAACCAACGGACACGGAATGTGAGCAATTCTGACATATCACGAGCCTCACGAACCGGCCCAGCCATTCGTGGATTGTCAGCTACGTTGGTGAGATGTTTTAGAACAATTATTTATTATTTATTTCAATTACACTTCCTGTGCTACTGAAACACAACGTCATCACGGGGCCACGTTGGTGACGATGACAAGCTGTCCATGTAGACACACACGGAGCGGACTTTCCAGTGTGGGGTAGGGTGTCATTACATCGCGGGATGGCAGAGCTTGATCGTTGTTTAATTGAATTTATTAGGTCGTTCGAGCTGATGATAGTTTCCGCCTTAGTTTCGACCTGGCAGAGGGAAAGGAATTAAGTTTTAATTATTTGTACGCCTTTTAAGGGCCGACTTAAACGAAGCAAAACCTAGCAAAGAGTGTATGTGTGTGAGTGTGAGGCTCCATTCAAACGAGGGCCGCTACTCCGTACAAAATGTCCTTCATGGTGGTGACCGAGTGCTTGTATTATGTTGTCTCGTTAGCACCGGGTGGATGGCTGTGTGCCCCGTGCTCAGCATCATCTGGACGATTGCTTCAAATAGCACAAGCAGTGGTTGCGATTTCCAATCTACCCTTTTGGGACAGTGCAAAAGGACTGCCGAGTTTTTGGGAGAAAAATTATTAGCCCAAAAGCAAACCAAATTACAACAACTTTCCCTAATCAGGGTTTAATTGTTGGCAATATTCCGAAATGTTCCGCCGCGCCAAACGAAACGTACCCACCGCTGGAAAGGAGAAACATTCAAATGGAAACACAATCGGGTGGAAAATGGGTTTTGCTCACTCGGTTTGGTATTTCACAACATTTCGAAAAACTTGCTACTCGAACGACACATGCAAATTTTATGGGGCAGGTCAGGTCGGAAACCGTTCTCGGGTGGGTGTGTACGTACGGTTTGGGGCTCGTCCCAAACCGATACCGAGAAGTTCGTTAAACTTTGCGTGAAATAGAAAACTTGTTCAAACAGTTTTGTTTTGGTTGGATTGAAGAAAAGAGCAAAACAAGAGTAAAACATCTTTACGAAAATGTCAAAACTTTGAGACACACAAACAAATGTCTGGCTGGTCCGTAGAAGAGACGGAGTGCGGAAGACGATATGTGAAAACATTTCTGCCTACTCATGGTACAGCGCACGCGGGAGAAGGAAAAATCGTACCCGAAAAACAACCCTCCACCGATACTCGATTTGTCTTATTTCAGCTGTTTGTAAGCCAGCGAAAAGAATGCATCACCCTGAAAAAGGTGCGTTGTCATAGTGTTGTGACAGAACATGAATGTCAAAATGGCAAATAAAATCTCACGTTTTGGTGTGTGTCGATTGATGAAATGGAAAATCTGACTCCTGATGGGAAAAACGTTAGCATAAAAATACATCACATGGAGGCATATTATGTTTTACTTCACAGCTCTCGCTCTCTCTCTCTCCCTCTGTGGTCCCCTCGCTGGGGATTTTTTTTCCTGCCGTGTCATCGCCCACATTACCCTAGTTACATTCCCAGGTGGAGATTTACCTTTTTTGTTGACGAAATGTTTCGAACTGCGAAAAATTAGACCTAATATGTTGCCTTGTGTGCCGCGTTCTGTGTGGCATAAAATGCGGAACAATTTGTCGCTTTGGCGCACAACGCGTACTGGTGGGATTTAAGCGGATTGGTGAATTGTTGTCCTTTTTGCTGTTTTTATTTCACCGCGGGATGTCATGCGAGTTGTTTGATTAATGATGAAAGGTAATCTCTCACCGGTGCAGCATGGGAGGCAGATTTTTTTGCGTTTGATTTGTTACAACCATGTCACATATTTTAATTTTGTTTGTCATGTACTGGGCGTGGAATACGTTATGCACCATCATATAAATTGTAAAACAATATCTGGACATATTTCGATGATGTATTGGATGATGAAATGAGTTCTCACTCTCACATGATTACTATGTAGGGCGTTATAAAACTCATAAACTGGTTTCTCGAATAGAAGTTCACATTTGATTTCAAATCCCATCCAATCCCTTACCTCCTTAGTGAGAGCTGACTCTCCTATTACGTGGTATAGATGGCCATAAGATGGCCAATGTGAACAAGAAAAATGAGGGTTATTCGCTCATCATACCGTGTATTTCATTTTTAGTGAGTATTCAAGAAGAATCTTGCACTGTAGTGGACCTACTACTGTTGGCTGAAACCTGAACAATAGATTTAATAAATTTAGCTTAACACATTTATCATCTCTTCCTGAGCATTTGTACACCATTAGTTTTAAATTATCAGCAGAAAATTCCAGCAAGATGTCCCTTAAGCTGAAGATCAATTCTTTTAGCTTGGTCAATCATTTCAAATGAAGCATTTTTAAAAGGATCGGTGCTTTTACAATATCAACCGAAACATCAACAGCAACATTAGCATGACAAATCAATGACTAGCAAAGTAGTAAATCTATGAGCTCGCCTGTCTCCTATTGAACTTGGCGCTAGAGAGGGCCATCCGTGACTCGGAGGTGGAGACTTCGGGAACCGCCTTCTACAAGTCAACCCAGATCCTGGCATACGCTGATGATGCAGATATCATTGGTCTGCGGCTCTCCCATGTAGCAGAGGCCTACCAATGTGAGAAAATTTCGGGTTGCAGATTAACGAGGCAAAGACCAAATTGATGGTGGCACCATCAGCGGCCTTACTAAAAAATCTGGAACTACGTGGGGATGATATACAAAAAGGTGATCGCAAATTTGAAGTCGTCCAAAGTGTCACCTATCTCGGGTCCAAAGTCAGCACCGGCAACAGCATAAAGACGGAGTTGTGTGCTAGGATGCTGGTGATGAGCCGGCCATTCTACAGCCTGAGGAATCATCTCACCTCAAAAAACCTGTCGCGACGGTCGAAGCTGGGACTGTATCGTACCTTTATAATCCCAGACACTCACATACGCCTCTGAGACATGGTGGTTCCGTCCAAAACAGGCGAAGCCCTCTTAGCCGCGTTTGAGAGGTAGATGCTCAAAAGGATCTCTGACCCCGTATGTGTGGAAGAACGAGCTGTACGAACTGTATGACGATCTCACCGTCGTGCAGCGAGTTAGGCTCGCCAGGCTCCGATGGGCTGGCCATGTTATACGCATGGCAACGGACGACTCAGCTCAGAAAGTCCTTTCTGGCCCAGATTGAGGTGGGGGGATGGCTTGGCGATCAACCGCCATCAAGGCCGGGATAACGGATTCATGTCAATCTTCCTGTCATTCTTTGTCTACTATTTGTATCTGTCAGGACAGATCAACAGACTTAGTTTACACGCAAGACCAGATCCGTTTGTGGTGGCTTCAGTAGATATAACACAACCAAAGTTAACATTTTTCTGGATACTATTTGATGGACTGTGCTTAATATCATGCAAAAATAATTGATAATGAACTTAAATTAAATAAAAAAACCATTAACAAAATCTTTCAACTAGGAAATGGCTTTTTACTCTCTTTTAAAAATGTTGTTTATAACGAGCATCACAATTGGTGGTAACAAGACGATGTAGAGCCATCATACTAAAATAAATATATGAAATAAAATAAAAATCAAATCTCCCAACCTTACCAAGCTCGGGACAAGGCAAAGAATAAGGAGGAAATGCCGTACTAATTATGTTCATTGTTTTCAATCATGGACAAATGGTTTTGACAGCACCAAAATTATAAAATTTAAAAAAAACCTTCTAACTTATTCAGTTTGCTGACACTCAGTCAAGGGAGCATGTAGGGTAATTATTTCATCGTCAGGTAACGCGGACCCTTACAAAATAACTCCTCTATCGCTAGAAAATGCTTTAGTTGAAACCTATTATAGGCTATTATCTAATTATGCAAAGCTCAGAACATAACAAAATAAATACAATAAAATCTGTTCATGTTCATCTGAAATCTATACGAAATACTATTAGAAATATAACCAAATCAAGTTTCTCTTTCTATAGCTGTCAATCGAACAATCAAACATGAACACTCTTTACACCGCGAGTCAACAAAGCCACGAGACAAACACTGTCCACTGTCTGGACATGTTAAGAAAAGCAACAAAGCAACCCGTGGTTATCTTATCAAATCATGTTTTGATTCGCCATCATGCGTCTATCAATGTAACATTGAGGTCATTGCTATTAAGCAGTGGAAGAAAGAAAACGAGATAGAAAGCATGAGATGCACTTATTGACAGGTGCATTGAGCGTTACGTTTGGCAAACTGTGTAACCGGCACCACCCCTTACAACTGGCTCGTTGGTCTAGGGGTATGATTCTCGCTTCGGGTGCGAGAGGTCCCGGGTTCAATTCCCGGACGAGCCCACGGAGAAGAAGTGTAGGAGAAACATCTTTTTTTGTGTTTCCCCCCCAACACCTTGATAATTTTTTCACCACATCAAAAAGCATCCAAACCTACCAACGCCTGGTTTTGCAATCAACCGCGTGGGCGCACCAATATTTATTGCACAAAACATCAAAGGACAACCTCAAAAAACAAATCCGCCAAACAAGAGTTGTCATCAATTTTTGTCCCGCTCTTTCGCTGTGTGGTTTCGCTACGACAAGGAGGGGGGGGGGGGGGGGGGGGGGTAGCATAAGCTGGAGCTGGAAAGAACAAACGATTGCCAGATGATTTGATTCCTGCCATGTGCTACCATACACATCCCTAGAGGGCTGTACGCGTGCAATGAAGAGCGAAGGCTCGTCCGTCAGATTATCGAGCAGAGAAGGACCGGGCGGTTGAAAAGCACGCCTCTTCCTTGGGGAATTTTATGTGTCTTCCAATCAAATAGCGAAAAAAAACACACACACACACACACACACGCACTCCATCTGATGAAAGGAATTGTGGTGTACTGTCTTTGCCTGCCTCTTCTCGGTTTTCATCATCCACGCACAGCCTCCCCTTTCTCAGGGGGATTCTTTACGGTCCGCTGGAACCGTGGTGGCATCGTTATCGGTCCGCGCTTCGCGCGTCATCGATAAGACACAAACCGTCAGATTGATGGGTTCTCCCTATTTCGTGGTTTCGAGGCTAGAACGGGCCGGCCGATTATTTTTATTTTTTGTATGTTTGTGACCATACTGTGGTAGATAGTGTAAAAGCAAAAACCCGTCATCAAAGTCTACGTTTTCATACTCGTCTTTGATAACGAAACTTAAAGGTAAATAATAAAAAAGAAAAAAACAGACAAGAGGGAAGGCATAATACAGTAGAAAATAAAGTGGAGAATAGGAGAAGAAAACAAGCCGCGCCACAAAAGCAGTGCCGTGCTGTTTCGATAATAAAAGTAATTTTATTACACCTTTTGCATTCGCGCAATTTACAAACTCACCCTCTGAAAAGTGGAATAGCTGAAAGTGAGAATTATTGTAAAACATTTTATTGCCCATTGGGTGTCAGGAGCATGGAAAAAAAAATTAAGTGGAAAAACTCGCACACAAGGTAAGAAGGCCAGCATTAAAACGTTTTCGAAAGATTTCATCTTTTTGTACTATTTCCATCGCTCGATTCTTTTCTTCCTTGTTCTACTCGGTAGAGTAAGGAACGGCCAATTCGGACGGCTTCCCAGCATCCTGTACAGTTTGACAGTTAATGATGGATATAAAACTTTTCTTTTCTCCACCGTCCAACAAAGTGTTTCTTTGCCACTCATTGAAGAAACTTTGCTGCAAGCGCATTGTGTAATTCGAACGAAAATAGTGATCTCCACAAAACCAGAAGACCCGCAGCAAATGAGCCTCCGGCAGAAGTAGCACAAAAGGATTCCGCAGCAAAGAAATAGGAAGATTCGTTCCCTTTTCCCGGCTCTGCAAGCGGACAGATTGTAGTTTTGGGAACATTTTTATTGATTCAGCATTTATGATGGCTGTGTAGCCTCGTACCTCGCCACTGTTGCAGCAGCAGTTTTATGACCGTTTGTGATTTGTAGCGTTTTTGTACAAAAATTTCCCATCCATACAATGTTGGTGTTTGGTACCGAATAGCGAATTACAGTTTTCTGCACTGCCTAACGACATTTTCCGTAGTGAAACATCGTTTGTGTCGTTTCCTCCATTCATTGAGAGAAGCTATTGAACGGTTTTGTTACACCTTTTGCATTGCCGGGTATGATTTATGATACCCGCTGGTTTTGGGTTGTTCCGTGTTCTTACTGAAATGTCCGGTGATAATATCCAGAATCCAGGTTTTGTGTTCCGGCTGGATTGAACTCTGCAACATCTGGTTTTCTTATTGAGAGTCATTTTGTTCTCTTACTTGTAGTAAATACCAATTATCACATCCTCTTTCTCAAAGACAAAATAGCTGTACTCTTCAAAATTTCCTTAATCAACTTTGTCTTAGTAAATATTGGCTCAACTTTAAACTATATTTTGTCTATTTTCTATACAACCGGCTGACAAATCAAGTGCTTTGCTAAGAAGCCTAGGCTCTACTAGAAGAATCTTCTATTTTTCGATACTTCTGATTACCAATTCTTCGTAGTCTGGCTAATATTACTTATCTCACGCTATCAAGGTCCTTACACACAACTCTTTCTTGTAGAGTTCACCACTCTTGAGTGTCATGAAATTTTTGCATCAGAATTCGAGTCGAGTCGAGCAAAAACTTCTTCCCAGCTGCATTTGAATTGTATTTATGGGTTCTAGACACTCCACGAGAGTTTCAAATGCGTCAAGATTTGGTTTGATTGGGAGTCTGTAAGTCGTAGGTTTAATGCACCAATTATCAAGACAGCTGTGGCAAAAGCGAGAAACGAATTCCAGTTGCTTTCCGTTCAAACGCGTCTTTGAAGCTCCAGAGACGAGTCTCTTTTAGAAGTCTCCATAAGTTTAGACAAACAAACAAACAAACAAACAATCTCATCCTTAACAGCTTTTAGGTCTTTAAGTTCCATTTAGCAGGGTTCATATCACCATTATGTTGTATCCTCGAGCGCAAAAACTGTGCTAGGAATCTTGAGGTGCTCCTTGACCACACGTTCATGATCAGCTTGAACACATTACCGCTAAGGATATTCAGCTCTCGGGACTGTTCAAACAGCTTGCGAGTGACATTAAGGACTCGGTCTCGGATAAGATACTGTATTGTTCCCTAGTTCGATCTGTGGCACGACTGGAATCGATGCGGCGCAGATTCTCGAGGCTTGCTCTGCGTTCCTGGGAAGCTCAGCCAAATTACGACGGACGTTGTGCATTACTTGGCCTCGATACGCTGATGCCACGGAACTGTAATACGCATTTCGTCGCAGGGACACTTTACCATTGGACCGACTCACCGGCACTGCTTGCAGGACTAAATCGATACGCTTCGACGCGACCGCTCCGAGCGAGAATGTTACTTGATGTAGAGGATCGCCGTACTCGTTCTGGTTCCTCTGATCCGATACTTGTTATGTGCCATGAGTTCAACGTTATATGTGATCGTTTCGAACTTGAAATGTCGCGTTCTGCGTTATTAAATTCGTGCTTTGCGTCCTACTGCTTGTAATCTGTGACTAAAATGAAATAGAATGCTTCAAGGGGGCCATTAGCAGTCCGTTGAATTGAATAAACTGAAGATAATAACTGATGTTTAATGGGGACCTTTCTATCAAATGGTTTCGATACCGTCCTGTAAATAGTTTAAATAGTTGGATAGTCAAATCCTCACTACGGGGGGAAAGGTCTGGATGGGATTTGAACCCCGGTCCTGCCGTTTGACGACCGGCGGCGCTGTCGCCTACACAACCGTCCGCCCTAACATAATCTTGTAATAACAGCTACCAAAATCATTTTCCTATTGGAAAATTTACCATTTGACATCTTTATCCAAACATTGATTAATACCACAAGAACCTTCCTTTTCCCTGTCTCAGAAAAAAGAGATTTTAAGCAATCCAAGGTGACCTGAAGACTAATAAGGATGTAAATATAAATAATCAAAATCATAAAGCGAACCTCAGAAAGTTTTTCATTCAATGCAACGAACTAGAAATACAAATTAAACAAACAAAGTTCAAAGAATTTTCCATGAATACTAAAAGTTTCACAAAGCAGCTAAATTTCGCAGGCACAATGATTTACTGTATTCCCTTAATCTAAATAATCTACATTCAACCATGAACGCTACCTTTACTTTTCTTTCCCCCTTATTTCTTGTAAGGTTTTTATCAAATCTTTATGCTTATGATTGAGCACTGCAGTTCACGTCAACCGATTTCATGTTCAGTGCGAGAAAAGTACTAAATAGAAGACGAAAAAAAAAGGTAAACTCCCTCACCCATTCGGGCCTTCAAATCAGATTAGCAGCGAAACTTAACTTTCGCCCATAATCACCTCAACGCATGATTAAACTTGCAGCCCTTCGAGCGATACCAGTAACAATTCCCACTTCTTGGAACTTGTTAGAGGGCTCAGGGATGAATGTGTTGCTCTCTCTCTCTCTCTCTTTCTCTCTCTCTCTCTCTCTCTCTCTCTGTGTGAGTGTGTGGTCCTGCTTCATTGAATTATACGCCAATTCCGTGCTGTTCATATCAATGCGTGTAACAGGACGGTGGCGAGTCAGCTTACCCACATTCTGCCAATCATCGGTATCGAACAAAAGGCCCTCCGGTGGGTCAAACCCGTCTACGTACCGACGTTGCGCCACCCGATTGCTCCACCAGACACTAGAGCCCACAACCCAGCAGTGTGACCGCGTGCTGGAAAACCGGGAACGACGGGGCAAACCTTGATGCTCGATTATTATTAACCTTTTTCTTCCCTACCTGGTACGGTTGTTCCTGTCGTTTTTTCGGTTTGAGACACCTTCCGGGTGTACTACGTTTGTTCGTTCGTTAGATCAGAACACCGCCAGAATCGGGCAACGGGCGATTGTGCCAGGGCGCCATATGGCGCAGTAGAAATTCACCACAAACCCTCTGAACCATCCCCTAATTTCCTCACAACCTCCACAAAAGAGTGCGACTCTAGGGACTCCAATAGGTCCTGTTATACGTGATGTTCGAGGGTTGAGTTTTGTGGTGGTGAATTTTTTTTTTGGTTCCTGTTTTTTTTTTTTTTTTTTTTTTTTTTTTTGTACAAACCAATGGAACACGAAATTGGTACAAATTGAGCTCGCGTCCACTCGTTGCTTTTTTCCCTGCACCGCTCCAAAAAACACCCACTCCACTGCTGTGCCTAACAAAGGGACAATCCTCGGGCTAAACCAGGCATCGAACCAGGCAACAAATTAGCCTCCGGTTCCGGGGCTTCGTTAACGGTCGTCCAGCGGGGAGTTTGTTAGAATTCGTTATCCTACGATCCGCACCATGGACAGCTTATCGCGCACTCGCGGTCTGGGGTTTGTCGGGATGTAAAAAAAATCCTTTTCCCACAGGGACCAACCAACGAATTTGGGACATTTCTGTGTGTGTGCAATCGAAGGTGATAAATAATTTCCTAACAAGCCACTCGCTCGCTTTGCCCTCACTTGCCCTCGACTGGGTAAGCAACCGTTTCAGTGACATTAATGAAGTCGTTACTGTAGCAAAGTTAGCCCTGTGGAATCACCAACGAATAGTGGTCCTATAGCTTTAAAGTTACTCCCTCCCGAGCTGTTTGACAATCAGCGAATGCGGTTCAATTCGTTCAATTCCCTTGCCTCCTTAAACAACATACCAAGAACCTGATTAAGACGCCACTAGCATTCTTTGTCGGAATAAAAGAAAAATAAATCTAACCCTTTTTCTGACGATCAACAATTCAGTTATTCAATCACGCCGTAGCGATTCCGTTTGGTGCGTATTGAGCAAACCTTAACTTCCCCCACCAAAGAAGAAAATTGCTTCCAGGGGAAGCCTGCTATGCAGTTCCTTCCTTCGATCACCCTCCCCCGGAAGGAGGGAAAACAAAAAACCCCAAACCACTCGCACAAGGACAACCGGAAACGCTATCCGGTGCCAAATTTTGTATGCGAAAAATTCAATACCGGAAGCAACTTCATAAAGCAAACGAACGCCGCCAGTTTCAGCGCGTTGAAAATGCTTCCTGAGCTGGATGATGTAAAAGAAAAAGGTTCGCATTGTCGTTAGCCCGCGTGCTGCATAAATTACACTTCCGGTTCCGATGTCTTCATGTCGTCATTGTGTGCTGCTGCCCACAAAGAAAGAAACGACTTTTCCCCATTGGCATGTCCAAAACTGAACCGATTTGTCGATTAGAATGTGGCTGTGTTTTTTTGAATTTTTTGGCGGGGATTTTTCCGCAAGAATATTCACTCACTTTGGCGTGTTTGATTGTGTGTCGTTCCTTTTTTTTCCCGGGACGCAAAACCCATCACCATAACCATCATTGGGACGAAAAACGCAAAGTTCGCTTCCACCCGTTTGCAGCTTTTTTTTTTTTGGCTACAATGTGCCCGCTATTGTGCAGCGGAAGGATTTGGCCGTTTGCCCCGGTATGGATCGTTGAGGGTGTTTCCTTTCCGCTGACGGATTGAATCATCCGGCCACCGAATCTTCCCTTCCGTTCAGAGCTATTCTGCATAAAACCGTGAGGAAGTTAACAGGGCGAATAAAAGGGAGAAAATAGAGCTTAAAGTAAATAAAAAGCAAAGAAATCGGACGGGCAAAACTTCTTCTTAAAATACATCGAAAGAATGCTGCGTTTTTCGCATCGAAACACATCCCTACCCACAAGCTTCTCCCGGCATGCGTTTGTATCGATTTTCCAAGCCATTCAAAATGGGGGATTGTGGCGCGAGGCTGTGGAAGGAGGCACACGCTCATCAATTTTTATATTTATTGTGGCCGACCAAAACTGTGGCCGATGGTTTTGTGCCCTCGCTCATCGGCGCCCACGCACGAAGAGGGTTGGAAAACCTTCCACTCCAGCCTGATCCTTTGACTCTCTTTTAGGAGCTTCCAAAAGGAGAAAAAAGGGCAAGTAGTAAAAGGCAAAAGGGTTTCCGTTTTCCCATCGGTTTCCCGTAGTGCACGAGCGCAGGAACGGAAGTTTTTTCAAACATTTTCCACCACAAGTAAGGGGGCGGTGTTTGTACCCCAAACCAGTCCGGTCACCAAACTCCGGAAGAATTGGCGAAGCTTAGACAGGACCTGCTTTTCGTTACGGCGGTACCTAATAGGAGAGGCTAGGGGAAGAGCAAAGAGAAGTGATGTGAATCGTTAGTTTTTATTTTGTTTCCTTACTCCGCACAACTTTCGCTTCCGCTGTTTTATTTTACCAGCTCCATTTCGATTACTTCCTGGCTCATCTTCTCATCTCCCACGTAGTTTGGTTTCGTTTTTCAAACAGTCCACAAACACGCTCACACATAGAACGATCGCACAGGGTTGCGAACGGATAGAAGCGACCGACCGGTGTTAAGAAATGGGGAGCAGAAATAAGTAGCAAAAAAAGAAGATCGGGAATGGTTTACCATTTTCCGGACATTTTTCCTCTTTTTGGTTGTTGTTACTTTCTTAGCATATTCTGGGTTAGTTTCCACATCTACGATGACAGTTCGGTTAGAAGACATTCGTTGGATGAAAATGAGCAATAAAGTAGAAACATTGACTAAAGGGGAAGGAAATTTTGTTGAATACAAGAATAAATACTGTTTTTATTCATCCTTCTACTTGGATCAACGACCTTCTAAGGTCACACCGGCAAACTAATAGCTTATAATAGCTTACTAGGCTTTGTTGATACTACGTAGTTGGAGAGTCAGGAGGCCTCTACTACGGAGGACCAGCTCGGATGGGATTTAAACCTCATTCCTGCCGTTCGAAGGCATCATCGGACCGCCCCGATCGACACATAATTTCCAAACATAATGGTGTATTCGCTTAGTCAAACCACTATGAAAGTTACTTCACGCACTAATTTGGTTCAAATTCGAGAAGGAAAATCATTCCTCAAAAGAAACATTTGTACGACTTCTAATTACGCCACAGTTTCACCATTGATCGACTTTGCCTCGCGCTTAGGCCACGAATTTATTCAACCTTTCAATACGTCCAACCGAAAACTGTTTCAAATTAAAATGCTCCGTTTGGTTGACGCTCTGCGGCGGCCCTCACCACACTACCGTGGGAGAAGGAATTATTTAGAATTGGGATCTTGTTAGGAGCGCACGGGGAAAATGCGCCTGATTGAGCTTTAAGTGAAATTGCAAATTCCGTACCATCCGTTTCGCGTAATCCTTTGATGATGATCCTCTGGCCCTATTATTTTCCTCCTCCGCGTTGTGTCCTTTCCCCCTCTCGCAGGGTGTGGCAAGCAATTGCGTAACCACCACGGCCGTCATCATCATCACAAGCAGCAGTAGCAGCAGTCGTTTTGCGACCTCCCTCCGGGCTTATCAATTAGTTTCTTTCGCTTGAGTGAAGTTGGTGGATTGGAATTTCCCACCGACCGGTGTACCGAGGCCGCCATTTTTTTCCACAGGACGTTCAATATTTTGTCCACGGTTTGCAGATTAATTTTTAATGAGCTATTCCCCCCGGTTTTAGTAAGGCGGACGGATACACAAACGGAGCGCTCTGTGATGTTGCGAAGCGATCTGTCCTCACGTCTGGTTAATTTAGTGCTACTGTACGCTGCTGAATTCCTGGAGGTTCGCCCGCAACGAAGGAGTGGCAGTGAATCCCTCTATCCTCTGAAGACAGTTTCGCTGATTAATGGGAGCTAGTAAATAGATTCCTGTCGGGGGTTTTCGTCGTGCAAATTAAAATAGAATCATTTGTCCAGTCACGTTTCCTACGGAGACAGGGAAGGCGATGTGGTTTTGTAACAATTAACCGTAGGAGGATATTGTTTCGGTTTAGCCCGTGAAAGGGTTCAAGTTGCATACATTGATAGCAGTTATTCATTCAAAGGTTTTTTTTCTTAAAACGAATCTTTTGAGCCATCTAAACTTATTTTTGCAGGCCAATATTGACAAATTCGTAACAACAAGTCCCTACATTAGGTCCTTGGACTGGCAGTACTTTGATATTAGCTGCCACTTGCATGTTAAAACAAATTTCAGGACTCACATTTTGGCGTGATATGTAGCAAGTTACAGTTTCAACGTAATCTCAAAAAAAATATAGAAAACGACGAGCTCAACTAGCAATGGATCATTAAACTTTTAGGACAAAACTTGAAAGCTTTCCTGCAGTCATCATTGAGAGCAATTTTGCCTATGACATAGTGCTTCATACTGTATTACGGCAACGTTTTGAGCTGTAATTAATTACATCCACAATAGTTATATCTTTAAAGACACCTGAACATAGCAGAGACAGGCGTGGTTGATGCAAGTAGCAGAACAAGCCAGCAGCAGCAACACAGCAACAACATCAGTGACAATAATAGCGCAGAAGACGAAGTGTCTCCGACATCTCTGGATGAGGTTGTCGGTGCCATCAAGCAGCTTAAAAGCAAAAAACAAGGCACTGGTAGTGATGGACTGGCGGCCGAGCTCTTCAAGATGGGGCCGAAGAGGCTTACCTTCGAAATGCACAAGCTGATCACGAGAATCTGGAAACAGGAACAATTCCGGAGGAGTGGAAGCTAGGCATCATTCACGAACGAGAAAGTCAAATACCATAGATCGAAATGAGCTATGGAACATAATGAAGCGGCACAACTTTCCAGAAAAGATGATCCGGCTGTTAAAGGCCATCATGAACGGGGTGCAGTCCAGAGTGAGAATATCGAACATGTTGTTGAGGAAGAATTGGATACATAATCAATGTGACGAAGCCGAAATACCTGCTTGCCGGAGGCTCTGACCGTGATAGAACCCGTCTCGGAACAAGAGTATCAGTTGACGGCGAAGATCTCGATGTGGTAGAGGAGTTCTGCTACCTTGGTACGATCGTAACTTCGGAAAACAATGTAAGCAGCGAAATCCAAAGGAGTATCGTGACTCAGAATCAGAAGACTTTGAAACCGCATGAAATGTGAGAAATATCGCACACTGATTCGTCCGGTGGTCCTACATGGCGCAACGCTCTTGGCGTGTTTGAGCGTCGCCTCCTCCGGACCATCTTTGGTGGTGTGTTCGACCATGGATTGTGGAGGAGAAGGATGAACCACGAGCTTGCTGAGCTATACGGAGAACCGGACATCCTGACGGTAGCAAAGACCGGCAGGATACGATGGCTGGGGCACGTGATGAGGATACCGCAGACTCATGCCCCGCCAAGAACATATTCGTCAGCGACTCCCAGTTCGGCACGAGGCGTCGCACAGCGAGTTCGTTGGCTGGATCAGGTGAAGGGTGATCTGTCGGAGATCAGGTGCCTACACGGATGGGACTACGTCGTGACATGGTCATATAAAGTCATATATGCTAGCAACCATACGACCTTTACACACTTATCTCCTAGACAGATCCAGCCCTGCACTCTGCAGGTTCTGTGGTGTTGACATCACCGTTCGCCACATCCTTACCGATTGCCATGGATACGCTACTCCTACTCTCTCTCTCATACTTACTGATAATTGCAACAATACTTTAAACAGTCGAATGAGATGTTAAAGATCCAAAACCTCTTAAAAATAGGAATAAAAAATAAAAAAGAATGCTTCTTGTACTAGGCAGAAGACAAGGCCCAAAGCAACCAACTGTGCTGTCCATTATATCCAGTCTTGTTCTTAACCAAACGTGAACGGACCGGTTGGCAGCTTAAATTATTCATATTTAGTCAGGTAAAGCTTAAGGATTTACGTCATCACATATTTACTTATCGAATCCTGTGAAAATCTTCGATACGTTCCAATCTCCGGCTGCATGACGATACTCCATCAGCTCGCTGACGAGTACCTTTCGGGTGGGGCATGAGTCCGGCATCCTCATCATTTTAAAGAAATCTGCAAATCTTCATCATTCAAAACCGAAAATAAGAATATACTTAGCAAATATTATTTAATGTACACAATAAAATAACAAATCCTAGTTAATGAACAAGGGGAAATAATACAATAATGTGATGGAAGATTTGGAAAAATATCCCATTTTCCAAAAACATTGAACGAAGTTTTGTTGTTTGAAATGGCGTTTGTTTAACATGAAAATAATTGATAAATAAAGTAAATTTTTACTCATAAAAAATATATTACATTCTACAAGCACAACGAAACTAGTTTCTTTGGTTTCATTACATCAAAATCCAACATCTTCATGCATAACAACCTCCCCGAATAAAACAAAACAAACCCCAACGGGAGTGCGTTGTTCTTCCAAACATGACGACATCCTTTGCAGCACGCTGATTTTCGCTGCTTTTCTGCATGCAAAAACCCGTTTCAAAATTATGTAATCCGCTACGGGTTTGATTGTTGATTCCTCCTAACTTCCAACCATCCTTCCTTGCATCCATCTAAAAACCAAAAAAAAAAAAAAGGAATTCCAACAGCAAAGAAGAAAAAAGGGTAAACATATTCACAATGCCATCAACAAAAGCGCGAATACGGTCGCGATCTATCCTTTCCAGGAAAGGGGATGGAAGATTTTCACCTCTTACCATTTCTTGCTTTGTTTGCCCTGACTGGAATGTTTAATTCATGCAACTGGAGTCGTAGTTACTGCGTGCCTTTTTCGCTCCTCGTAAGCCTCTTTGTAGTTTCTGCATTGGAATAAATAATTCTCCGTTGTTTAACTAGTTGCACCGAATGGTGAAAAAAGTCGTAGGAAAAAGAGTTCACACACTAAATCTCTAATTGCAATGCATTATGTACGCGATAGGGTGTCCTCCCTTCGAGATTGTCCACTTTCTCCTTGTTGCCCGAGCGAGTTCTTCAGCATTTTCTATCCACTTTCTCGGATGGGCGGACACCGTGGCAAATATATCGTGATCCTGCTTCTTCGGCACACACCGTACACACGTGGTGAAAATCCACAGGAAACAATCGAATTGCATTCTGATGCAAATTCCCTTTCTTCGCGTGTATGTATGTATGTCGTTTGATTTGCTGCGCAAAACGGGGAAAAGGATAAGTTGGTTCTTTAATGGAAAGTAGAAAGAAAAAAACGAGAAGAAAAGACCTCTTTTCGTTCTCAAACCAGCGGGTCATTCACTTCGATTTCCTGGATTTCATAAATTTTGCATAACTTGTTGTTATGCAGTATGGAATCGTTTGTACAGCAAGGATTCCGGTTTCCCGTTTCGCACAGCACTTACCAATGAAATTCATGCTTAGTGGGTTGGGTTTAGGTTTCTTGAAGAGGGAAAAATTGTGGACACAGTTATGCTTATGAAGAAACTATTCTCTATTACATCACGAAAGTGTTCTTGATAATGTGATTGATTTTTTCTCATTTTTATTTAAATTTAGTTATCCTTTGTTATAAGTTCACGAAAAAACAAATGAACAAAAGAAACAAATATGCACAAATGAAGTGTCTGAAATAGATATACGAATTAAGAAAGAGTGACCAAACAAACAAACAGATCAAAAAGCAAAGCGCAAAAACTTCGATTGCAGAAATAACAAACAAACTACTTAAATTAAAACAAAAATAGGACCAGAATAGAAAAAAAAATTACGAATAATTTAACAAAGCAGAAATCGAAAAAAAAAGAAAACATAAATGATTTGATAGTTATGAAAAGTTTTACAACACATGAAAATGTATAGTATTTATACCAAAACAAAATAAATTTAAATAAAAATAGAACAAGAACGATGTTAGAAAAAATTAAAAATAATTAAGTAAAACCGAACTTACAAAAGAAATAGATAAATGGTATGATAATTATGAAAATTTATGTAAAATTTGAATGTGTGTAAAATTAATGCCTTTACTGAAGCCATTCAGGATTTTTTCAAGTTTTCCTTAAGATAAAACTGATAATTTCCTAGGAAAAAATATGCTTTATCGTCTTGTTCTTCTTGACTTTTCGACCACGCTTATTACACAACTTTATACCACGTGGTTGGATATTCAGTACTAATTATGGGCTCAAAGTAAAATGATATCAATGTTAAAAAAGACACTTTTAATTTACAGATTAATTTGAAAAAATATTTTTGAGTTCAAATCACAATAAATTGCCTTAAAATTAAAAATAGTAAATAAATTTACTTAAAAACTAAATTTACAAATAAATGAATAACATTGAAATACAAAATTCTAAAGCAACAAAATTGAAACAATACGGCACTGGACCGTAATAATCAAATGTAAATAAATAAATAAATTATTTTATTTATTTATTTACATTTGATTATTACGGTCCAGTGCCGTATTGTTTCAATTTTGTTGAAATAATAATAATTGAAATAATTGAAATCTACAAACTAAAAGGGAATCTCAGCCGAAAATCTCTTGAACGAATAATACAATAGAAAGCTGAAAAATATATTTTAAATACATTTACAGAATACATTTATAGTGACTTGCTTTTTACTTAAAATTTCCCAGAAATTATCGATATTGTAGAGTAACTTTTTTAACATTTATCCTGTGAAAACCCATGCCAAATTTGTAGACATTACGAACCAGTGCAACAAAGAGAAATGCTTTCTTCACTTATCGGACCCTTCGAAAAAAATGCTTTCTGAAAGGATGAGGAAAAAAATGATTAAAACTCACCAAACACAACTCAACATCGTGACACAATGGAAAAAAGTACATAAAAGAAATATGATAAAGAAACTCACACTCGAAACCCATTTGGATGTAGATTGGAAAGCAGAGAAGCACATCGGAGAAGCATCCGTTGTTAGGCGGCAGATGAGTTTAGGGTTGGGTTTGTGTGTTTGATTGTTTGATTGAAATTAAACTCCTCGATTTGACAAAACAGTGAGCAAGCTTCCCCCAAGAGAACATTACACAAAACAAGAACTTCAATGGTGTGCATCTTAAGAATTGCTTCCACCGTATCAAGGATGAGCGGATGATGCGTACAGGGAAAGGACAATGGCCTTTCTTGATTGTGTAACCCCTTTGGCTTAGACGTTTTTCAGCCCTTCGCTTCAGCGCGATACCTAACGGAGCGAACGTACCGGGCGCCGGTTTGTGATATCGCGGTTGTTTGCGCGGTTCCCGCGGTCGTCCGCGGAGGGACGTGTCGCGCCTGGTCACAACAGCGTTTTGCCGTTTTGCGTGTGTGTGTGTGTGAGTGCGTGTGCTTTCTTCGCGATCAATACTTTCCATGCGCGGGAAGCTCTCGGAAAGAAAAAAGGAACAAGAGAAAGGGGCTTTCAACCGATCAACCCCTTTCGATGGGAAGAACCAAATGCATTGTTATGCAATCCGGCTGAGCGGGAAGCATACCGGATAGTGGAAACGTGAAACCGAGGGCTTGTCTTGACCGAGTTTTGATGCGTGTATGAATGGCAGCAAGGTTTTGGTATTAATTCATTCAACAGGTTTTCTTCCTCAAGCAGTTTGTGCGACTCTGTTCTTTTTATTTATGATAGATCGTTTAAGGGATTGTTTATTTGCAGCAGGATTTTCAACTTCTTTAGGTTCTAATGGGGCTTTTTTCTTCGTTTCGTTAAAGCAGTAGCATTGTGTAATGCGACGGCTTGTTCTTGTTCGCTGTATAACTCCTAAAAACTGTCATTCCAATACTTTTTTTTCTTTATTCTCTCCTATGAGCTACAATAGCTCTTTTCTTCAAAAACACTCAAATTATTTAGTCAAAATGTATGAAATATGCTCAAAAATATTGTTACATGTTTTAATTTAATTTTTAATTTTGTCTTATGTTTTTACTTATTGATTTTTTTTTGGAAAGGTGTTTGATTTATTATTTTAGAGTTCGTTTTTAAAGCAATTGGGTTCGAACGATTATAACTGTATATAATGTTTGAAAAATTAATTTCAAAATGATAATGAGAGGTTATTAATTTTTCATTCCTTTTAAGAAAATTTGTTCTTGTTGTTTAGGCTTTTAAGGAGCAATTTTAGTGTTTTATATAATTATTTTTCTCTCTCTTGGTTAAACGAGATTTTTTTACGCATGTGTTTTAGTTGCAGCTGAAACATTCTTTGTTTCCTTTCTACATTATTGTATTCATATTTTTATGTTTTTCAAGATAATGATTTGAAAGATATTTAAGGTCTGTAGCTGTTTTAAATTTGTTTAGGGGATTTCTTGTTTGTTACGTGTTTTACGATTGTTTTAAAAGCCTTTTTATACTTCTTTCTTATTTAATTGAGTTTTATTTGCTTTGATTTGTTGATTTCTTTGTGACTTTGTTTGCGTTATAATTTTTCTTTGTACCTTGAAATTTGGTATGGAAACATTGTTGAAAAATGGAGTTACATATTCGTTTGTAAATTATTACTCTCATGTATGGCTGTTTAATGTTTATTGTTATAAATAACAACGCAACCGAGTAGCTTGGTACGTATTCGCGCTTTAGCTAATCTTATCTGCCTGAAATTTTCACACCAAAAGAAACGCCCTCTTTTCGTCGGACTTTTCTCATTTGGCATACAACCTCAAACTATTCAAAAGTAAGCAAAAAACCCGTCACTTTAAACAACCGGTCACATCAGGAAACGTTAACAAAACCATTAAATCAAACAGATAAACACACACACTCACTCTCCATTAGAAGAAAAAAGTACATCAAACTCACGCATTGACCAGCAAAGGCTTGTACCTCCGACGTGGTGAGAATGGTGAGAAAATGCACACGGAATGCAGTTATGAAATGGGAGGGAAACAAGCGAGCTACCGCGGATACATCGCGGCTGTTCGCGATGCTTTTATGCATCGTGCGGCAGCTGGCCGAACCCGCGAGGCTTAGAATAGTTTTTTTGGGAGTTTTTTTTTTGTAAATCTTATATAAAAGAGACCGTTCCGTTGGTGGGTACAGTTGGGTGAGAATCGTGCAGGAAGGGCCAAGATTGGCAGCTGTTAACGACGGGGTGGTTATCATCACTTCCAGGACGACCAGTTTCGACAGGACGCTGTGTTGATTAAATATGCGTTTCCCTATTCGTTAATAACGATCGGTCAAGGAAAGCTGGTTGTTGTTTATTGTGTCAAGGGAATAATATTTCAAATCAGCTCGTAAAAAGGAATGCCTGTTCTCACGGGTTGTGAGATTGATTTTTGTAACGGTCGGTTTTGCTTAACGTTGGTACAAAGACACACTGAGTATGTGTTGTTGTTTTGTGTTAACAACATTTATTCTATTGTACCATTTTAAACTAAATCTTGCATAAAAATGTAAATCATCATCTCAAATTTGCTTCAAACAACGTTTTTTTTTACAAATTGCATCAGTGTAGTTTTTTTTTTGTTCTGCCCTGCTTTGTTCTAACTAACCTTTTGTACTAAACAGATCAATATCGGCGAACGTAATTAGTTATTATGCCAACAAAACTACCCTACTTGCATTGTTTGCGTCCAAAACCAGAGGTGAAGCGTTTATCGCCGCTTAGAGCTAATGTTACATTCGCAGCAAATATTTGCCCCCATTTGCCGGTCCGATCGCAACCCTTCGCTCCGATTGCTATCGATTGACGGTGTTGAAGTTAAAAGTTCACGTAAGCGATCATTATACGGTGCAAAACAACAAATGCAGCACGCTTCATACAAAATACTCACACAAAAAAAATATGTTATCGACGAGCAAGCATTCCATTCCTCTACTTTACATTGGCCGCGTGCAGTGAGAATAAATACCGATCTGTAAAAATGTATTTGCTTGCTGCCGATTAGCCTATTGCACTTAGTGTGTCGGACGTGCAGTTTTCGATGGTTTCATCGCGATAGAATGTAGCTCCATCTCGATATGAAACTATTTTCAGAGCACCTGTGCCAGACACCGTGTCTCCCGTATCGTTAAATTGGTCATTAATGAGCAAAGTCACTAGCAAAAAAAAAAAAACAGATAAAACAGAGCAAGTGCATTCAGTATTTGAGTTTTAAAGGTAAATCGTGCCTTTGCAGTTTGCCGTGAAACCGTCAAAATGATAATAAGTATTTTTTTTAATTTTTAAGGGGCCAGGAAATTAATTCCTACTCACAGGAATGTTTGGTGATGCAATTCCCTTTTATGAATGGGGAAGACTTATTTATGGGAGTAAATATAACTTTTTCCACGTCAAAACGGGTCCAAGACTTGATCAACGTTTCTCAGAAGTTATGTTAAAATGTCTGCCAAAGATAATTTTTTGAAGAATTTTTGACTGCAGTAATTTCCTTCTGAATACATCTGCATCTGAATGCCACAAAAATAACTCGTAAACCGAAGAATCCAGTGCAGTCATTGCGACCATGCAATAATTGCTTAGCAATTCCGCTATTTCTCCTCAGTACTGAGAGCATCAAATAAGTTATAAGCCATATCCATTTTAATGTCACGCCTACATATAACGTTCTCGCACATCTGATTATCGGGAACCCAGTTTGGTGCAGGCGACAACGGTTCCGGTCTTCATACGGCAGAACCGGGGTTCAAATCCCATCCGGACCGTCCCCATATCCCCCTAGTGAGGAACAACTATCCAACTACGTGGTATCGGCAGTCTAGTAAGCCATTAAATTTAAGGGGAGGTCGTTAAGCCTAGAAGAAGAAGATATCTGGCACTCATCATTCTGGTTAGACTCTTCACAGCGATTAGCACTTGTAACACCACTGTGGGGCTGACCCTTAATGATACAGCGATGATATACGGTTTTTTTTAATTTCAAGTTAACACGTCATATATTATAAAGTTGAAAAGAGGATTGTTAATGTGTAAAATCAAAATTTCTTTTAAAGAGTACCTTAAGATGATGATGAGGAACTGCCAGCAACGACGATTGGGTCGAAGATATTTTAAGATACTTTAAGGATTACTTAGCTTAATGTACACCAACAAGAAACTAAGGAAATTCATGCCAATAAATGTATGATTATGTAGATAATAAATAGTGAAACACTTTGAGTATATTTAACATCGAAAAAACAACACATCGTTAAACACCTGGTACTAAGAAATCCTGCATTTCAGAAAGACAACTAACAAGAGCACAAAAAAGCTGCTGCACAGTGACGATCGTCTCGTTCTTAATCAAACCCATCTCACATCGACTGCACATCCGAATGGCACACAATCTCCATTTCCAATAATCAGCTTAAGATCTCTCGCAAGGAAAATGACTCCCAGCCCCGAGCGCGTTCACGTTCTACTACACCCGGATTGTCCGAAAAACTACCGCACACTCTAATGCAACGAAATGGTTCCGTCTGTGGCCCATTACCGAATCGCATCGCCTCGTAATACCCTTCCGATCGCTAAGTGCACTGCAACTATCAAACCAACCATCTCATGGAGCTTCTCCACCCGCTGTGTCTAGATCCAGCTCGCATGGAAGTTGACTTGAGGTGGAGTACGTTTCAAATGAAGCAGAAACAGCTCGTCGAGCTGATTATGATTATGATTATCTTCATCCTTGGAAAATCCCAGCTCGGGAAAATAATATGCCAGACGCCTGGAAGAAGAACCATGAAAGATGTGTGGTACCGTCTTCTTTGGCGCTTGTCGTTATTACTTGATTTAATAACCGTTTTGCAATCTTTGCATCATTACGCTCGCTAGTTCCTTGTTCTTCTTGTCAACTTTCGCGAACAGGCGAAGAAAATCAACTGAAACTTCTCACTTTCTTGGCAACTCTTTCGGGCACCGATAATTGTAATACTTACCGCCAGCCGGCGATCCTTTTCGCGCGACAATCGCATTGCGGAAATGAAAAGCACTCGGAATCGACAGCCACTCGCCGACAGGACGAAGGATAGCGCGGTTCTTTGCGTTGGGTAAAGAAAACGCTCGGAATGTGTTTCACGATTGTTCGACAACTCAATTACCGTTCGGTCGACTTTCACGTCGGTTTCATTCAGAACAATTCGGCGAGTCGCTGTGAGGAAAAGGGAAAAAAGGAAAATCACACAACGCCACAAAAACCCTTGCGTTCAGCATATTATCCGGTGGAAAATATGCAGAAGCTTGCGTTTCCGATTATCTGCCGCTGGGATGATTTTCGCGCCCTCCCGACAGCCGTTTTTGTCCTAGCCGCTCCTCCGCGCAGAGTTTTGCAAGCTCATGAAATCGTGACTCGAATGGTGAGGAAATCAGTTTCGACAAAAAAAAAAAAACGGCACCGAGAGTTACACTGCACGCAGGAGAGTATGTGGTACAGTGACTTCCGGGTTTTAGGTTTTTGAATTCATGTTAGGGTATGGGTTTTCATGTTATCAGAGAATAGTCGAGCATTTCGAACAGCGGACCAGCAAAACCAAGAGCAATACGTGAGATTTCTAATCAGAAAAACTCGATCGGAGTCATGTGGGAATCGTTTGCTTGCTTTGTTTTGCTCATTGTTGCATGAAAATCTTTAGCTCATGAGGACATTCTGAAGAACAAAATACGAGGTTCTTAAAGTAGCGTATAAATTTTAAAAATGTATGCAAAATTTAATGTTTTCTTAACTCACTTTTATCTAGGCAGCAATAAACAGTTGAATTTATGTAAGAGGACTCGAGTACATTTGGAACAAAATGTTTCTCACAGCGCAGAAAGAACTCTAAACAGGATCAAGAAAATTTAAGATCTTGAACAAACCAATCCTTGGGTTTGATCTCTGACATAAAAAGAAGAATAAAGTACATGTATTAGGGTTTTCATTGGGCTATGAATCGGCTTCCTCAGGTTTATGGGAGGCAGCCATGTCAGAACAATAGCACCGGACGACCTTGTCCGTAAAATCGCATCGACGAGAGACTCCTGACAGTCATCCAAACCGGTATTGAAGGCTTTGTCGATCTTGATCTTTATCCTATGATGACACTCATTGTCATCAAAACCCGCAATTTCACTAGCTCACCCTTATCCATTTAAAAATAAAACTTCAAATTCCAATATCGAGTCCTATTTGGATCAAAACATTGGTTTCTTTTTTTAAAAAAACACTTTTTGAATCCTGTCCTCCGTTCGCCCAACCAAATTAATCGATCTCACCGTACTTTGAACATTCCAGTTTCATTGAGTACAGATTCTATTCCTCCATCCCCATAGATACACGTCATTGTTCGATCAGGATTCTCTCACACGCTTCTCCCGCAGCCAGGGCACTCAATTTCGGGAACGCGTTCCGCACAAATAACTTCCCGCTTCGCTGGTGGAATATGGTGGAAGCGCACGCTGACTATATTGGATCTGGTTCCACTTTGCTTTTTGGTTCATCCTTCCCGATCATCCAACTGAAGAGTGCGATAATTGATAGGTTGATGGACAGAAACGAATTTGCAACGGAAGGCGTTCGCTAGATTTCCCTGGAGCACTCGCCTGTATGAGGAGAGGGCAAACCTAGAGGATATGATTCCGGGAATAAAAGGAATGTATCCATTCCCGTATTCCCGATGATCTTCGACGGGATGAACCATTGGCATTGGATCCACAGGCACAGGATGACGTGATGGCTTTGAAGATGGGCAAAAAAAATTTATTGGAACATGGGGAATTTTCGGTTTGTCCATGGTGCTTTGTACCATGTGACAGAAACATAAAAAAGGAGAATTTTTGGTACGAAAAAAAATCGAACAGATGGTGGTGTGATTGGAGTTTTCCGAGAAATTTAATTAGAAGTGATGGCCAACGGTGGCCAAATTCTTGCCTGGTTTGATCAAGAGTTGGTCAACAATGATGCCAATCGCCATGGGAAATTAGTAACGTGTTGAGAGTTTATTCTAAGACTTATGATTATGTTATAAAATACTTTTATTAAACATAAACAGCTTTATAAACTACAATTTATGAACATTCAGAAGCGTTTAAGGCTATTTTTACAGCTTAAAACCACTTCAAGTTCATATCTAAATGAATTATTCTTCATAACAGTCATACCAATGCTTCTAAGTTGGATTGCGAGACAGAAGAACACTTCTACACCATTCGGCCGGCTTCCTGGACCGCTCCCTCATCAATTTAAGTGACCAATTTCTATGCAATACGAGTTGCGCAACAAATGTTCCGTGTAAACTGATTTATTGCTTTCATAAACCTGTGCATACTTATGAGATCTTTGTGCCTTCTACGGCAAGTTGGACCACAAAAGGATTTCTATGTGCCACCACACGCCTCCACTACTTGCAGGATTCTTAGCCCATAGTCCGTTAACATTATGCAATCAGGTTTTGTTATTAGATTTGAATATTCCTGAACGCCTGAACTTTTAATAGTCGTTGTTTTAGGCTTTCAAGAAAAAAAATCTAAAGAAACCGTCACCGCCATCGACATGAAAGCTTTAAAAACAACCGAACCCCTCACAGGAATACAATCAACACATCCGTTTAATATCGTTTGACCGAGGTTTCATTTAATTTCATAGTTTGTTTGCCGTATGCTCGAGAATTGTGTTGCCGTGCTAGGTGACTTCCCTGTCGGCACATTTGTTTCATATTCACCGTAGCACGATGCTTCAATTGTTTCGATAAACAATCGAAACTTTCGTCCCCAACGATGGCGCCTTCTGAAACGGGTGCTTGAAAAGAAATAATGGTAGAAGAGAAAAACAAAACGAGAGAACGGCTAGTAGAACACTCAACACTTTGAACTTTATTTTAACGCGATGAAAGGAGTTAAAATAAATTCAATCTGAGAGAAAAAGAACAAAAAGTTAGTTGAAAAAGTGAAGGAAAGGCACGGCGCGACAATCATGGCAGGGAAAATGTGTAGACTAGCAGCAAAATTTATTAGGTTGATTAAGAAGTTTGAGGAATATAAATTACTTTAAACAAACGATAAAACATCGACATGGCAAGAGTTGGTGATGACATATAGAACATTGTATGAATCATCAAGAACCATTCTTACGACTCACTAGATCTGGGCCTTGTTCTCGACTCTTATATTAAGCAAGTATGTGGATTTAAAATATTTTTTTTTAGCAGGCACTACAACCGCTTTGTGGTCTTGGCCTACCACAACAGAAGCCGGAACCGCTCCGCCAATCCATTATCCCGACCTTGATGGTGGATGATTCCACGCCTTTTTCCACCTCAATCTGACGACCTAAAAGGACTTTCTGAGCTGGGTCGTCTGGTGCCATGCGTATGCACGACGGTGTCCTCCATTGTCCTTCTACACATACGGGGCCAACAATCCTTCTGAGCATCTTCCCTTCGAACGTGAGTGTCTGGTACTATAAAGGTACGATGCAGTCCCAGGTTCTACCGTCGCGAAAGATTTTTTGAGGTGAGATGATTCTTCAGGCTGTAAAAAGACCGGCTGGCCGCCAGCATCCTAGCGCCAACTATATCCCCAACTGAAGGATAGCACGTAAACTTTTTCTGAATAATCTCCAATCCATTTATCCATTTAGTAAAAATTTAGGACAACACATATGTGAGCAGTGCTCAAGGAACTATCTAATTAGCGTACAATACAGAACTTTGAAACATCAGTCATGGTTTGAATATCAATCCTAGAGTTCTAACCGTAAATTTTTGGTCAAGTAAAACACCGAAGTCCCGTTTTAATACTTGTCGTAAATAAGTATCCATCTCGCAGGCGTAAGCGTCAAAACAAAACTCTTTTCGGTGAATGAACACAAATAGTAGAACAGGATTCCAGTTGTTGAACACCGAAATAGTTTGCTGTAGGCTAGATTAGGCTAAAAACCTTTGGTCATTTGTATGTACAGTTGTGAATAGTTTGACATCTTCACTAAATAACAAGTAGCAGCTGTGAGGTATAAGAGAGCATGCATCGTTGAACTTGATGGTACCTGGATAAAACTGGTGGGTACTAAATAATATTAATATCAGCCTTATTTTGATAAAGTAATATCCAACTTTGTTCAAGTTCTTGCATTATACCAACGCCATTATAATGTTCTAATGACCAACATTATTAATATGTCCAAGAATTTATTGCACAGCTGGAAAAGCTAAACAGTTGTCAAATCTACTCAACTTATCTTCTTCACACATAAGGTTAAAATAAATAGTACATTGCAATGTCTCAGTTGTTCTTAAAGGCATTAATCATTGAGAGTTGGAACTCGTCTGCGACAAACTGAAACCAATATTCTATATTTCGCAATGCATTTTTAAGTGCGATTACTTTTTCAAACACCCAAACCTCGACCTGGGATCGCATTCTTGGCGCACCGGCCCAACAGCAATGCACTCCTTACGTTTCATACCCAACGGAGGAGCGACAAAAAAAAAGGATAACTCTGTCACTCAACCAACTAGCCAGCTGGCTTCTTGGAGAACCTCGCCTGTCGGTGTGGTTTTTTCACTTCATCGAGCCTGCCTGACGAAGCCACCGGAGGGAGACTTTCCGTTCCTACCGCTCGGAAAGCCAACAGCAGCCGTCATCAGACGTACAGCCATCCTGGTCGACCACTCATTCCCGAATCCCGTATTTGTCATTTTCCATAAACATTTCGATCCGGTGGAGCTTTACACCCGGGACATGACCGGCCATGGCCACACGCTCCACTACTGTTCTGCCAGACAAACTCAAAACCTATTTGTCGCGCTTCCCGTTTTTTTGTCCCTGTCTTCCAAATATTCCTGTGCGCCTTTTGGAAAATGCTAAAATCACTACCCATTCTTAGAAGGGAAAAATGAAGTGGGCGCAAGGACGGACGAAACCCCAAAGCGGAAAGGACACATTAAGTGTATGCACTTTAAATTTAAATTAGGCTTATTTGTTCACCAACGTTTCCAACCGCCGGATGAGGAACAAAAAAAAATCCCCTGCCCCGCCAGCGTTTTGACCACGAACTACGGGAAGGTTTGGGCAGCTTTCGGGAAATGAAGAGCATAGAAAATGGAAATAAAAGCCGACCGGCCATCCAACCTACTTCCCCCGGTGGGAAGTTTATTCAATCCTGGAGTACGTTCCCGGTTTTTACTCACGAGTCGAATGGTCCTCTAGATTTGCTCGGGGAACCGTTTTTCCCCCCCCCGGGGAGATTGCCACAAACGAGGATGATGGAAGGGTGGAACAAAATGGCACTCGAGGAAAAGTCGACCAAATCCATCCACAGCAACGATGAACCGCCGTGAGATTTGCATAAATATTTAATGCATTTTCCACTCACACTTACTCCGGTGCGCTTTTGTCTTACGGGCAATGGACGGGTGCCGAAGAAGGGTGACAAGAATTTTCGGTGACGGAAGGTGAAGGAAAACCATCCCCCGGACGAAGCAACAAAAAAACACACAGGGAAGGAAAATTTCTAAATCTGTGCTCTGCGTGACGATTTTCCATTTTGCTGGACTCAACGGACTTTTGCTTTATGAGCGTTGGGTGTTAGTGCTAGTGTGCGGTTTAGCTTTTCACCGGCTTCCTTTCCCTACCCGTCCCTCCCCGGCCCTGTTTCAACATATTGCGAGGCTGGCCAACGGAGGGTTAGTGCTAAGAATAATTCCTGACGGTTTTTCTTTTTTTCCCCGGTTGTTAGATTATTTTGTACGCTTTCCGTGCTGCTTCCTTCGGTTCGGAAGAACTTGGCCGCCCCTCCCGGCCGAAACGGGGACAGGGAAAGCAACACATTCAAATAGAAGTTTTAATTTATTTCTTGTCTTTCTTGTCCGGTGAGATCCAGGCATAAACAGGCTTCCGAAAGTCGGGCTCGGTGGAGCAACGTTCCGGTTCCTTTGGGGATGCCGGCCGCCTGTTTGTGCTAGAAATTAGGCTAACGAATGCATTGCAATGATTTTCTTGGTTTTATTTCGTACCGGGCTGCTTCGGGAAGAAAGTTTGTTTAGATGGTTTTCCTGCCTGTTGTTGTCGTCGGTCAAACAGACAACGGAAAACCTGTCGAAAGGTGATTGTTCGTACCTTTGCTGGGGAAAGGGGGAAATTGGGATGCGCCTGTTGTTTTCGGTGCGGTGCGATCAAACTGACAACGGAATGAAAGTTGGAACGCAAAGTTTGGCCACCGTAGAAGCCTGCGTGATGTTTATTTGCACAGGTACGAAATAATGATGAAGGTGAACTTTATTCGTACAAGTAAATGTTATGCTTTTCATCGTTGATGATGGAGAATAATAATATGATTGACAGTTCTTATTTTCTTAATTATTTTAAATTGTTTTACACACAGAAGTAAGTAAATAGTCACATTGGGGATTCACTAGTTGAAAATTATCCAACGAAATACTGGAATAAAAAAACTGATAAACCAGAGGAATTTACTTACTCTTTTGATTGTTCTTCTCTACTTGGCCTAACAACAACCTTCTTAGGTCAAAAAGGTCATCGAATGGCTCAGTAACTAGAATTGTTGATAAAACAACACAGTGGGTTAGTCAGCCCTCACTACGAGGAAATGTTCTGGAGGCGATCTGCCACCCCCAAGTTGGGATTCAAATTAGTAGTCAAGCTTAAGCGTAAGATGAGCAGAAAAAGTACCATTTTATTTAAAACATGATATTTTTAAAACATTATCAAGCATCGCCGGATCGATACCTTTCGAGGCCACAAAGAAAGAGGACCTCAAGGAGGCCCCAGGAGGCTCAAGGAGGAAGAACAAAAGATTACTGCTTGGAAATTGGTCAGGAGCTTGGGATGTCTCTGTTTTCAATAGAGCAGATCCTTTCCATGTTTGGAGGGATCTCCTTATGATGTTCAATGATTCCTCTTAATTTCTAAATGCTTCTGCAACGCCCATAGCACCGAACCACGGTAACGGACCCTATCTGCTATTGCTGATGCTTGTGGCAGACTTGCCCCTGAGTTAAACAACTCCTCGGCCACCATCTCGGTTCCCTCGTTCTGGCGATCTGCTTTTGGGTTCTAACTGCTAGCCTCCTCATGTTCTTCTGTGCTCGTAGTTCAGCCTGCCGTTGGTCTGCTTGTTGCTCGGACTTACTAGGACGTAATGTAGTGATTAAACCACTCCCGGACATTGTGTACAATCCGGGGCCGGGGCGAGTCCACAGACGGAACTCTTGAAAAATCCGTGCCTCGAGCGCACCTCACTTAAACATAAATCGCCGTATTTCCGTTCGATCCACTTATTCACATCCCAGATGATGAGGTGGAGCGACCCGGTGGTGGGGCAGCAACAGCGTTTGTCTTCACACTGCAGGTCCAGAATTCATATCCCATCCTGACCGATCCCCCGTAGTGAGGACTTACTATCCAACTACATCGTATCAGCAACTCTAGTAAGCCATTACATGACCGATGCGGTGTGTGTTTATGGCCATATTTTCACTTCTTGGCGCTCAAAGTTTCTGAAAATTAAAATTCTGGGAAGTCAAAATGTTATGGCAGGTTTATGGAAGGTTTGGTTGGTGGGTGGATCACCAATCTGCAGTAATATGTCACTTTTTTTATGACAGCTTCAAGATGACTTCAACTAAACATTCAATGCTATGCTAAACATTCAAGACTTGAATAATAAAGATAGCAAATGGCAGACTATAGGAACAGAATATGTACAGAAATATTCGACCCTTTGCAATACAGGGTTTTTGAGTAGAACTAGACATGTGTGAGACATTTCTAGACAACGCTCAAGATGAGATGGATAAAGGATAAGTAGAATTGGACAACCGTCGCCGTTTCTTGTTAGAAAACAAAAACGTATTTCAGCGGTATTTTTAATAATTTTAAAATTAGCTAAGCGTTCACGAAGCGCTTGCTACCGTTTAACCAACCATTTCAAATGTGACTGTCCAGTTCTACTTGTCGATTGTCCGATTCATCGTAGCGTTTGTCCAGTTCAACCTATCCGTTGTCTACCTCATCTTGAGTGTTGTCTAGAAATGTCTCGCACATGTCTTGTATTACTCAGAAAACTCTGGAATTATGCAATTTTTTGTTTTAGTCAAGCCTTCCTTTTCTTGTTAACATACTTTAGATTTTATTGCAATAATTTGAATTTGAATGGCTCTTAAAAAAGTGAACCAATTTTTATTTTAAAACACATCTTCTCTGGTCGATGCTCTCTGCAATGTACTTTCATCATGTAAAGAACAACGCCACATGCCCTAATACCCGTAAACAGGTATATTAAATTTAATTTCAAAAGTTATAAAAGTTATTTGCCCAGAATTGGTGGTCAATAAAAAAAAAGCAACGTGAATTATACACCGGCTAAGTACAACTAAAAAGTGACCATTCGGCAAAGCGAGCCCGTACGCATCGTTACTTCTTGCTTGCTTTGTTGTTTGCTGTTGCTGCTCTTTCACTTCGCGGTCACCCCACATCATGTCTCGAATGGGTGGTCTCCTAAAGTTTTCTAATTGAAACTACAAAGCCTATGTTTTTCCGACCACTTTATTACCTGGGTCAGTTCGGACACCTCCCCGATACGGACGCTCGCTCACGCGGTGGTGGCGTCCAAGGGGGGGGGTTCTAGGGTTTCGTTCAAGTGAACGCTGTAGTGATTTATTGGCAATATCAAAAAAGCCGGCACATAAATCGCATAAATCTAATTGCACTGTGGGCCGCTTGTAACCGAGCGTGGAGCTTCGAACAGGGAGACCCTAGATGCGGGGAGTTAGGGCCTTTTGTTGCCGTAAAGTCGGATGAAAGCTTTTTCCTTCTTTGTTCCCAGGACGTGTAGCGCCATAAATGGGACAAACGGGCCGGTTTATGGACGGTGGTGAAAATTATCAAAAATCGTTTATCTTTTCTTTGCTCGCGCTGGTCCGATGTGTCCGGCCCTGTGAGCATTGTCGATCATAATCGCAAGTGGAAAAACACCGTAAAACATGTGCAATAAAATAGGTGAGGAGAGGGAGCGAAAAATAGAGGGAGTCAGCAATAAAGGTGTAACGAGTGGTTGAATGCCTAGACCGGACCAAAAGAGTGGACTAATGGGCAAGGGTGCTAAAGAAAAGCAAGAGGTTTCCTTTTCCTTCAGGCAATGATCGGTTCTACTTTGAAACGAATGATTAAGGATGCCCTTACACCAAAATGCATTAAGCTTTAGACGATCTTATCAGCATGCATTGTACATTGATGCGTTTAGGGCGCTTGCTTTCCAAACCCGATTTCTCTTTCAGTGTGCTTTTTGGAAGATTAGATCTCTCATTTCTTCGGGCGATAAACACTACAACAAGTGGCGTAAAATGGTGTACTTCAAACTAATATACTGAACAGCCAGAGATCTTCGTCCAATCAACTGAATTCCACTGCATCCTGCATTGCAGTTTCCGGTATTTCTCGTTTAGTTTGATTCTAATTTAAAAAATGTGTTGCTTGCTTCAAGAAGAGAATCCATAAGCGTAGAAAGTCGAGACGCGTGAGTGATGTGTATCTCGTAAATTAATTTGTAATCCTCACCATCGACACATCCGTATTTAACTGTAGAATGGACGACATGGATCATGCTGGTCACATAAATTAAATTAAATACTCCAACACCCCAACGCTCTGGTACATTTGTTTAATTCAGTTCCAAATTTCATAATTGTGACAGCAGCAAAACACACCATGTTTTGCTGTCTCCAAATCGACAACATCCTGATGTTGACACACACTAGCCCGGCGGAAAATTGATATTAATGACGATGGTTTTAGTTAGTGGGAAGTTGGTGCAAAAGTGGCAAGCGCGTTCTACTTATGACTGAGGGTTCTTCAAAGTCTTTGCAAGAGTCATTTGTTTGAGTTACTAGTCTTTTTGTGTGGCGTTAAGAAGTCGAAGAATCTCGTGGAAAGAGAGCGATAGAGGGAATATTAAATTTAAAATCACTATCAAGTAGTTATGGCTTCCGAAATTGCAGATAATCTCTATGAAAATTCGTTGAAATATTCTTCATTTTGATTTATTTTTGATTTTGAAACCACACCAACCCTTGATGAGAACCTCACATGAAAAATATTTTCAAAGAGAAGGAATATATTTGATGGGGTTAATGCCTAGTACTACTAAGAAAGAATTGAATACACATTGGACGAAATAACTTATATCGCAATATTCATACATTTTTCTTCTTTGCTTACCCAACGCTTGCACTCTACTATGTCATCCACCTTACCACTGTGTATCGTCCTCCAAAATTAAGCAACCCCACGTACTAACTCTTACTACTGATTAATTCATCTAAGCCCGCAGACATTCCAACCAGACTCTCCCGAACCACTGCAACCGGGACCGGGGGTTCACCGAAAAACTTCAAGTGTCAAAATCCTCATTTATTTCGACGGGTTTAACCAAACCTTACGCCGCTCGGCACAAGAGCTAGACCGTGCAAAAGGTGGGACCGGCCATCGCCAAACACGACCACCACCCTCGTTAATTATTGACCGGAAAAGCAAACCAGCGTGAAAGACGTTCCCTGTGTGACGTCAAGAGCGACATTGTGTAACACATTGGGTTGTGTGGACGTGAGCCAAAACTTGCGAACCGGTCCACTCCACCATACCGTAATTACAGCTCGATGAATTATTAAAAACTTGCTTATAACTCATCATCATCTTCAACACAAACACACACAGCCACAGACAGCTCAACATGCCCATGAACCACTACCCGTTGCGAACCGCAAAAACCCTTCAGCGAGGGTGCAAAAAGCTGCAAAGAATGGGAAAAGACATTGGAACATTTTGTGTCCTTCCCGGATTGGTTGTGGTTTTTGAACTGTTGGTGGTCTTCGTTTAGGAACATTTGCAGCATTTGACTCCATTATCTCAAGAGAGAGAAAACCCAGGCTCTCCAAGGCTGTGGAAGACGACCAAACCCAAAACTCTGCTTCCTTCGGTGCGGTACCAGAAAGCTTGTCCCGTTGGAAAACCATGTCAGAACTCTACCATTTAGTCCCGATTTTAGAATTCCAAGTCTAACAACTGCAACACATGAGCATGACTTCTTACCCGAATTGGAATAAGTTAAAAAAAACAACCAGAAACGCATCACAGGAAGTAACCGGCAGGAACAACATTATTTATGACCTTTTTCCCGACTTTCCGATACCACCGTGAGGAACTCACTCGTCCGGAACAATGGTGTTTGCATTCAGTTGCATCCCACAACATTCGGTTTTGGCTGGATGCACTCGCGCGCATCCCGTTGTAAAGCAGTTCGCGCTGCACCGTAACGAGAAACGGGCGCCCTATAGGTCATCCCAGCAGACAACCCGGAACAGGGATGAGAACATGAGACAGAGAGAAAGTGTTAAACAAATTGAGAGCTTCCGGAAGCAAGGCACAAACGCAGGGTCTTTCTGGAATAGGAAAACCGAACGGATTGTGTGGATGGCATGAATAAATAATCATAAGACTCGGCACTCGGGCACCATGAATGCACCCAACATTCCCACTCATCATGTTTCGATATGAGAGTTTGCTGTCTCAACAAGATGCCTTGACTACTGCAAACCATGCCCTACCTACGACACGAGCATCAGCTAACACTCGGCAGGACGCATAACTCAAAATTTACCTCACAGAAACACCCCAATACGGAGCCCGACTCGATAACAGCCTGCGCGACAAAGGCAATCCATTCCATCGCCGTTTCCAACTGGCGATAAATTGGTCATCATTTCACCCGACGAACGAACGGTAAGTGAATGATGTTTCGCAAATGGGTTTTTAATCTGCTTAACTCGGTGCGAATGGACAACGTTGCTACGGCGGCATCAGCAGTCGTGACTAGGTTTCGCCGATGTGGTGATACCTGTGTCGCTGGGTAAACATCGGCACACAACATTGAATCCGTGCGAGCCTGCGAGAAAACGGTCCAACCTTCTTCTGATTGGGGCTAATTATACTTTACTACGGTGCAAATTGCATCTCTCTCGCTTGGTCCCGAGCGTACACCTTCACCTGGCAGGGAGATTTATTTGTATTAAGGCTTCCCTGTCTCCCAGTCTTGGCTTAAAATCCTTCCAGCCTCCATCCATCCATCGAGTGAAAGTGCTACGGCACAACGGCACACAAAGAAAGATGGTGAAGAAATCATTTCATCATCCTTGGTCGATGGAATCGTTCAAAGGATCGTAATTAATGTCTCATTCGCTACGGCTCACACACAAAAGGGTAAAGGAAAGGGGTGCCTTTCAGAGGTGGATTGAAGTTACGACCCCAGAGCCGTATGAAGTTATGGCCCCCAAGCGGACAGCTAATTACACTGAAGGAGAATCTCGAACGACCATGCTGTTTGCTTGGCGATTTCCTGGCCCTGGACAGTTGGTTATGAAATTCATTTGATGTGTACTGTGGTGTTTACTTTAAGGAAACGATTATAGTACTTAAATTATTAGCTGTTTCTTTCAATATCCTACAGCCTTCATCAAAAAATGCCTTATTTTAATCATGGATTTTCAGTAATTTTTATATTACTTTACTTTGGATACTGTTAAAATTTTCTTCTACCTCGTCTACGAACTGCCAGATCACGAGGCCATCGAAGAATCACGTGGCCTACTATCTAGAGAGGGGTCCGAATGGGATTTGAACCACTGTCCTGTATTTTGGAGGCTGGCGCTGCTGTCGCACCACTAGCGCGCCTCCAGTTTGAATCACAATTTTATTTTAATATCAATTAGGTTAATTTTTTTCGATTCCTTGTTTCAGTTTTCTGGAGTAGGATTATGGTGGATGAAAAATGTGAAGTTTAGGATACAACTACGCTGTATGCATGATCAACCCAAATCAAAATACCTATAAAGCTCGGGATGGATATGAAAACACGGCAGGACCAGAGTTCATATCCATTTGTGCTTCATATCTAGGGCGTGCTTTTTTAAGCCTAACTCCTAGTCTCGACGATATTTGACTCTATCCCTATTCCGGCAGCTGACCTCAAGGAATTGACCTAACCTTAAGCTAAGTAGTTTCGTCCTATGTCTCCAGAGTGCTTTTATACGCCTCCCAGATCAACTCACTCAGTATCATCAACATTGATCATCGATCATCAACCTCTAGAAACCCCAAAATGGTAAATTATAGTTTCTTGCCTATGCTTCCCTAACAGCAAAAAAACAAAACCCACAACTCAACTCCACCCTGTCCAGCAAAGCTACATGCCAGAGTGCGACTCCAAAACGGCACGATTATCGCACGTGAGCCTAGTATCAATTTCTCTGCAAAGGATTTTGAAACCAGTTCCACCACAAATACTTCACCCTTCGCTCGATGCCTTTCCTTCACTCTGCCAACCCCATTATGGTCATGGTCGAATCGTGACGAAAATCTTTGCACCGTTTTGGGACACGGGCAACCGAGAATCGCCGCGCAAGTTTACCAGGGAGTTGGGAAGCAGTGGACAAAGAAGGGATGTTGAATTTTGCGCTTAGTAGCAATAATAATTCGAACCATGCTTCTCCCCATTCTCCACCATGCGTCCTAGGGTTCACCTCATTCCCCCCCACCCTCTCTGAGGGTGTACTCTGCCGATCATCGTCCACACGAAAGGCATTGTTATGTGGCGCGATATCCGAGCTGTAAAGGGTCGTGTGCGCACAGTTGCACATCGAGATAGGGTACCGGGCATTACAGATTTCTCGCACGGTCTCTCCAAGCTGATCAAGCATGCAGAAGGTGTGTGTGTGCGTGCACATCGCCCGCGGATGAAGGGTGGACGCAAGAGGGATCACTGGGTGTCACACCAGCGGCTAGCGAATAGCGGATATCTAAACGCTGTCGATTGCGTTTTGCTGCGCATTTAGAGATTGGTTCGCTAGGTTTGTTTTTGTTTTTGAAAAAGCAAATGCCGCATTTATTAACCCCCCCCTAATACTACTGCCATCCTGCCGAACTTCTCCCCACTGCGTCCCGATAAGCGACCCAGTGGGGTGGGTGGGTGTGTGCTTTACAAACGGGATTCCTTCTGCCAGGGTCGTCGTTGTCGTGCGTCTCGCGTACCGATCTGGTGCAACCTTTTTTGGACCGTGCCGTTAACGAGCTGTTTTGGTTGACACTGGAGGATGATTGTGTGAGAAGGCAACGGCGAAGAAATGGTTGTAAATAACATTCGAACAGTATTTATCACGTTTTGATTGTTCGAATGAATTAAGCGGAGTGCTTATGTTGTGGTGGAATTCGTTTAAATTACTACATTTAATAACTGTAGATATTAAATTACCAAAACGAAACAAGTTCCAATAAAATAAGAAGTTTGAATTAGACATGAACTAGCTCCAAAAATTTAACATCTACTTGTTCTTGGAAAAAAAATATTTGACAGCTTTATACACTCTCTACCTTTAAATCATCCACACCATTTCGAATTTTGTGTCTAGAAAAGGTTTCATTTTTATTTAGTTTTCAACATGGCAGGACTGGGGATCAAACCACATCGGAACCGATCGTCCCTAGTGATGACCAACAATCAATTTACGTGGCTTCCATAAGTCTAGTGTGCCATTCGATGGCATGACCTAGAAAGTCTTTGAAGATCAAGCAGATCAAGTTATTGTCGTTTTTGGACAGAACTTGAATGGAAACTCATAGAAAGATTTTCTTGCGCTCTGGTTTCGGTTTCTTTCAGAATCTAGTGCCTACTAGCTTCTATTGCGATTTTGGGAAAAGGAGTCTATGTAGCATATTGTGAATCAGAGCAGAGACCAGATTTCCAAGACACATGTCCGAGGTCGTACAAATAATGTCTGCTTAGACTCTGCTCAAAATGAAGTTGAGATTTTACACATTGATCAATGTTATTTTTGTAGTTCGCCAGGCAGTCTTAAGATCATCTTATCTAAGAACCTACAAATTTTCCAGATCCGACATGTACAGAAGATATTTTTCGCTCGATACTCTTGCACAACATCAGTTACACAATATCTTGGTTCCAAATTACCGACCATCTTCGTGAGCGATCATCTTTACAGCTAAGAGCACACCTCTAATGAGCATCGCCCGATTGACAGCAGAACAAAACTGCACAGCACAACCTCACCAAAGAACACAACCTACAAGCAAAACCCCATTTCCCATCGAGAGAGCATCGAGTTCAATCAGCTGTGGCCGAGCGTGAAGCGACGAACACGCTCAGACAGATGAGAAACTAAATGGGGCTGAACCGCGCGTTGTTTTTCGAGAACTTCTGAGCCGGAAAATTGTGGCACCTCTACGAATCGGGAACCCGACAATGAAAAACGCGCAAAGGTTAAAGACAAAGGAGAAATGAGACGAGCGAACCGGTCGTTCGGTCTGTGTGAAACAATTACATGAGCGCCCAGCGTTTCGAGGTGGCCTTCGATAATTCACCGGTAATGCCGGCGGGAGTTGTCCGGAAACTCAATCGAGCGGGCCGATACTTCTTTCACTTGATCGCGCAACGGTTTTTCCCATCGTTTCCCCTGTTCTTAACGCTTGTACTCATCAGCTGACCGGCTGTGCGGGAATCGAAATGCGCTGGCTGACAGAGAGGGAGGGAAAGGTAGTTCCGTTTCTTTGCCAGTGTTACACTTACTGATGGATTCAATCGAACCGGAAAGTCAAAAACTCGTGTCTCCGAACGAAATATTGTGTATTGTGAGGGCTCCTAAAGACCTTTCGATCCGGTTCACTAGACAGGTAGTCGGTTGGTTGGCTGATGAAATCTGTTCCTGTATCCTACGTCTGTTTTCGTTTGTGTCGGCCTACTCTTTCCACGCGACAATGGGTGCAATTATTGCTACTTTCGACAATTATCGTTTGTTGTTTTTCCACCTTCAAGCTTTTCTTGGCCTGGTAACGCTAATGGTGCGCTTTTGCATGAGTTGAGCCGGAGCCGAGCTGTCAACTGTCAAACGCCATGGTGGACTTGCCATTTCGGGAGCACCCTTTATCTGGCAGGTCCCTTGCACACGCCCACTACTGAAACGGAACTACTGAACGTCTCGGTTATCGTGCCACGATGTAGTACAAAATTCCCAACCCTTCAAAGTGTCTACAGTTTTTCTGCCGAGGAACAGGTTAATGGGTTTCTTTATTTTCAAACTGAAATTGAGCCTGTTTATTTACCGATCGTAACTGCCTTTAATGCTTGACCCAAGGGAACCATTCACATTACTTCCGCTAGAATAATTCCCGTATGAAGACACTCCGGAAAATAAATGCTATGAGAGTAGCTTTTTAGTATCAAAAAGACACCCAAGTTTGTTTACTCCGTAATTTCTTAAACTTTCTTCTCACAGCTTACGTAAGAATTGGACATGGTACTGTGCTAAAGAAAAGGTAATGGATGCAAATAAAGGTAAGCAAGGGTGGTTTTACAATGATTTAGTTCTTTATTTGGGATATAAGATATAAGTGGGGTTAAGTTTGCTAAAACGATGCATTGATTATTTATTAGTATTTTTGCCTAGGTATTATCCGAAACATTTGTTTGACATAGATAATAATTGCGCATACTTAAAGGTAATAACCAGATATTAGTTTTTTGTTTTCCGACTTTTCAAGAGTATCCAAGTCAGGAGGTTCTTCTGCCTTGTTCATAATCAAAGGACATTAGAGATCATGGCGGCCATCGAAAGCCTTACTAGACCAACAATCCTATCCCTGTGGTTGAAGAGCAAGTCCTCACCACGGAATAACGGTGTCCGAAGGTCCTATCGTGTGAAGTCCAGCGCCGATGTTGCCCCTACCTAAAAGGTTCTTCTTCTTCATCTTGGTCTGCTCAGGATTGAGTTTGTCGCTTCGACATGGCCTGGTCTCCAATCAGCTTCTAGGAAATTCGATCTTGGACTGCAGTCCTCCATCCACGGCTGTATCCGATCTCCGACAGGTTTGACTCCACTTGATCCAGCCAACGAGCTCGCTATGCTCCTCTACGCCTCGTGTCGAACTGGTCGCTGACTAGCACCTTCTTGGTGGGGCATGAGTCCGGTATCCTCATCACGTGCCCCAGCCAACGTATCCTTCCGGCTTTGACTACCGTCAGGAAAATGTCGAGTGCATTGGCGTCCTCCGTCAGCATAGTCCAAGACTCGTACCCGTAGAGAAATACCGGACGTATCAAGGTGCGATTGGAGTCTTCTGATTCACAGGAGTTTGTGGAGTCCGTAGTAGGCACGATTCCCCTGATCAATGCGACTTCGGATTTCGCTGCTTACGTTGTTATCCGAAGGTACAATCGTACCAAGGAGAGCAGAACACCCTTATCACCTCGAGATCGTCGCCGTCAACTGATACTCTGCTTCCGAGTCGGGCTCTATCAGGGTCAGAGCCTCCGGCATGCAGCTGTTTTGTCTTCATCGCATTGATGCTCAATCCAATTCTATTGGTCAATTTATTCCAATTCTAAGAGGTTGTTGTGTTTGTTATTTTACAATTCTTCATAGTGTTAATGGAAAAGGCATATGTTTAAAGGCGGCATTTTAAGCAGCCTACCAGCGTACTCAGTCTCTGACAGATTTGACCTCACCTGTTCTTGTCATTGATCAGCGATCTCAATGTGCTCCTCTACGCCACGCCCCGAATGGGTAGCTGAAGTACACCTTCCTGATGCATGAGTCCGGCATCCTCATCGCCAAATAGCTCAACTAACTCTTATTTCATACTCCAAGACATAGTCCAAGATTCGAACTCGTAAAGGACTGCCGAATATACCAGTGTGCGATATATCTTGCATGACGTGTGGTGTTGAAGTTTTCTGAAACGCAGAAATTTGTGCAGCCCTTAGTAGCCACGATTTTTCTAAAAAATGGTCTTTGGGTCTCGCTATGACCTAATATCTCCATTTACACCATTACAATACTTCGACAAGGTTTTAGCCCAAATCTAACTCAACAATGTAACAAAATAATCATGTCAGCACGTCCATAACTCATCATGACTGTAGATAATAAAAGTTTTATCAACATACGTGTGAAAAAAAAACAAAACTTTACATTAATTTCGAAAGTATTGATCAGCTTGATCAAAACAAAAACAAATCATCAAGCAATTTGTATGCAGCGAAATAACTGCATCTCCAACAATATATTATGCAATCAAGCCAGCAAGCGAACAGCACTATTAATTCATTCGAGAATGAATTAAATGCAAATTTAAATTCATATTTACGTCTGCCTTTTACACCTTTTTTTTTTTGTTTTTTCCCCCCGTTTGCCCTTCACTGAGGGAGCGACATCGGGCGATTGGATGGTGAGGTGATGTGCGCGCTGTAATTTACAACGCGTCTCAGTCTGATCTCATCTACTTTCTGTGGCCGGTTGGGTCGCGTGTTGGTGGTGCTGTTATTTTGTTTTCGTATCGCAAAAGCCAGTTTCCATTTGCAGAAAGTAATCATCTAACCAACCCCAATTGGCGAATAAACAAGCTGCTAAGCACGGCTCGGCCACACGGTCGCGAGAACCACGCGAGAACTGCAATCCCGCGGTGGGATTAGAATCGAGTACTTTGTACTGCTGCTCGTGGCAGGTTGCAGCCGGTTTTCTCAAGTAAATCAATTCCAGCGTACGTACGTCATCATCGGCCCTGCACGTATGCCCCGCGGTAGAGAACCTGTTTTGTCACACAGACGGGCGGCGGTATCGCTGTCGGACGGTTTGTAATTATCATAAGACAAAAGTAAGCCAATCTCCATATTTCAAGTCCCCACCCCAACCCGATACCACCAACATACCGAACACCCTACCGCAAGTTACGGCAGCCCTACTGTGGCACGTTGTTATTAACGCGATAAGACGGGCAGCAATCTTTCCCTTCGGCGGGCTTGTTTTTTGCTTCTCTCGTAGTTCGCAGCATCAAGGGACTGATTAAAAGGGGAAGGCAACAAGCAGAAGCAACAGCAAGTGAGACATTTATTAAATCATCGTTCGTGTGAAGCATGTGTGCATCCGTAAAGCGTTGATATGAGTTGATAGAGGAGGACTCGTTTGCTTACAATTACAGATGCGTTCCGTTGTTCTTCTTCAGTTGCAGTCATGAAGCTTAGCTTTAACGCAGCACGTGCTCAGGAATGATCAGCTATGAATGCAGACTAGTAAGGTGCAGTTTCGGCTCATACATACATACATTGTTGCGATTGAAATATGAAGATCACTACATCCCCTGCTAGCGACGACGGCAACGTTCAAGCATAATAATCATTATCAATCGTATGCCAGCAGCTAATTAGTTATGTATTCCTCCCTCATGTGCCACGAGTCTGGTTGCGCGTTGGCCATGTTGAGAAATGGTGTCTACTAACTTGAGCCGTGTTAGCAGATGCAAATGTGCCGCAGAAGGTGGGTCCCGCTAACGCTCGCTTACATACATGATTAGGTTGATCAAATACAGGGTTTCTAAACGTCGTTCTAAACAAACTGGAAGCATGTTATTAGTGTTTTAAAGTATCTGATGAAATTTGAAGTCAACAGCATAAATCAAATTATTTTCCCTATTTTGTCAAAGCAACGATCGAATAAGTATAAAACATTTATTTTTGTTTAATGTCAAAAAACGAACATTTGATTGGCTTTGGAAACTGAAACCAATCAAATATTTAAAAAAAATATTATAAATTACAATACTACACATTTCATAAATTCTTTCAAAATTTTTAAATCAAAAGTGGCACACCTAAAACACAAAATAACAACGAAACGAACCGAAACAAAAGATCGAAGCTATTTAGAACAAATAATATGAAAGCAGAACCTATAATCTGTACAAGTAAAACAACGTTAAGAAAAAAAAATAAATTAATAAAACTGAGCAGCAATTAAAATTACTAATCGACAATACGGCACTGGACCGCCATAATCAATTGTAAATAATTTTAAAATAAGTTCACAATTAAGATTCGAAACATAAAATATATTTGCACATTGAACCGTTCTCTCAACAACACTAGCTACAGTATGAAAAATTTAAATAACCAAGAACTAAAATTAAAATGTCTCAAATTTGGTAATTTGGTAAATTAAAGTTGACAAGCCGTGCGTCGAAAAATGAATTTAAAAAAACGAAAATACTAAGGAACATCAAACGTCGTATAAACCCATAAATTTAAAACGAAACAATACAAAAATTGAAGCAGAAATCTGGGGTTGTGAATTATACAACGTACAAATAGCACATAAAAAAGTTTATCATGATCCATTTCGAGTACAATTGTTAAGAAAATAAAATTTTAAACACCATAAGCATTAAAATTCAGTTAAAGATCTTTATTTCGGAGAGTAAACAATAATGTTGTTTATAATATTATGAACCAACAAAAAATCAAACTGAAAATATTTGAAAAAAATCTATCTTGTAAAACCCTGCACATAGTTGTGATATGCAAATGATTGTTCAACAAAAGAATTCTCATTTTCCTGTATGTGTTTGTTTTACGTTTGCTTCATTCTGTTTGCTGCAAAAGGCTATCTTCACGATTATTACACTTCATCAGAATGTTATTATCAACGATCGATTGGTATAGACAGCCCTGAAAAGTTGCGACGTACTAAAACACAAAGCATAATATGTTACATTTTGCACAAAATTTATTTGTTTGTTTCTCTGTCGCTCCTTCCCTTCCAATAAATGTTCTAAACACTTGTAAACTTTCAGTGCTCCACGATCGCGAACGAACGATTGTGCTATCAATAACAAATACATCTCAATCGACCGTTTTAAACCAAAACTGCAACTGCATCTCACGGGAGAAATAAAGCCTCACATAAAATGTGAAATAAATTGGCATTATTTACGCGCTCGCAGCACCAAATCGCTCATACTGCACGCGCGCTCATCCTCATCCGCCGTGCATCCAAACTCCCTTGCTGCAACAATGTACGAATGAATGTCCGCTGTTGTTGTTTTGTGCATGCATCGATGCATTCGGGTTCAACCGTTTCCTGGTGTTGCTGGCGGGCTTTGGCGGGTCGATAGGTGATCCCCTTTCGCCAGTGACTAACCGATAAAGAACGGCTTGTTGGCTGTAGCGCTAGCAGTCTCTAGACCCGTTTGTTTACTATAAAATCCATTTTTATGACAACACACAACGCAACCGATTCAGTTGTTAGCGTCGATTTATTTACTACGCCCCGTGTCGAGCTCACGAATGGGAAGGTGGAAGGATGGCCACCCGTTCCAAAGCCACCCCGTTTGGAGCGTGGAATGTCACCCTTTGCTTCCCGTTTTCTACTAGTAAACCATAAATCTTTTCGCAATGAAATAAGCCGCCTAGAGTGTGCGGTACCGACACTATGTCCACACAAAAATGTGCTTCTGTTTGGAATGTTTCCTCGGTTAAATGAAATTTAGATGAATTGTGTTCAATGAAGAATAATTATTTCGATCGAGGAGAGATTAGAATTTAAACAATACTGGCAACAAACGGAAATATGGATGTTATTTATAAATAATTTTCCCTTCCAACAGTCAATCATGTTATTTCATGGTATCAAAGTTGACAATTTGATCTGTCTTTTAATAATAAGAAAAATCAAAGTTATAAATTTTATTTATTTCAACTCCGTTTTCTAAATCAAAGTCTTCCTTTGTTGATTGTTTTTTTCGACCAGATCCCATGTTTTATGCCCTTCAAAATCTGCCCAACAACCATACCGAACGCCGTTGCATGTCATTCGCGTGCCCGGTGTTGTTGTTCTAAAGTTTTGTTATTTTTGTTGTCTATTTTACCTTCCCGACTGCCACTCCGATAGTCTGCTTGCTTGAGTGATGTTGCTTTTTTTTTCGAGGGGAGAATAAAAGGCATAAATTTCAACACAATGGAACGGAGCGATGGAGCTGAGCGGTGATTTTAGCAATCAAACCAAAGCCAAACACGGTACGTAAATATACGTCCAAAAACCCTTTTGCGGCACAGTGCTCACAATGTTAATAATAATAATGTCATCCGAAGGCCAGGCACACCAACTGGGATGGAGCACAAACAAAATTCCGAAAGAAAGAATAAGCAAGCAAACAAGCAACACTATCTAACCGTTTTTTAGACTCCGGCCGGTATGATGCAGATTTTAGTTTGGACATTGTGGCGTTCATAAATCAGCTGGGAGATTAGAACCTACATGGTAGTGAAATCAGATCGCAATCGGAGATATGTGTGAATATTTTTGAGCTTCCAGACACCGATATTGCATCGAATTTTGATAGTTGAGCTATTTGTTTCTTTATTTTTTAATATTTTTTTGTCAAATGTGGATTTCTGACAATGCTAATGCTGATAGGCTATTGGCCATAGCGTTAAATCTGTGTTTCAATTGGACAATTTACTTGCTGTGTTACTACTATCGTGATGGAAGCAGGCGAGATATTCCGAAGAAGCATAGAAAAGGGTCCTATGGGAACTGTCAGTAGTGACAGTTCTAGCTCTATCAGGTCAGCATCGAATCCAAGAATGATAGGCAAGTTCTATCCCGTAGCAGCAAGAGTATCTTTCAGAATCAGAATCAGCAACAGAAAGAGAATCAGAAACTGGAGGTCTGGATTGTACCGAACATTGAAGGGGAAGTCTATTCGGCTATTGAGGACCAATATGGACAGGGTGCTGTGAGTAGTTGACAGATATCTATGGCGGTGTGCGAAGACATCAATGCGACGAATGCTGCTTGCCGGGAGGCTTTGACCATGAGAGAGCTCGATGGCTGGATCAGGTGGAGTCGAATCTGTCGGAGATCAGATGAAGCCGTGGATGGAGGATTCCGAGACCGAGTTTCCTAAAAACAGATTATAGACCTAGCCAGGTCATCTGGACGAGCTTAAGCATGAGCAGCCCAAGAAGAAGAAGAATATTGGAAGCAAAATAAAGTTTCTTTTGACTTATTTATTTTACTCAGCTTTTCCAAGCGCGTTTCTATTCTACTGCATGCAGTCTGATTGTTCTCTTCAAAGAAATACTTAACTAGATGAAATACAGTATAAACGTTTAAAACAAGCTTTTAAGTATTATTTAGATGGTTCATAATCTTTTAATATAAAGAAACGATTGTTCATGAGCTCAAAGCAAACCTACAATCTGTTTGTCACAGCCATTCAGCGTGTTTATATTACCTTCCTGCTTTTTTTTCTTCTTCCAGCCCCACCTTTCTATATTCTAATGATGCGATACCCGCATTACTGTTTACATTCGCCACACAGATTACCGTACACATAAACGGAAGGCTCTAATTGAATAGACGCCGCGTAATGCCACGGCCATGGCCAAACCGATGCGAACGTTTACGGGTTGAGTTGTTTTTAGTAGTCACCTTCATCCACAAACTCAGCCCTCCATTTTTGTCTGCTTTCGATAACCTTCCAAACCTTCCAAGCAGCACCTGCACTATGCGAAGTCGTTTACATTTCAATAACATAAAAATAAAACCTTAAACCCACGCCACACATGCGCGTCCCTTTTTGCGATGACAAACAATAATTACGGTCGCATTCGGAAACCTGCACACCTTTCAAAGTTAATAGCGCGCTTGGGGACACTTGGTGCATAATTTGTGCATTTGTACACGCCGAGCAACAATGTGGTCGAAGCGGGATCGAAAACTATGTAAACGCCAGCATCGCGCATCTTGTCATTAGAGCTGGCGCGTTGATTTCAATTACGTGTGCGTGGGATTCAATCGGTGCATCGTTTAGCTGCAGGGAGTGGTTTTTCGCTTTGCGATCATCATAAAAATGCAAACTTGAGAATATATTAAGAAGGTAATTTATGGGTGTGGTGAGCAGTGTCACAAATAAGTTTGCTGTTTAATTTCCCAGTCAAACTGAAGTTGCCATTTTCAAATCATAACTTTCTGATTTGATTTTGGTTCTTCTTTCTAGTTTAATAAACTAAATTAACTTTGTCTACTGCCATATTGTGTCTTAGATGCGATGACACTTAATGATGCATTGCATTCTGTGAAGTAACGCCTGTTCAACTGTAACGCCCTTTATTTAATATGTTGATAACTATAATCTTTTTGTTGGCCTGCTCAAGAATGAGCACATGACGTCGACATGGCCAGGTCGCCAATCAGTTTCCAGGAAACTCGGTCTAGGGCTGCAGTCCTCCATCCACGGCTGCATCCGATCTCCGACAGGTTAGACTCCACTTGATCCAGCCAACGATCTCGCTGTGCTCCTCTACGCCTCGTGCCTAACGCGTCATAGACGAGCACCTTGGGCATGAATATCCTTCGGCATCCATATCACGTGCCCTAGCTAATGTATCCTTCCGGCTTTGACTACCGGCAGGATATCAGCACCGCCAAACAGCTCAGCTAGCTCATGAACCATTCTCCTTCGCCACACGCCCTGCTCGCAAACACCGCTAAATAAAGTCCTCTTAGCAGCCCGTCGTTCGAAAATGGCGAGTGCATTGGCGTTCTCCGTCAGCATAGTTGAAGACTCGTACCCGTCGGGGACTACAGGACGTATGCAGTTACCGACTTCATCGTACATTTCGTGTGTTGTTGGAGTCTTCTGGATCGCAGGAGTTTGTGGAGTCCGTAGTAGATCCCAAATCTTAACATGATTTGGTTCTAATCCCTGATCCCAAATCTTAACAATCATTCGATGCATGATGGCGGAAATCCTCTCCGGTCCCATCTTGAACAGTTCGGCCACCAGCCCATCGCTGCCAGCTGATTTATTGCATTTCTGCTGTTTGATAGCACTGATGACTTCGTCCAGGGATGGCGGGGGTACCTCGTCATCGTCATGCTGGCTGTCTTAGTTCTGCACTCCTCTGTTTCCTGCGCCTAGTTCGGTGCCTCCTGCATCTGCTCCGTTAAGGTGTATGTCGAAGTAGCACTTCTGCTTGTTGATCACCTCTCGCTCGTCCGACAGGATATCTCCTGCCTCGCTGCGGCACATAGCAGCTATGCGACTGGGATAGCTGCTGTATCAGTTGCTCATCCGACTCTTCAAAGCTGCGCTTCTTATCCTCGAAGAGCCGGCAGCAGATCCTCCTCAGTCGTCTGTAGTGTTTCCGCGCAGGAGAATGCGGGTACGCGCTGCTTTCTTCTCGGATAGTGCTCGCCTGCACTCATCATCACACCATTCCTTCCTCTGGTAACGTGCCACGCGACCGATTATTCAATCGGCTGTGTTACTAATGGCTTGCACCACCATACGCCAGTGGTCATTGAGGGACATCGCCTCGGTAGGTGGTGTCCTCCGGCAGCGCTTCCCCAAGCGCGTTTGCGAAGTACCTCGCCACATCAGCTCGCCTCAGCCGATCTATGTTGAGCCTTGGGGTAGGCTGAAAGCGCAGCTTGTTGGCGACGCAAACTTTTTGGCGCAACTTTGACATTTGCTCCTGTAAAGGTACTTACGTCGATAATATCCGAGAGGCGCCTTCCATCGATGAGAACGTTTTCAATCTGGGAATATATCTGCTGTGGTGATCACCAGATGTAGCTGAAACGAGGTGCGTGCTGTAAGAAGGTGCTGCGAATGGTTATGTGTTTAAAAATCATTTTGGTTTGTAATTGGTTTGGGTCTGTTTGTGCAGATATTGAAATCCTGTTTGGCTTTGTAATTTTGTTTACTTTTTTTTTTAAATATAAGTTTTTTATTTACATTACCAAATTTTTTATGTCTTTTTTAGCTGCAATGCGAAATTTTATAAAGAGTTTCGTTCTGTTTTGTTCTACAATTTCTTTTAGTCGCTTTATCTTGTTGTAGTGTGTGAATTTAAGTTTTTTAATTGCAAACTACCCCACTTTTGTTGAAAACTAGTTTTTTAAATGTTTGAAATAAACAAATTTTATAAAAAAAATTTAGAACTATAAAACAATATCAGATTTTTCATGTTAAATGACATTGCACTCGTTACGCCAAACAATCAATGCACCCTTCACAGTGTTTCAAAACCAGAATAAAGCAAAAACCCGGTGCTACATAACCCCAGGAGCAGTAAAACTCCCTTTCGCCAATCTTCATAAACCATTCTGTTTCGATTGGAACGCATCTAAACACTCACTCTTGGGGGAGCAAGAGAATTTATTTTTTCAAGAAACACCACCTAGAGCGAACCCGGTAAAACACATTTATTATTTGCCACTTTGCAAAGAGCTAACCCCCGAACCCGACCACCCCTTACGCCCCCACCATTCACCCTGCACCCTACTCGATGCACTTGCAGCATTCGATGCAATTTCATTTTCGGACACAGCTGGCGGTATCCGGCAGTTTTAGTACCACAGCACAATCAACTACACCAGCACTTTCAAATCACACACACATACACACACAAGCTAAACGCATCTAACTGCATCGCGCGCTGTGCACCACCAGGCGACAAAACTGTTCTGCACAAAATGGTTCAGCGCACCGAGTGCATTTTATGTGCGAAATGTTTTATTCATACCGCTCGTGGTTTTCGTGTGCAAGCTTTTTGGCGTGCCGTTTTGCTGCGTTCGTTCCATCCTTTCCTTTCGTTACTTTATTGCTTTTATTGTTGTGCGTGTTTTTGCTTGTTGTTTTGTTTTATGTTAGTAGCCAATCTTGTTGTACATCTGGGTGCATCATCAGTTTGATTTTATTTTATGTTTTCTCCTTCTTTTCCTTTTCTGCTTCGCTTCGCTCCATTCGCTCTCCTCAACGCCACCGTACATTACATCATTAAAAAAGCATTTTTATATCCTCGCGCGTACTACGTCCGCGGGGTCAGCAATGGCATTGGAGTGGGAATTTGTTCACTTGTTTTATGATCCATTTTTCAACTTACTATCCAGTTTGCTGCAGCGGTCAAATGTGGTGTGGTTCACTGATTTAAGAGATTTTTATGCGAGGTTAATTCATTGACAATGAAGGCGGCTCGGGTGGGATTAAAGTTTATCTTTTAATTTTTATTAATAAATGTTTAATTTACAGAATGAAAATTAAAAAAAAAACTCTTTGTCAATTTATATGATACACAACAGAGTACATTAACCTAATGCTGAGAAAACATTTAAAGAGCATTTTCTCTTACTCTGAAATGGAAAACAGGAAAAGCATTTTATCCGAGGGAGGCGAGTGAGTCAAGTTTTCGGCGAAAACTTTTAGCATTGCTTGTAGACGGTAATGGTGTGCCGCTAGCAATCTAATACAACAAATGGGTCAGTGTGCTTCAATGGTACACCAGTATCACCACATCCGCGACTTGCAACCAAGAAAAAAGTTGTCTATTTTGGGGCAAAAGCAGAAGCAAAACAAAAAAAATCTCCCTCTACCGGCGCGTGCGTTGACAAAATTGGTGGAACTGCGAGGAGGAAAAACATCGAACGTTTAAATAAAACTCCCAAAACTGGTATGCAGCAAATTTAATATGTTTCACCTCATTAACGCCCGCGCCATTCTTGTCCGTAATTCAATTTATGTTTTGGGTGACTTTTTTTTTCTTCCCATTTATAGGCGAGGCGGTTTAAGGGCACAGAGCAAGCCTCCCTATTCGATGTACTTCCTGCAGGAAAATTTCTTACGAATTTGCCTGTACGTTAGGTGCACGGAGTGTGGGTTGTAAATTGTTTTTCACAGAAAACAAGAAACGCACGGCGTGAAGATCAGCCATCGAGTCTCTCGACAACCTTCGGTTTAAGTGCAAAGCATTGGGTTTTGGGTATTTATACTCTGCTTTCTCCTGCCAGACAGGAACTAAGAATGAACCATCAATACATTTACAGTAAGGGAAAGTTTAAGATAGAGAATAAGGCTGATCAATGCCTGAGAACAGGAGTGAATTTGCACAAAAAGTAGAGCAAAAAAACAATTAGCACAGAAAGATTTGTTTCCAAGAAATGAGTTTTTGAAAAATACTCACAAATCAGCACATCTGTCAATAATCCCAGCCAGTTTCTAACTTATTAGGCCAAAAGATGTTTTTAAAATTATAAAAAATCTAATATCCAAAAAATCCAGTGGGATAAATAACATAAATATTAAAGCAATAAGAAAACTTCCGAAGAATGTTATAATATATTTAAACGTAATTTTCAACTGTTGCAAAATTTCGAAAGAAGTTGCAATCCCAAACCCAGGGAAAGATAATACTTTAGCAGCTAATTACAGACCCATCAGCCTTCTCAGTTGTCTTGGAAAAATTTTCGAAAAGAGGTTGCAACAAAGTGAAGATCTCACACCGACAGATACTTTTATCATTCCAAAATGCCAATTTGGACTTCAACCAGGACTATCTACAAGACACCAATTAGATCGACTGAAAAAAGAACATTATTTCCAATAGAAACATTTAAAAAATCCACCGCTTTGGTATTATTAGATCCAGAAAAACCGTTTGATACCATCTGTCATAAAGCTTTGCTATTTAACCTAATAAAATTAAACATACCGAAAATGAAGGATTGCAACCAATACTTATATGCTGACGATGTAGCAAATAGCTTAAAATAAGTAGAGATAAATCGAAAGCAATAATTTTTGCCCGTTTCACGAGTGCAAATAAAATTACAGCCACGCAACCTCATGTAGAAAACACACCTATAGCTTAGAAGGAAAATGTCAAGTATCTTGGCTTGGCTAAAATATTAACGTTTGTGACTATAACAATCTGACTATAACACCGTTTATAAAAACCTGAGTTTTCATAAGCCCATACAATTCTACCGTCTTCAAAAAGATAAAAATAGAATAAAAATAGAGTAAGATAGGATAAATACGTAAAAACTAGGGTATAAACTAGATTAAGCATAGATTTATATAATTATAATTTGTTTATTCATGTAGGTTTTCAACAAAAACAAATTTTCCCCACGAAACATTTTCGAACGCCAGATCGGTAAATTTAACATTCAAAATAGACAAGGTCAAAAACAACTTAACAATAACGAGGAAAGACGAGATAGAAGCCATTAAAATAATGTAATATTTCTTTATAACACACATTGATTTTCACTCAAATAAGCTACTACTACTACTACTACCACCAGCCAGTTTCTACATAATGATGCAAATTTTCAAAGATACTTTACAATTTAGACATTATTTATGTTATCTAGAGGTGCTTCTTTTTAATTTTTCTCTTTAACTTTCGTCCTATTTTTCACACCCTTCTGCTTAATTTTTATATCGGCTTTCCTTTCATAATATTGTTGTTTTAGATTTCTTAAAAAAGCATTATATTTTTACAATCAAGTATGACGGCACGTTGACGTATTGTCAACATCATCTGCGACTGAAATCATAACCATTAATGATAAGGCTTTTCCTCCTTATGCTTTGCCTTATCCCAGGCATGTGTGTTGTGGATATGGAGTGGTTGTCATAGGTCATAGGAGCAGGTCTTTTAGTTGTTGCGTTTTGTATTCCTCATGTGGATGCAGTTGATTTATTATTGGTACTATAAGTGTTACTATTGCAGCGATTGAGGATAAGTGCATCTGGGTTGGCTATTGTGAATTGATGGCTATTTTGTACCTTTTCAGGCCTAGGACTGTAGCAAACAAAAACATTATTATGACAGCACAAACAATTATTTGCCTGCATATAGTTTTTTCCGACCTGTCCAACAGTGACAGTTCCCGATCAACCAGGCCAGAATCGGATCCAAGAATGATCGGCAAGTTCTATCCCGCAGCCGCAAACGCGACTTCGCTACTCTCGAGACTGAGCCCTCTAAACACTCCCGAACAGAACTTCAACACAGCCGAACTAGTTGTGGCAAGGCTAGACTGATTTTGGAGAACACTGTACTGTGAAAATCACCTGCCTCCCGCCTGAAGCGAAAAGAAATGGTGGAGAACGAATAAGGATTGGTAGGATACAATGTTTCTCCGCTCACAGGACAAGAGTCTCGATGTTCGAAACAATCAGCAATTTTGACAGAACAAAACCATTTGACCAATACGTCTTATTATTGTGCAGACAAAAATCGCCCACTGTTCCAAACATGGAGACACCCGCTCTACGATCTGAGAAACACTGTAATGAGGACGAGAAATCATAGTACTACACCGTTGTCTCTGGCGAATCGGAAAATGAGCCTCATGTAGGTGAGGCCCGTATAGGCCTCGGGCTCATGTAGGCCCGAGTTCATCTGCCTCCCACATGCTCTGCCAGCGAGACAGGAAAAATTGCTGTGGGAAACGAAGGAACTCCTGGGCCGAGATAGGTCGGTCGTAAAAAGCGCCATCTCGGACGCCGGCGAGATCCTAAACGCCTTAGCGAACATTGAGCCAAGCAGTTCAATGATTTTGATGGTAAGGAAATCCTGATTCTCAACAGCCTTCGGAGATCTCAGAGCTTTAATAGCACTAAGGCTATCAGTGAAGATGAAGTACTGGTCCAAAGGTCCAGGAACATAATATATTCAGATAGTTTTATCCTCTTGTATTATACTTGCCTTGTTCTTAGTTTTTGCCTTAGTTTCTTTCCTTATCAAACGTCAAACGATCATGTCTGAGCTGGGGTTTTATTTAAACTTAAATAAAAATATCCACGCATTCAATTTCAAATTGGTATTTTTTATAACTTCTTCATATTTTTCCTGGTTTAGTGACCCCCGAAATCATGCCGGACGTCGGATGCCTTACTAGACTAAGTTGCCATCGCCAGTTACCACGTAGTTCAACCTCATGTTCACATAAAGTCAGTTGTTTGATAAGTATATGTTTTTGTTTTTTAAGGCTAAAGGCTTAACAAAAAATATTTACATGCAAAAATATATTCTATGCTAAACCTATCTTTACACTAAGGGAGGAGGAGATGAGGAGGAGTATTGAAAGGGTGGTAGTCAAAAAGATGGAACAAGGAATTGAAGGTTCGGATCGCGTGCAGGAGTGGATCTCTGCTACCCACTGCTGTGAGGCGAGTGTTTGAAAATTGGAGGACGTGAGCAGAAGGGAAACAAGAAAAAACATAGTGGGGAATCAAAGCTCGTAAAACGGGAGCATCTATGCCATTCAAAAGTACTGCAGCAATAAAGGAGAACTGAGCTAGGGAACGACGATCTCCTAGAGACTTCAAACCGACAACTATCCTCGTAGCACGGCAGATTGGTGGACCAATCACCCGAAGATTTGCGTATTGCAAATCTGGTGTAGGACCGTTGAACCGCTCGATAGGACCAATGTGAGTCCTGGCGGTAGGGGACCAGATCACAGAGCCATATTCCAACAGCGATCTGATCAAGGCTCTACATAGCGCTTCAAAAACCCAGAATTTTGCAAGTCCTGGACGCTAAATGGTCCATATGGTGGATGAAGGTGATTCCCGTGTCTAGTGTCAAACACCCAAATTACTTTACCACAGAAACAAGATTGGCTGGGACACAGTTTAAGGTGTGGAAGTACATAATTGGGGATCGAAAATGGATGAAATTACACTTTTCAGAATAGATATAGAGAGAATAGATTAAAATTACATTAAGAGGAAAACAGTTAAAGATATTTTGGAGATAGAACGCAGTCACTAAAGTAGGAAGAAATATTTTCAGGTCATAGGCATAACATAGGAAATGGTCATGAGTTAACACAGAGCTTACGTCATTTTTAAACAAGACAAATATGACAAATCAGGGCTCTGGACACTACCCTGAGGTACGACTGCGCTGGAAGGGAATGAGTGTTCCCGTTAAGTACATAAAAGATAAAATATTTAATCGAAAAAAAAGTATTACTTTATTTGCTCTGTTTTAAGGTTATGTTAGTTTTATTAAAGCCTGATTGATCCACTAGACCTTCAATTGAAGCATTTTTTGAAGAAGGAATTTCATTTGAAAAACATTTCAACATTAAAGATAAAAAACCAAAACTAACTATTATAATTTGAAATACATTATTAGTTAAACGTAGGTTTAATGTAAAAAACTAATATAAATTTGTAACGTGCCTTATCCCATTGAACAAAAAAAAACATTTTAATTCACACACCCTGACACGGTACGCGGCTGCATTAGTTTGCTCCCACACTCACCCACCCGGGTCCACAACCGCTTATCAAAATCTTCAGCCGCACCGCTGAAGGTCTCTGATTATGCAAATTTGCACCCTGCGCCGCATCGGAGCATCGCTCCACATTGAAATCAAACGCTTCACTGGCCGGTATGAAAAGCATCAGAAGAGGGCCCGCGGCCATATCAAGGGAAGCGCAGTTAACCTTCACGGCGCAATGGAAGGCAAATCGCGTTTCAAATCGTTACTTTACAGTCGTTGCTTTTTGGTGTGTGTGTGTTTTTTTTTTTTCAAGTTTGCAGTGTGATATGCTGGAAGTGTTGAAGCGAGTTTTTCCATTTTCTTCTTCTTTCTCACACTTTTTTTGGTGTATTCAAACCAATGAATCCTAATGAAAAATAGCCACCAAAAACTGTCGGGCACACTGAGGGCTACCTAAATAAAAAGGCTACAACTAAGCGGACACGCACGCCAAGAAAGAACCCGGCCCCCGGAGTCATTTGGTCCAGACCAGAAGCGCTTGATGAGCGGTACGGTACGGCCGGGTGGACCACGGGTGGATTTGTTTTCACTGCTCTGCTGTACTGTGTTCCGAGCCAGCCCGTACCCTCATAAATCTCAATTTAACGGTCTTGGCATTCATTAAAGCGCAGGGTAAAAACAAAACCCGGCCAACAAACCAGCAGAATGGTGAGGATAAAGCTTGAATAGACAGATATATTCATACATATTAGCCGGCAGCAGCGAGGCGGTAGCCGGGGCAGTAGGCTGCTAAAGCTGAAATAAAAACTCCAGCAAAGACAAAACAGACTTTCCACCAGTGAACAATCGCCAAACGAACCAGCACGGCGGGGCCTGCATAAAGCACACAACCGCAAAACGGCATAACACAGCTCATAAAACAACAGACTTGATGCGAGATCGATCTCGGGAATTAGATAATATGACAACAGGGCAAGCTTTACGAGGTCTACCGAAGGGAGAGAAATGGGAAAAAAGGAAAAAAAATATAGAAAGAACGCAGAAAACGAGGAAAGCGAATAAAGCAAAGTGAGAAAATGGCTGTACAATCAGTAATCGTAACAAAACGCAAAAGAAACAATGATAAAAAAATGGAGGCAAACATTAACAAGGAACAACAACAAAAAAAGGTAAAGAACAAAAAATTGTCTAACCGAACCAAGCAAGCCCTTGGCAGCAAAGGCAGATAGCTGCAAAATAGTAGATAAATAAATGAAACGAGCAAAACAAAAAAAAAAACAGTGCAAAAAAGTCACGCTCAACAAGAGGATTAAAATATCAGCAAAACAAAACAGTTCAACGCGGCACGGAACGGCGTTTTTTGGTGGCCGATGCGATTGCTCCAGCTCGTGCGATAAAAGCGATAAAACTTGGGGTGGGAGGAAATAAGGTTAAAAATAATCCACACCATTAAACTTGAAAACAGAAACCAAAACAATGTGAGAAAAGTGTGGAAAAATGAAATCGAACAGTACACACAGAAGCGAAAAAAAAAACGACCGACGAGAGACAGAGCAGAAAAAAAAAGATGAAAGATACAAATGTACAACCATAAAGAAAATATAAAAACAACAAACGAACGCAACCGAACGATGAAATGCAAAACGAACGTCAACGGATCGAGTCCAATTGCGATTACGCACCGAACCGTACGCGGTGAGTTTTTCCAGGCGTGAGGTTTTCTGTGGCCCCGCGGTGAACGCTCCCTCTCCTCCCTCACCGCCACCGAACCGTTTGCTCTGGGCGAGCGCTGGAAATGCGTCACCCAGCGCTAACGCGACGACCCGTTGAAATGAGCGGTTAGCGGTTTGATCCTCCGCAGCCTCCATGGTTAGCCTTCGTGCTGGCGGGGCAGATAATCAGCGACCGAAAAACTGACTACTACACAGGCCGGTTTCGGTTAATGGAAATAAATTTGATTTTTATTTGTTTCTCTTGTAATGAACTGCACTGAGAAGACAGACAAAGGGAGGAGGAAGGGGTAATAAATGTGAAAATACATCCATCAGATATCGTCTTATGGGAAACATGGGCGATGCAGGGTGGAAAGCATGATGAGCTGTAATGAAAGTGTATGGAAAATAAAATGATCATCTAATAGAAAACATAAAACAGAAGGTTTGGTTAAGGAAAACTGTATGACATCAAAAGCGCACAACAAGTGGAAAGTGAAAGAGATAAAAAATGAAATAAAATACTGACAATACGGCGTGCCGTCATACTTAATAATAAATAAATAAAGTAAATTAAAATACAAAAATAAATGCCTGAAAACAATTACAATTATTTTTATGAGCATACGGAAAGGCACCATCATATTGGTAATATATAAATAATAATAAGCGATTATTTTACTAACAGAGGCTCTGAGATTCACTTGATTGCATTACTCTCAACAAAGCAAAGCAAAAACAAAGCAAAAAATAAATCTTTTGAATAAGGATAAGTTCTTCTCGAAAATTAATCTATGAAAAGGAAGGAAAATGTACTAAAATAGTAATAAACTGGTTTACAAAAATGTAACAAACACACAAAAAAGGAACAATTTTAAGTTTGAAGTTAAGGCAATAAGAGAACAAACAAAAACTTAAAATAAAAACTCATTTACTACAGTACTAAAGTCACAAAAATAGCGATAAAATAAGAAAAATATGCATAAAACACAAGTGAAAAACTAGAATAAGTTAAAGAAAGAGTTAAGTCAGAGAATGAAGGAAAAACATTAAGATAAGAAAAACTGTCTATCAATGTTCATTAAAAGTTATGTGGTATCATAAATTGAAAAAGAATCGAATTATAATAAAAATGAATAACGTAAAGATATTTTAAAAATCGCTCTTGAAAACAACTCTCCTCAGCACAATCTAACCGTGGCGAAACGTTAACACATTTTGAAAAATTGACTTCAATTGAGAGATCGTGTTACTTCTTCGTCTTCTTCACACTACATTTTCCACGATTTACTTCTTGTCGAAGTTCGAGGCCTTTACGTTTTACGGCCACCCCGTTCTTTTCCGTTCCACTATTACACGGTGCGGGGTTCGGCGGGTGGCTTCTTCCAAAGCCGCACACGCAACCAACTTTCAAGGGCAAATGTCCCCACCATCCCACACACAACCTTCTGCCACCGCTGCTGCTACTGTTGCTGCTGGTCAAAGAACATACCGGCGAAGTTACTGTGTATGTATGTGTGTGTGGGTTACTATGCTGACGACTTGAGTGGTTCGGCTAGCACACTGTCTGATATCGTTCGTCTTGCTGCAAAACTACAAAACCCTGATGGAAATCGTAAAAAAGCAACAAAACAAGCCCACGTTACAAGCTGGCGCTGGTAGCTGGTGCTGTTCCGAATCGGACGACTGTGCCTGGTGAAGAAGGCTCGGCGATCCGCTAAGCGACCGGTGGCTAGTGTTTCTCGATCGCTGACAGTTTTTTTTGTTTGCAGTTTTGCTCAAGTTTTTTTTTCTGTCTTCTATTCTGTTGCCGCTTTCTTACAATGCTCCATCCCCGAACGCTTTAAGACGCGAGAGTTTATGTGCTTGTGCGTGTGTGGGGGAAAAAGACACTCGCAAACGCGAAGCAAAACCAGGCATGGCCTCGACGGGTAAGGCAAAAGTCATAATAAAGTAATCCACTATTAGTCATCCACTCACCGAGTCAGTCAGTCAGTAAGCCAGGGAGGCTCCTTCACAGAAGGTGCGAAGGTGATGGACAGGTGATGGGCTTCAGGCAATCAGGCTACAAACACACGCACGCACACAATCAGCTGATGTCTACTGTCATTCGATGAGGTCTCCGCTTGGTTTGGTTTTATTTCATTTAGTTTTGTACTGTTCTGTTTGTCCTGGTTATTTTTTTTTCTCGCTTTTGCCTGTTTTGTTGCTCTTAGCATTGCTCGCTCGACTAACGAGACGGTCGAGATGTCGTGCGTGAAGAGTCTATCGCGATCCGCAACACACCAGCCCTCTGTACGTCATCGCTAATGACATCGTGCAACAGAACATTGGGCATGAAGGCATATGCCCTCGACAGCGAACGTCGGATGATGTGGTATAGTGCTGCTCTGCTGCTGCTGCTGACTCCTTTCCATTATTTTATTTCCATATATGCAGCTACTTAATTAAACAAAGCGAAAGGAGCTGCTCGAGATGGTAATGGCCAGGGCTGTTTGTGGGACATGCTAACAGCCAGAGTAGGGATCCGATTTTGTTCTTGGTAATAGTGGCAATAGTATTGTGAACTGATTGGTAAAAATGAAGGGAAGCAACATAAGGGAAAAAAAGTCCCCAAAATCGTTGCGGCAATGTATCAACAATAGTATTTTGCATCACAACTATAGGGCAAATACATTCTCTGTGTGGGATTTGCTCAGAATTTGTGCTGCCATTTCTACTTGCCTTGACGAGCTTTACCTGTAACTGGACAGTAAATCTAGTTTTAGAGGGGGTATGGTCCAAACGGGATTATACATTAGTCTCTTCATGGTAGCGACTAGCCAACTGACTGCTCCCTTGTTTCTTACACTGAGATTCGGACAATCGGACAATGGCATGGGTTTTAAGTCCTCGGTACATGTTAGGTTAGATCATTAGTTTAAAGAGACTTTCAAAGAGACAGTGTCCTTAAAATTCATTCCTCTCTTAGGTCTTCTCCTTATTGCTCTTCTTTTGTCGAGGTAGAACACGCTTTCTCTCCGAAATCTGGCCTCCTGTTCTTTCTACGTGTTACGACTCACAAACTCTAGTTTAGTGGTACTGCAACTGATAGCCACATGTCCCTGTCTCTTAGCCCCGAATACACCTTGTGGTGGGTAAGAAGAACTACTCGGACGTACAATCGCGACGAGAACGGAACAATCCGTTTCTTTTACTTGACTGTCCAGGCAGTCTGAAGATTCTAGTCGAGAATCTTCCTCACTAGAACGTTGGAGACATCGAGGTCTTACCTTTGGTAGGGGGACTCTCGATGCTCATTGGCGGAGCAAGTTGGCCAGGCGGCTTTGGATATTCGGAAGGAATTTTTCTTTGCGGCATGCTGCAGGTTTGAAGCTCTAGAAATAATTGAACGCAAGGTTTAGCATGTTGCACCTTCTCTCTAGACTGCTCTCTAGACATTTGCTGGCGACCCAGAAGACAACTTTATTTATACTCTAGATATTGAGATAACGTATACTCTAGTGAGATGTTTAGCAGATATCCAAGTGCCTAAACAGTCAAGGCGGCACTCAGTTGAAGCATACAATGAGGTAAGCAGGCGATCTAGTACTACAGAGAACAGCTGAGCTGGTCTTCACACGGTAGAACCGGTATTCAAATCCCAACTGGAGGAGGTTCAAGATTTTGGAAGAAAAACTATCACTTTCAAGAAGAGATCCTGCTCTGTTGCTAATAATGGTCAAAACACGGTATGAAATTTGAGTTTTGCCAGGAATTTTGAACTATCTAGGGATTTATGACCACGGGAACTTCATTTCACGCTTTGAGCTTAACTTTACGAACACAACAGTGGCACCTTTAAATCCACCGCCCAGTAATAATCACTGGCAGGGCGACCATTCCCTTCGGGATATCCTCTATTTGCTTGCAACATCTCCTATTTCGCCAACCACTGCCCACAAACACGCTCTGGGTGAGCTCTGGGCGTGTGCAATCACTAAAATAACCAATTTTTCGGCCCGAAACCGATCAAACGGACAGGATGCCGGCCGTGTAACTGCACTTCCATTCCCAGCGGATTTCGATCGATCACGACTTCACAACAACAAAAAAGTTCAAAGAGTGTTATATGCCTCCCATCGGACCCTGAGCGAGGTACGCGAGCGAGAAAACTAAAGCCCGTTCGAACACACTCGAGACGTACCGGTAAGCAGAAATTAATGTCGTGATGTTGTAACGCGCTGCCACAGCTGCCGATGGTTGGCAAGAAAAAAAGGCAAAGGAGAGAGGTCATCGCACAGGAGGCTGCTAATTTGATCGATCGTAAAGACCGGAATTATATAAATTCTCCGACCGGTCCTGGAAGTTTTGCGGAATCGTTAGATCATGTTCGAAATTTTGTTATTTGAAACATCAAGTCTTTTGATGTGTTTTTCCCCCGTTCTACTTGCTTCCACCTAACCAGTTGACGCCTCTAGACGGTATACACGACAGGTCATAAGTAACGATCGTTTCGCCGACCGATGGTGACGGGTGATAAAGCTTTAACTTTGTGACCAATAAGCAAGTTCGAAGGTCAAGTGCCACACAGACCTCGTACACCTTTCGGAGGATACATTGAGGAAGTGGAGGGTCCAGGGTAAGCATAGAGCAACACCTTCCGCAGTAAAAAAAAAAAACATGGCACGTTCCCAGTACGGTACGCACCCACGCGATGCGCATGCTAAGTCGAAAAACGCCAAAAACCGGTTAAAGAAGATATGAGATCGCCACAGCCTCGAGAGCAGCACGACAAAAACAATCATTTCCATAACTCGTTCGCGGCAAACCTCCTCTACGGCCACGTTCGGTGTCTTCGAGTCTTCATAGCGAGGTAAACATCGGCGCCAACCAAAAAAAAAAAACGATAAATGGAATGAATTAACACTAAACCACCGTAAGGCTAGACGACACCCCAATCCCTCACCCTGGGTTGGCACTCGAAAATCGACTCGATCGTATAAAGTGTATGATTAATACCTTTAAAATAAAAACACACACCGCAATGCCCCCGGCCGCAGGTTATTGTCGGTTTGCTCGGTTTGCTGTGGCAGAGTTACAACAGCTACACAGGAAGCCTTCGAGCGCAAGATCGATCTTCTCCGCACGCCGGTAAACGTGACAATCGTTTACGCGACCGGTTTTCTGACGGTTATACGATCGGGTTAAGGTGTCTGCTACGAAGATGTTGTCATTGGCTAGGTGCTAGCTATTCGAGGGAGCAGTAAAGAGCACTCCCAGCACTCCAAAGCTGTTCCAAAAGAGGGACCTAAAAAAAAAACTCGTCCGCTTCGGACCACAAATGGAGGTTAAATTTATGATACTTTGTTGTGTTCACTTCCTATATATTTTTGCGGTAATCTTACCACCTGCTCTTAAACCACCTTCCAACCGTCCCCGAACAAACGGTGAGGTCTAGCGATCGTGATATGTTGGGCTGCCACTACTAATTCTTGCAAAACAACTTATTGCTTCTCTTCACTTATGTTTGGCCTAACGCTGGCGCACTTTTTTCTGCCTTCCGGCGAAGGCACCGACGCGCATTGTGGACAAACGCGGTAGCATAAATATCAATCCATTTCCGTCAGGCTTCGAGGAGAAGGCCTCCTATGCACCGACGGTGTGTAATCGCCACCCCATGAGTGCGGAGAGTGCTTTGCGTAATGATACTACACACCGAGGGTGACTGGTAGGTACTCTTTGCCATTCGTGCGATCGAGGCGTGTGTTACTTTCTCTTTTCGCTTTCAGATGGGACGGTCAATGGTTGCGTTGATGTAGTACACGGTAATTTGCTTAATATGCATAGAAGGCATCAAATGTTTCGGAGTGGCTGTACCCTTTTTTATCAACTTTTTAAGTAACAACTGCGGCTGCGGTACAGCGATTATAAGTAGTAATGTACAGCACAAGAAGTATGATTTGTTTTGACTTTTTACATCTACAGGTATGATTTTTGTATTTATTTTAAGTGCCCCCTTGTAACTCTAGAGTAGGTTTAATGTTTAAACAACTAGTTATTCTATTTAATTTACAGTCTGACTAAAACTAGTAGTGCAACTGTCAATGAAGTTTTGACAATGAATGAAATGAAATGAAGTCAAGTTTTGACACTTAAATTGTTAAAATTATCTATTGTAGTTCAAAATCGACATAGTCGACATACAACAGATGTCAGAGATAATCGTAATTAGAACTAAGTGTATTAAGTATGTTACACCTTCTCGAATACTCGAATATAATTTCGGAATCCATGACCAAAAAACAGCAATTTTTACTTCATGTTCCACATCTTCCATCTCTGAAATCTTCTCTATTTAAGGACTGTCAAATATCAACAAGAATAAAAATCCCGTAATCGCACTGAATATAAGGTTCTGGTAGATCTAAAAATAGGTTTACTTCAATTGCTTTTCTGGTTGTTAGAGGTAGTCATTCTGCAAATCCTGCTAGTGTTATAACTTTGTGCTTTGCATGAATTAAAATTGCTTTCAAACATTTAGTCAAGTCCTTATAAAACAAAATTAATCCATATGATATCCATCCTTTTATGCATGGAGCTCACCAAAACTTCCAAGGTTCAAAATTAACTCAAGTAAACCTTAAGAATCCACATATGCCTCTGAGACGTGGACCCTGTCCAAGACAGACGAAGCCCTCTTAGCCGCGTTTTTACGCGGCTGTACGAACTGTATCGTACAGGCCGTCCACACGGACAGAGGAGGCGTGGTAGGCCATCCTGATTGAGGGGGAGGATGGCGTGGCGATCATCCGCCATCAAGCCCGGAATAATGTATTGGCGGACGACGGCGCAGGACCGTGAGCGGTCCCGAAGAATAGTTAGATTCGTCTATCATAGTAATATTTCAGCAACTTCACCCTGTGAACTTTACGATGATGTCTCAAGAGTTTTCCATTGGGTAATAAACAACAAACCTGACCCACATATCTCTCCACAACGCTAACGCTAGGTACCATTTGATTACTCCCAACCCTCTGTACCATGGTTCCAATTTGCCGTCTGTTTGCTGAAAACGTTTTCTCCGTACCATCCGAAAAATCTCTTTGCGGCATTTTAAAGACCGTCGTCTGTTGATTCTTTATCGGTTATTTGAACTATTTTCTACTCCCAGCCAATGGCTTCATGGCGCACCATGCTTCGCTGCATTATGCTGTGCAGTGGACCACAAGTTTCGGAGACATCTCTTGGGGTTGTTGTTGCTTTTTTTTTTCGTCTTCTGCCGCTGTCGGGCAAATAAGGAAAGCATAAATGCGCAAGAACACTCACACACCAATTCACCGGCTTGTTTGTTCCAGCTTAAAGCCATCATAAACGCATCCCTCGCCGGCATTTGCCGAAACGACCAAACCCGGTCTGATAAAATGGTTTGATGCCGCCACCATATTCTGGCCCGGCAAAACGCTCGCGCTATCGGCGAAACCTCTCGCAAGCGGCCGCTCGGTTTATCGGGAAGACAAACAGACGTCGTAACCGATCACACAGCGCACCGAACAGGCGGCCAGCTCGCAAGAATTGTGTAAATATTCGTTTTTATAATCTGAAAATTACATAAAAATTTGATTTAATGAAGCACACAACCGACCTCGAGAGGCGCTCGCGATGGTGTCCGATTAATTTTAATGGCTTTATTGCATCCGAAAGCGTGCTTCTCCCCACACACACACACACTCACTTAACCATTTGTGAGGGGGGAGAATGTGAATGCCACTCCGTCCGTAGTGGAAAGACACTCAGACAAATCGGTTATGGAGCCGGAATCGGTTTTTTCTTCGATTTCCTTTTCACTTCCAATGGCTGCCATTAGGAGTCACCGGGCCGGTTGCTGGAGAAGCGCTTATCGATGGTTGGAGGATTGCCGTTCGGTTTTGCCATCACTGGCCCTGGAAGATGCCGAACCGACACACGTCATAATTTTAAAATACATTAAGAGCCGGAGTTTTTCGGAACTGTTCGAACGTGTACGGGCTGGTAAATGGAAATCTCTTTTTTCCGCTGCTTCCTTTATAAGCGTTCGCTGTGCTTATGGATTTTATAGCAACACCATTAATGCTGCCTAAGCGGGGCTTGGCTTGGAAGGAGCTCGGCCACATTAGACAGCACAGTGTCACAAACGAATCATAACGACCGTTAGCCGTTTCCGAACGGGAAACGAACGGGTGATAATGAAATCGAACAACAAAATGTTCCATTTTGCCACACATGCACTCCACATGCGCTTAATATTCCAAATCTCGTCTACAACCCCCTTCTCCCGGGCGCTCTTTCTTTCTCACCCTGTCCACATAGCACCCTGGAAGCCATGTGTGTCGAAAGTGGGTACCATTTGTCGTGAAGGTCGATTTGGATTTTTGGGGATCTTAAAAAATAAGAACGGGTTGAGAATTTTGCTCTGCGGCGTATTTCATCTTCTCAAAACATATGGTTTGATATCTGGCCGACGAAGAGTGGTTCGCCAGTGCGGTGGGAGAAAACCTAGTCATTCGGGCAATGCGTGTTGAGAAATATGTTGTTTTTCATGCTGTATTTTGTGTTTACTAAAACTCAGAATAAGACGTTCGGTCAGGGCGTAATTACATAATCTAAACAAAATTATACACGATAAAAGACTTGGCCTGCCATCTTGGACTTCCTTGGCAGTTTTTGTTGTGCTGCTATTGTGTAATCAGATGATCTGCAACGAATTTGTTATCAGCAACTACCCGAAGGTCATTTTTTCCATCGATCTAAAACCGGCCAACTGTTAAAACAACTAACTTGACGGTCATTTTCCTCTCCGATCTAGGACCATATTAAATCCAAGAAACACAAAGAACTTACACCAGAATTACTATAGACTTGCGTTGTATGTGATGTATCTTGTCAGAAATTCTTAAGAGTTAATATAAATTATGTTAGTATTCATTCTCAAAATTATTTCTTCAAGATCCTTCTTCTTGGCTTAACGACCTCTAAGGTCATGTCGGTCATTGAACGGCTTGGCTTACTAGACTGCCGATACCACGTAGTTGGTTAGTCAGTCCTCACTACGGGGGGACGGTCCGGATGGGATTTGAACCCTAGTCCCGCCGTTTGAAGACCGCTGTCGCCTACACCAACGGGCCGCTCGCGGTGTTGTGGTCTTAAAAATTATTCTTCTTCTTCTTCTTGTTGGGCTGCTCAGGATTGAGCACGTCGACATGGCCAGGTCTCCAATCAGTTTCCAGTCAGTCTTGTGCTGCAGTCCTCCATCTACTGCTGCATCCGATCTCCGACAGGTTTGACTCCACTTGATCCAGCTAACGAGCTCGCTGTGCTCCTCTACGCCTCGGATCGAACTGGTCGCTGACGAGCACCTTCTTGGTGGGACATGAGTCCGACATCCTTATCACGTGCCCCAACCAACATATCCTTCCGGCTTTGACTTCTGTCATTCTCTTTCGTCACCCGCCCTGGTCGCAAACACCGCCAAAAATAGTCCTTGGCACCCGCCGTTCCAAAATGTCGAGTGTTTTGGCGTCCTCCGTCAACATATTCCAAGACTCACATACCCTTAGAGGACTACCCGACGTATCAAGGTACGGTAAACCGTACATTTCGTGTGGTGTTTGATTCTTCTGGATCGCAAGAGTTTGTGCCTCAAACCCCGGTGAGATTCGAACGAATCTAACAGCATGCTGGAAACTCTCACCTTGTACTGCACCCCGTCCATAGTGGCCTTTAGCAGCCGTACCAGCTTCCCAGAAAATCCATACTGCTGCATGGTGTGCTAATCTTCATACTCTAAACATGTTGGAATGTTACAAAAGTTTGGCTTTTGCATTGTTCACTCCATCAGCAGACCTCAATTCTGCTATTTAACCTCAACAGATATTACTATTTTTTGTTTGTTTTGAAAACTTCCAAAGCTTGCCAAATAAGTATTCTGTTAAGTATAAGTATAGTATAAGTATAGATTTATAAAATTTAGTATAAATCTGCTTTGTATTCTGTTTTATCATCCTAATCGATCAAGAGAATTGTGTAAGAAATGTCTTAAGGTACTGCTACTTCATTAGCAATCATAATTGTACTTGAGTATTGAAGCGTGTTGCCTTAAGATTACTTTAGATTTAGTTACCTTTAGATTTAGATTACGGATAAGGACGCTTATCTTTTTTGTAAAAAAAATGTTTATTTAAAACAACTTATAAACTAGTTTTCAAAAGTAAAGTGGGGTACATGTAGTTACGACGTATAGATTTTACAAAGAACAATGAGGGATAAGCTTTTGGAATACTGATCGATTATTTGATCGCCATCAAATAGGATCCATATTGATCGTATCGAGAGAGTGCGGAGATCCTTTACAATGTTTGCAACCCTCAAGAACCTGGGGGCCAATCGTTCTGCACTTTCATCTTTCACAGACAAGTGTCGGTTGCTCGGCTTTTAGATCCTAGAATTTTGCCATTCCTGCTGACCGATGTTCCTTTATTAGCTCCACTGTATCGATGGACGAGCTGCTCTCATCGAAACTCTTCTACGTTTTCATACCTTCTATGTATCTTCTCGTTCCCTTCGTACTTGTCCTCCTTTATGCTATCTTACACTTCACTCTGCAACAGCATGCAAAGATGCCTTTGTTTTTACTATCATTTCCCTAGGCTCCTTGCCAGAAAATGGCGGTCTTTTAGATTTAGCAGTCTTAGCTTTCGAGTCGAGTGGCTTCTAATAAAAATATATTTTATGAAAATCAGATAATTTGTTTCCCTATTCATATCTATATAATCAATTGTCATAACTTTTGAAAGAATACACTAGACAGTACGCTACACTTTTCACGACATGTTCATTAATAATTTAATATTTTCGAAATTAACTGCCGACAAGTAAATCTCGAACGATCTTAATTTATTCGTAGATTCATAAATTGAAAAATTACATTACAAAACAAAAACTACGCTTGCCCGATGACAGAAAAGGCCACGTTGTTGTTTTGTCTTATTACTAAAGCAAACCGTATACGAAACAAGCCATACGCGCTTTTGCCATTTCTGTCACACCGGAGGTAGTGCTAAACTGCAATCTAAACAGTTTCTGCGTCTATTTTTATCTCACATCTTTTTAGCAAAACAAAACCAAACAAAACTAAAACCCCCTCACTAAAAACCTTTTGATTAATGCCTCACGCACCACTACGAAATTGCAGCAAATGTCATATTGTTCTCACACGTGAAGATAAGCAAGGTGGTGAAGAAATGAAACAACTAGAAAACAACATGACATACGACCGAACGCTAACGTATGTCGCCAGAAATGGGCATGAGAGACTTTAATTATCACGTTTTGAAGTTCCGTTTTTTTTTTTTGTTGTGCTCCCCATTTTAAGCTACGAGAACATCAAGTCACTGTGGATGTACTATTTTCGTTTGGATTCGACCATCTTCTGTGTGCGGTTTTGGACTTTGTATCTCGCACGCGGTTCGAATCGTGTTGTTTCTTTTTTTTCTCCATCCATCAGTTCACCTCATCGACTTTGCCCAAGTGATTCACGCATGGGCGAGAAAAGACGTCCAGTCATCGGCTCCCAGATGTGGGGATTATCGCGAGATAAGCTGATACGCAGACAGTATTGTTTGCACAGTTGTTTCGAAAAGCGGTGCCATCGTACCGCCGGCAAGAAACGGTTGCAGCTAGGATGATGAACTTTCTTTAGCGCGCAACGGTAGGGATTTCCTGCGGCTATTAATCATACCGATCAATTAGTTGCATTCATTGGCTAGACGGCCTTGCAGGGGGTTAAGCGCCGGGTGACACCTATGAGTTCGTTCGGTCCAAGATCCGGATTGTCCAATGGCGGTAGAAAATGCTCCCTCTTTCAGGTTGAAGTAACGGAATCGAGTCTCCCCTTGTTTGAAGACGGTAAAACAGGCTTTGAAGTTTATACCTTCAAAAATACCGGTTTGGTGTTGTATGAATAGATCATTCGACTGTTTGATAAGACTACATCGTCCGACAATGGGTTCCTTGTTTGATTTCCATAAACTGAAACTTGTGCTGTGGTATGTTTGACCAATTATTTATCTAAACTGTTCAAATAAGATGTGATCAAGACGAGCGGAGGCCTTACGTCCAGCTAGTACAGTGCTCTCTAGCATTATCTAGCATTAGTTTACTATGTCAGATTCTGACTACAAATTCTGGTAGCTCCCTGCAATTTAAGCCTACAATAATCTATATTCTACTCAATCAATAATTTGCATGTCATCAGTCAAAGGCTGGAAGAATACATCTGCGACCAAAGATTAAAATGAGATCTAATTTTCCAAGGATTCTTCGAAATTCTAATATTTGGATTTGGTTTGACTGTCTGCGGTAGAACAACAGGAGTATGGCAACATCATATCTTGCTACGAATATGATATGATTGTCCAGAGACAACAACGGAACTACGATTGCTCTGATAGGACGATTTGTGAAAATGTCTAGACATGTTAGTGTCCATTTTACTGACTTTAAAGCATGGATTATCCCGATGGATGTTTATTCTTCATCAATGGTTGATCTTCAAGGAAGAGTAGAAAATGTCGACGTAGACGAATGGGACTGAGGACTAAAAATCAAATCTTGTCCTGCTTGAAAATTTATTCGTTAAATTTAAGTTCATCACCAGAATTCTAAACTCTACCTGTTAATTCGTGTGTCCAAAACGAGGAAACACAAAATTAGTTACAATATTAACCACTCGTTAGCACAACCTTTCCACTCACAACACACGTTTCACTCATCGCACCTCGTCATCGTGCTAAATACTTCACTCAGATTCATCCCGTCTAGCTCCGCATGTCCACGCCCCGGGGCACTTTATTTTGTTCCAGAAATGTACACACGCACCAAAAAACGCTTCCTTGGCACACTGTTTGGCTGGACGAAAATGGAAGCTGCTAATTTTTTGGGCTCTCTCCTTCAGACGGCTCTTCCCTCTACCGGGCCGGTGCTGGTCGGGTGTTAAAATGCAAAACAAGCGTTAACTGACATCGGCTGATAATTGAGGATATAAAAACCAATGGAGCAATCCTACACACATGAGCGTTTGGAGGCAACGGTTTGGGACGAGCGTTGCTAGGGAGAGAATTGTAATTAATTGTATTATGACGAACCGATTACACAACCACACCAGCAGCAGAAAGAAACAGGCTTTAGTCCGAAAACCACGAGCAAATACACGAGCCAGAAGGTGGCTCTCCCAATAGTGCATATTTAATTTTATTTGACATGTGTCAATCAAGCGATTGATTAAACGTGTGCCTGTCGATGAAATAATCCAGCACATGGAACGTTGCTGGATTGTTTTTAAAATGCAAATATTCGTTGGTACTTGGTCTGTAAATAAACAAACTGGTATTTCAACCAGTTCAACCAGTTCAAGTTTCGTACAAAAATATAGCTCCATACTGCTGTAACCATTTAACCGTACTCGATCTCCTTGTAAGATGCATTTCTTATCCTTTCTTTCCTTCCTTTCCATGCAATCGAACCAGAATTTTAATGTCTGACTCATCAACCGGTTAGTACAGGATGATAATTTGATTAACCACATCCACTATCAACGAGAGGTGAACGTCGTTTAGGGAATTCATGTTGCACGAAGCCACCTTCAGGGGCGCCAAAAATAGCCCAAACCCCCGTGCGAAACCGGTGTGCTGTGCAATCAATGCATCCGATAAAGGGGTGTTGGCAGACCGGTTCTTTTTTGGGCTGGAATTGTATATTTTTGAATCGCAGGAGAAGTGATTTCTTTTCTCAAAAACATACGCCTTTCACCGAAAGCGATGTAGAGAGCGAAAATGCTTTAAAAAAAAAAGAAAGATCCTTGAAATTGTTTCCGGTTTTTGGGCAACCGAAAAAGGAATGTATTTTCGAGGTACCTGTACGAACTTTCACAAATTTGTTGTGATTGCATAAATTTGTTCTAAAAATAAAGCTCCATCCGAGAGTGAGTCTTCAGGGCATTTGGGAGTAAAGGAAGAAATATTTATCGAAATATGCCATAAATAGCATGACTAGTTTTGAACACTGTTAAAGACTTAAATCAAATCCACTTACTGCAGAAGAAATCTTGTCCTAGCTAAATTAAATGCTAGTAAAACTGCATAACTTAGACTACTTACTGCATTTCAATTCATAAATTGGAACTTTTGAATCATTCAGTGGATTTTTAAAGCTTAATAAATAGCTTCGCAGGGAATTTTCCAGCCTTGTAGTAGAGTCTTGCATTATGAAGGGAAATTGACGACACGACTGTGGCTATTTGCAAATATACAGTGGAAGTTCTGCTGGGCATTTGGTTCCCTCCTGATTAAAATGAAAAATGTCGTCCAATAGTTTGTTAACATCTTCATGTGTATCGAAACCACGTTGGAACCAGGTTTGCTTAGGCTAGGTTGCTAGCAGACATGATGCGGGAGTGATCCTTCCTGCACCAATTCGTTGTACTGCTCCTTGGTTCGATCGCTGCTGGAGTATGCGAGCACAGAGGCTCTACGGTTCTACGTAGAGCTTCGCACTTCTCTCTTTACTTCTGAGATCGTAGCCTATATTAAAGGACTTAATGTCTACTGCTCGGGTTATCGCTGTTAGGTGACTGCATTTAACACTCAGGACTTGCATTCATCGTTGGATTTCTCAACGTTGACAACGATTGTTGAGCGTTCCTCTCCTCATTGGGTTTATATGTGCCAGCAAAGGAGCTTCGGTCCAGGGCAACGCTATCACTCACTCATCCTCAGGCCTCTTTTGGCTCACATGAACCTGCATGTCTGCATGTATCGTCTCCTTAATTCAGTAGAAGAGACGTTTAACTGTTTGAACGTTTGAATCGTTTGAATGTTGAGAAAATCTGCGGTTTTCCTTAAAAAAAATGTGTTAAATCTCTGTAAAATATTGTAAAACTCCTGTTACCGACAGCACGGAGAGGAATAAGCAGGCAATCAATAAGCAGGGTTATCAATTGAATAAACGAAAATATAAATCAAATGCCAGTGGTACGATTGTCTGAAAGATAAATGTCTTCTGGACCCACTTCTTGAGAGACTCATTTTTCGGAAATGAGAAATTCGACAACGACTACTACTGGCCAGAAATAACTCCAACAACTCTGTCTGCATAGCAAATGAGATACTGTCTTGACTGTAGCAACACCGAGCGGCAGCAAACACAATATTTCATGGACTGAACTGATCTCCATTCAAACCCGAAACATTCTGTCCAGCAAAGAGGTAAACAATTTATTTAACTTTCAATAATTTTTCATAAAATCAAATACATGCTGATATAAATGTCATCCAGTGTTTATAAACCGCTAAACAACAAACCATCCCAATCGTTCATCTCACCAAATTTAATTGACACAAAATCAATCGATCGGTTCACCACAAGAATAGCGACCATTGCATAATTGCCTGGTAAGCACAGTAAGTACACTACTCCAGCAGCAATATCAGCCCAACTTTGTTTTTATGCTGTCATTCACATCACCCCAGGACATGCGAAAACAAACACAAACGATCCTTACGGGGATGGGAGAAAGCTCCATTCAATACACTTCCCCATTCCAATCCTGTCTATGTCAAAGTTGTCAAAATGTTGATTGAATTAGCAAACAATCTTCTGTAAAAAAATATACAAACTCTGTCCAACAATACATGGCGGAGTTCAATATCGATTGTGTAACGCTGCTTTCCCGGAAAAGGAATGCGGCTTCGAACTGTAAATGCTGATGACATGATGACGTGTGGAAGTGACAGGAAGGTTTTCGACACTTTTTGGAAGCTTTCTACCTGAGCGTTGACCAGCTGTATCAAACGCTATTAAAGGCTAGAGATTCTGCATTTGTTTTTGGAGTCTCGAAGAAACTCCTTATTGAGATGGACAGGACATTGAATGGATATTAATATACATCCTCCTAATTAACATTAGGTAACCAGCAACAAAACTTAATTTATTAATGAATAAAAAGCAATAAACTGATCTTAACTGAATAAAGACCAACACTTCCTTACAAACGCAATAAAAGCATTAAAACATGTGTTCAACGGGACGCTCCCACCTAAAGCAAAGGTACATTATCAATTATTCAACCGGAGCAGTGATAAATCACGTTTCCCGGCACCGTTTCTGCATCGTTTCGGAAGTGTCGCCGAGAGTCGTCAAGCGTCAATCAGCACGTTTTCCCCCTTGGGGTGTGTTTCACTGCACTGTAATTCTCCTGCTCGTCTCGCAACACACCTGGTGTGCCGCAATTCGTGGCGCACCTGTTCTGTCTTACGTCTTTAATTATTAAGAACCAACTACGACTCATACCCGGGGCTCCGGATACCAGCACGGATGATACTACTGTAATTAGAACCTCTTTCTACTAGCAATGCTAATTCTGTTAGCACTCATATAATCCACATGCTAGAAATGCATTCAAACAACAACCAGTAAAAGGTTCCAATATCTTCATATAGCACTCCATCAATCAATGTCTCCCAGTAATCGGAACGGGAGTCGGATTTTTAAAATGATTACTTCCCTTTCGCTCGCTTGTAATCAGCACAACATCCGGTCCACCAATATCTTATCTGTCAAACCACCCGTAGACAGTAGTGCGACAGCCAGCTCAAGTCTCAGACACTGGTTACATTAGACGGGTTTGTTTACCGTGGTGGTTTGCGTGCGAAAAATTAGCATCACTAAAGCGCAGTTGTTGGTAAACATGTGGGTTCTCGCGGGAGATAACACAAAAAAACAGAGTTAGAAATAGGCTTCAGTCTACCCTAAGTGTACTATTATTAGTGTCCAGTATATATGTATCTTAAAGTATTCTACTCGCTCCATTTTGATTATTCGAGGAAGTTTGTGGAATAAGGAAAGGCTCATTTGGAGATCATCAAAGGCACAAAAATACGATGGCCCAATAAAATTGACCAAGTGGAAACCATGGAGGATAGAGATTATGGACAGCCGGGATGATTGTTTCAATTTGGGACAGAAAAATCTAATTTCCCCCCACAGCATGTAGCTAAATATGGGATCAACGTAAGATGAGCTGTTCCATTTCGCCCTCTATCTCGTGCTTGTGAGTTCCATTCCACGCTGGATAGGAATGATGAAAGCCATCGTACTGGACACGGACACTAGGGTTCCTCGTTCCTTGAAGCGGCGAAAGATATGGATGAGAGAAGCAGCACATATTTTTGTAGTATTTTTGATCTTTTTTTCGTACGTTTTCATACGAAAGAGAATCCCAAGAACACTTGAACAAATAGCTCCATGTAGCTGCAT